>NC_089743.1:44761476-44923976 GCF_040412425.1 Macrobrachium rosenbergii
ATATATATATATATATATATATATATATATATATATATATATATATATATATATATATATATATATATATATAATGTGTGTGTGTCTATATACACACACACACACATATATATATATACATATATATGCGTGTGTGTGTTGTGTATTATGTGGGAAAGGTTTTCACTTCTTATAAACTGTCTGTCTGTACTGCGTGCTTTCACTTCCGTAGGAACAAGTTGCTCGATAATTAACTGTGTTGGAGCTTCACTTATCGTGCTCAGATGTCGGCTGTCTTCCAGATTTTCACAAGTTTTCCTTTTATATATTTTGGTTAAATGAAAATTGTTTCCCCTTAAATACATTTATGTAGTCTTTAAACTGTATAACTTTTCCACCTTTCAATGAGTAGTAGTGACCAAGTCTTTATCTTAAAAGGTACATTGTAAAATTCTTGGACTTAGAATTTCCCTTACTATGGGCATTCAGAAATTTTATATAAATTCACAAGTCACTTCGAGCTTTCACTGTCACCTCTCTACGCATCTCGCACACTTCCTGTCCTGGTGCCTTTTTCTAACTGACTCAGTCTCTCCTTCCAGAGTCTTCGTATATATGGGTATTCATTCGACGCCGAAATCTGGTTTAATTTTCCCAAGTTTCTTCCAGATGAGCTTCCCTTTTCCATTAATGTTTCACTTTTAATTATCTATACAATGCGTTCAACGTTTGTTATCGAGTTGATGTTATGGTGTGCGAGAGGTCACTGGGAGAGGTCAAGATCTAAATTAGCTCATCTGCCCAATGCTGTATGTGATAAACAACTTTGATTCAAATGCCGACGACGAAACTCGTCAAACTCGGCATCTGTATGCTCTGTCTTTATCAGTGATTTTCTGATGCCCTCGTGATATTAAGATATTTAGTTTATTCAATTATAGACTCGATTCCATTATATATATATATATATATATATATATATATATATATATATATATATATATATATATATATATACAGTATATAGTCCAGTATATGTATATGTATATATATATATATATATATATATATATATATATATATATATATATATATATATATATATATGGCAGTGTGTCAGTTCAAAATCTTTGTTAACATTTGCTTCAGGAATTATTCAGATACGTGGTTTAAATCACGCTGGTTAATAATAATAAAAAAAAATGGGACCATGAGTCCTATACCGGAAGCGCTTGACCCCCTGCCTAAATGTTGACGAGGAGGAACAAATGAAATTTTGATATAAAGAGACATAAATTATATATTGCAGTCGGTAATCCACAAAAGTAGCTACAGTTAATTTTGTAATAAACGAGTGACAACATATTAGCAATCCATTACGAAATTATTATAAAAAAAAAGTTGCATATAGGTGAATATTTAATCAGACCTAACCCTTTCCCCAAACTATTGAAGTCCTGACTACGTCATCGTTAGCAAATGCTCTATTAAGCTTAACTCTGTCGGTGTTTATTCGCGAAATCTTCTTCAACTGAATAAAAAGAACTTAATCAGCCGACCATATAATGATAACCTTCAGTTTCCCAACACACACACACACACACACACACACACACATATATATATATATATATATATATATATATATATATATATATAGATAGATAGATAGATAGATAGATAGATCGGTAGATAGATATTATATACGGTTTCTAACTCACAAATGTACTCAGAAATAATGTTTTTTCTTGTATTTACGTTCGTATGAATGAGATGGTGTGCGTGTTTGTGTGTGCGCGCGCGCGTGTGTGCGTGTTTATGTATGGATAACGTACGCAGAGAGAAAAAACATGAAGGGAAAATGTGTATATTACCGAATAGTGATTTCATTCCTTTCAAAAGCTAAATAATTTACTTCTTGTTCCTCTTACTAAACCCCGTCATTTGTATTTCATATTCTCATCATTCCCAGTCTGTGGAGTCCCGTAGAAATGGGGGGGGCGGGTAATGCCGTCATTGCACTTCACGCGGTGCACTGTAGTCTACTTGAGTTTCTTTGAAGCGTCCTTTCGGCTCCAAGCTGCAACCCTTTTCATTCCTTTTACTGTACCCCCTTTCACATTCTCTTTGTTCTGTCTTCCTTCCCACCCTTCCTAACAGTTGTTTCACAGTGCAACCGCGAGGTTTTCCTCCTGTTACACCTTCAAGACCTTTTTTCCTCTCAATTTCATTTTAGCGCTGGAATGGCATCATAGGTCCCAGCGCTTGGCCTTTGGCCTAAATTCTATATTCCATTCCACTCCATTCCATTCTATTCTATTCCATTCCTTTCCAGTCTGTGGAGAGCCGTTCCAGAGATCGGCAGGAAGCTGCTTCTGGGCTCACAAGGGCCCCTCCCTTTCGTGGGGCGACGCCCGGGAGTTCTGTCAACAAGAGGGAGGCGATTTGGCGACTCCAGAGGATACCCTTCGGGTGGTGGAGTTCCTTAGTGAGGAACTCGGCTCAGGTTAGTAATGAAATACCAAATTTCCTATTAAATTTTTTATTACCTTTTTTTTTCTAGGTACAGTTTCTCGGGTTACATGAATGTCTAGAATAAGTTCCTTTGTCTAAAATACATGTGGAATAACTTTTTGAATAAATATAATTCCTTGAATTGTATTTTGTATTAAGTTTCTGGTGGGATAACTTCATTTTTCATAAGTGTAATTTCTTGAATTGTATTATGTACTAAATTACGCAGTGAATAACTTCTTTTTTATCAGTGTAATTTCTTGAATTGTATTATGTATTCAATTACTTATGGAATCATTTTTTTTTTATCGATACAATTCCCGGAACCGCCCTTCTATCATTTAGTGGATTACTTATAAAGAAAAAAGCTTCTCTCTCAAGATGCTTTCGTAAGTCATTTTTAACATGAATTTGATTACGTGCGGAATAACTTTGTTTCTTTTCATGGATGACATTTTTTAATTGGAAGATTTTCGTCCCAGTAAAGTAGATTAGTAGAAAGAGCATTTGAGATAAGCTAGTTTTGTTGCTATTATTAATTGTTCGATGATAGTACGAGCACAGACTTCCCCTGGGATATCAACAACTAACAATGAGAGGCCTTGATAGGGTCAGGGGAAAGCATGATTGATGCATCGGAAAGGTCAGAGAAAGGTCAACTTTTTTTTTTTTTTTTTTTTTTTTTTTTTTTTTTTTTTTTTTTTTTTTTTTTTTACAAAGGAGAGATTTGGAAAGGAGGATCTCGTTGTTTCATGGAGGAGTGAATATTGGGATTTTTGCCCCTGATATCAACATTCGTGAACTGAGCAGACGTATCGCGTAGGTTGCTATTGAATGGAGTAGGGGGTTCGTGCCGTCAGTGTACCTCGCGCGGTGCACTATATGCATTACTTAAGGTTCTTTGCAGCGTCCCTTCGTCCCCTAGCTGCAACCTCTTTCATTCCTTTTGCTGTACCTCCTTTCATATTCTCTTTATTCCATGTTACTTTCTGCACTCTCCTAACAATCGTTCCATAATGCAACTGCGATGTTACGCTCCTGTTACACTGCTAAAACCTTTTACTCTCAATTTCCCTTTCAGCCCTGAATCACCTCATAGATCCTATCTCTTGGACTTTGGCCTGAATTTTATATCCGATTCCATTCCAGCTTCTGGAAGAAGTTGGTCCGTCTACCGTGAAGGTAAATTATCACCAGATCACAAAAACAAAGGTCGGAATTATCTGTTGTTTGTTTGGTAACTTCAGTAACAAATACCGGGACTCCTTTCAGCATCTACCTACCCTCCCCCACCCCGCTGTATTGCCAACATTGTGTGTCTTTTTAACTCTTTAGTGTAAGTTTTATTCTTTGCCCGTACTCTTCAATTTTAGGACCCTATATTTATTTATGAGATGGAACTACTGTGCATTCAGGGCCGTGTCGATAAAATCTTACCAAAGGATCGGATATGGATCGTAATTTGGAAATAGCTATTCGAAGCCACAGCCTAATTGACAGAAATATGCAGTGATGTCTAGTGTGGATAATTAAGGCACTTATCAGAGTAAATCAAAGAAATTAAAAGGGAAACTTAGCTAAATTTAGTAAGCACCCAAACAGAGGCTAGTTGTAACGTAACTATGACATCAGAAGTAATAGCAGGGTTCCCAGTAGTATGATAATGATCCTAGAAACACAAATATTTGACCTTCTTGTCCAAGAAGCAATACCTTGAGTAGGATTTGCGGTAATTATCGAAATTTTATTTTCTCTGTTTCCATCGAAAGTTCTTCACTTACTGTCTGCTCAAAGCGCAAGACCCAGATTCACACAAGGTTAAACAAACAGCAGCATAAACTTTTACATAATTTTATATTACAATATTTGTTTTTTTCATTTCATATTTCCTTCAGTTTGAATAAAGTTCAGTATAATCAGTGGATTGGTGGATTATAAGCGCTTGGGCTATGAGGTAGGAGCATCATTCAGCACTACAATTTAGTTACGATTAAATGAAATACGCATATAATAAACGATGTAAATGACTGAAAATTGAAAGAATCAGTAACTTCAAATCCATAAAAAATAAATAAATAGATAAAACCGGAAATACATCAACTCACTGATAACCACGCAACAACACTACAACAAACATTAGTGTCAGTTTCAAGTAAATGAATCAAGCGTATAGAAACAACAAAACTGACACAGAGGCACACAAATAAAATAGTGAAGGGTGAGTAGTGTGCTATCCCAAGCACTCTGGATTTATTATGGGATTGATCATGCATTAAGGAAGTTAAGGTTAGAACACTTGCGTTGTGTTACATTCATTTAGCAGGACTAGGAAGGCAGGTACACGTAAACCGGAACTTTTGAGGAGACAATATGAAGCAACAGAAACCCCAGGGTAACAATGGTTTTCACACACAGTGTCACTGTCAGACTTGGTGCTTATTTCAAGTGAAAGGAAACGTGAATTGCACCATGGAACTGTATTACATAATTAACATTCTCATTTGATGCCCATTCCCTTACTGTAGTCTACTTACAGACATGACTCATCGAAAAGAGAAAGAGAGAGAGAGAGAGAGTGTGTAGGGTAGGTGTTTGAGTGCGTAAAACAATGTAAGAATTCCATATACTACTACTGTTACTACTACTACTACAAGCATCTGAGTCTTCATTCATAAAGTATATGGGCGGGGTGTCTAGTAAAGCACGTCATACTGCAGTATCAATGAGTGGGACGGCCCTCAGTAATGACGTTTTACTAGCCTCTATCTACGAGCCTACTACATTTAGCTAAGTTTCCCTTTAAATTTCTTTGATTTACTCTGATAAGTGCCTTAATTATCCACATTAGACATCACTGCATATTTTTGCCAATTAGGCTGTGGCTTCAAATAGCTACTCCCAAAATACGATCCACATCCGATGCTCTGGTAAGATTTTATCGACGAAAATCAATTAGACACGGCCCTGAAATGCACAGTAGTAGTTACCAAAGGGGTGACTCGTTGTGTCCAACAGGATGGTGGAACATTGTTTGTGTGTCTTTTCATCCCTTAAGAGTAAGTATTATGTCTTCTTTGCCGTCATCACTCTTCAGTTTTAAGACCCTTCATTTAAAAGATCGAAAGATAACGTACCAATGAGGTGACTCTCTGTACCCAACAGGATGGTGGTACGTGTGGTTTGGAGGAAAGCAGAACGCTAGGGAAGAATGGAAATGGCTGGAATCTGATGCAAGTATGGACGCTGGTGATTCCCTCTGGGAAAGTGTTGAAGAAACAGAGGTCGATCCAGAGCGTAAGCGCTGTGCGGCCTTTAGAAGCGACTCTGGATACAAGATCTCAAAGCAGGACTGCGGGGATACCAACTGGTTCATATGCGAAAAGAAGATCTAAAAATGAGTGGGGTATCGAATGCCATTGAATGCCATCGGAAGGGGATCTCGAGAAGTGGAATCAGATAGGAAAAAGGAGGCTCTTGATTTGAGGAGTTTCGAATCTTACGGGAACCAATCCTGTCTTGGACAAGAAAGGACTGTGACGCCTGGCATGACAGCGCACTTATTGTTATTCTAATAAATTTTGTAGATTATTATGGCTATTAAAAAGTTATTATCCTAATATTTTTTGTAGGTGATTATGACCATTAAACGTCTTACTTCTCCCTGGTTTAAATTGAATTTGCTAATCGCAAAACACTTCCAGATTATTTATTTTGTGTTCCAGTTTAATTTTCAGCGCTGACCTGTGTAATTTCAACAATGTCAAACATGCAGATAATTGATGCAGCATCTGTACCATTATTTCCGATAAATACAGACATGGTATATCTCGTTTTTATTCTCTCTTACCAAGAGAAACCACGCAGCACAGTGTATTTTCCTGTGCAAAAACAGAACTTGAGTTTTACCTTCCAAGATAAACTATTTTGACTGGTTTATAAGGATTGTGTTAAGTTTGCTACTGGCTACCTGTGATTTAGATGTTAGTCTTTACTGTTTTGCCATTAGGGATAAACTATCTCGACTGGTTTATATTATTATTATTATTATTATTATTATTATTATTATTATTATTATTATTATTATTATTATTCAGTAGATAAGGATTTTATGATAAGCTTGCCATTGACCAAAGGGCTTATAGTGGTTAATTAAGATTGTGGTAGTAAGTTGGGCATTGACAAAGGTTAAGTAAAAAGTTTTCCTATAGGTCATTTAGGAGATGAAAGTGTTGAATGACCGATGTGAACACAAATAAGGCGTGGAGTTGTCTATAAGATATTTTTAACAACTTTTGTATGAAAGACTGAAGATAATTCATCCAAGGTAAACATTTTAGAATTTTAAAGCATATGAGAGTTAGGGGAAACTACTCTTAAGGGGATAATCTCTTATCCTTTGGTTTTGAATTATAACAAGCGAAAACAAGTCTGTTCCATTGTCATATATATATATATATATATATATATATATATATATATATATATATATATATATATATATATATATATATATATATATATATATCATATACATATATACACATTATATATGTAAGTATATATATGCGTCTGTAATGTCATATATATACTGTATTATGCTTCATAGCAGAGCATGCGAATCTAAAATATAAATTATATCCCAGGATACGTAAAGTAATATTTTTCAACAGTCGTTACGAAAATAATTCTGCAATAGCTGTGTGACATATGAACTCTTGTCTACATAACGCTTCCTCTTGTAGAGCACCACAAGTAGGCCTACAATATCGTCTTAAATATTCATGAAGAACACCATATCCTACCCAGTTGCGGCTCCGTCCTTGTACTTAAGAGTACCAAAGAGAGCCTTGTAGGCAATTCTGAGTGATTAAATAATTTCGAGTAGTTAACTTAATTAGCTCCATAACTGGTAGGTCATGCGATTTTTATCCACTTAATATGGGAACGGTTTAATTCTATGGGAGGATGCTCTCTCATGAAGATAAGCTCTCTCTCTCTCTCTCTCTCTCTCTCTCTCTCTCTCTCTCTCTCTCTCTCTCTCTCTCTCTCTCTCTCTCTCTACATATATATATATATATATATATATATATATATATATATATATATATATATATATATATATATATATATATATATATATATATATATATATATATATATATATATATATATATATATATATATATATATATATATATATATATATATATATATATATATATATATATATGTATATATATATAATAATATATATATATATGTATATGTACAGAATATATACAGGATATGGTGTTGTTCATGAATATTTAAGAGGATATTGTAGGCCTAGAAGAGGAAGCGTTATTTAGACAAGAGTTCATATGTCACACAGCTATTGCAGAATTATTTTCGTAACGATTGTTGAAAAATATTACTTTACATATCCAGGGATAATAATTTATATTTTAGATTCGCATGCTCTGCTATGAAGCATAGCGACATTACACGCACATTCTCACGCACACACACACGTGTATATATATATATATATATATATATATATATATATATATATATATATATATATATATATATATATCTTCTTCGTTTCTTCTTCGTTTTAACGTGCTTTTTCCCATTTTTATATGGGGTAAGCACGGTGCCTTCTCTTGAAGGACTTTGATTTGGCGTTGGGGTAGGCCGTAGCCTCGATCGGCGGCCCTGCCTGACATCGCTTAGACCCCGGTAGTGAATGTGTACATGTATCATACCAAATCCCCAGCTCCCCTTCTCCCAGCAGCGAAGAGAACTGAGCGGTTAGGTCGACAGTTCGAGACGTGTGAGGTGTCTGTTATGTTTTTAGATGTTGGAGTGGCTTTGTTTATGTGTGTATTAGTCTGTAACACCCATTTGCTTTCAGCAAACCTATCCGTTGATTACATACATAATCCCGGGGTGTCTACACTGATAGCAAAGTGTCCGCTTCTCTGACCGGTCGGCTGCAGATTTGAACCCGCGCCACAGACCTCTATGAAGTCCTAGGCTGCTGCTCTACCGACCAAGCCATCGAGGCTCTCTATATATACAGTATATATATATATATATATATATATATATATATATATATATATATATATTATTAGACACTTGCCTCACCAGCAAGATGTCCCGGATTTGATTACCTAGCAAGGGGAAACAATCTGACCAGCTTCTATTAAATCTCACTGTGCCTATTGACATAACCGAGGATTATGTAACTGGTAACTACTCGACTGTGGGGCGAGTATCAATAAAATTGAGATGGAACCTCACTCGGTTTTGCGGTGTAACTCAGATGTTAATGCTATCGACATTATTATTTATCATTATTGTTAGTAATATTATTATTCCCTGTAGGAGGGTTAGTGCCGTTAGTGCACCTCATGCTGTGCGCTGTAGTCATTGCTGAAGGTTCTTTGCAGCGTCCCTTCGGGCCCCAGCTGCAACCCCTTTCATTCCTTTTACTATGCCTCCGTTCCTATTCTCAATCTTACTTTCCACCCTGTCCTAACAATTGTTTCATAGTGCAACTGCGATGTTTTCCTCCTGTTGCACCTTTAAAAAATTTTTCTCTCAATTTCCCAATCATCGCTGAATGACCTCATAGGTCCCAGCGCTTGGTCTTTGGCTTAAATCTTATATTCCAATTCCCTCTCGTCAAAAATAACCTGAAAGTTTTTGAAATGACCTGTTTATGTTCATTTCGACGAAACGCATTTGGCAACGAACGGAAAAAAACGTAAAAGTTCATTATAACTCTCTTTTGTTCCTGGCCTGAAGCATATTTTATTCCGACTGCCTGTACCGTAGTTTGCTGAACCCAACCTATCCTAACCTAATCTAGCATAACCTTGGCCTAGCCGAAAAATTAATGAAGAAAATATTTAATTACCAAAATCAAACACTGCACAAAGTTACTGTATACTTAACAAGGTCCACAACATATGTAGGCGAGGATGGAAATAGCGAAATGTTTCGTCTTCCTTATATGTAAAGACTAGCACTACAGAACTCGGGTTTACGTGAAGAATTGTTTATGCATGTCAGAGTTCCCTGCGTCTTTCTTTCAGTCAGTCCGTAGATGCGTTTTATTTATTTATTCTTTTCTATCCGTTTCCTTCGGTTTCTTCCAATTTACTATCCATTTCAGGGACCGCGAGTCATCGTTTTTCTCAAATATCTTTCAAACTAATTATTTGATCGAAGTGGTACTTTGACACAGTGTACAAGACACCTCCCGCTAATTTTTGGTAATACAGTGGATTGTCACATGGTGTTAAATAAGGCGTTTACTCTTGACTTTTAAAGGCAAAGTCGCATGAGTCAGCAGGGCTATTTCTACGCAAACGAACGTCCGCTATTCCCCAGACAGGAAAGTCGGGGTGGAGATGGGGAGGCCAGGAAAGGGATGAGGAGGCGAAGGGAGAGGGAGGGACGGAATTAGGATAAACGACGTTTGGATGCATAGTTTGGCAACGCTTGGCAACAGCATGTAAATCAAGAGTAAACGCCTTAACTAACACCGTTTGACAATGCACTGTATTACCAAAAATTAGCGGGAGGTGTCTTGTTCACTGTGTCAAAGTGCCATTTCGATCAAATAATTAGTTTGAGTGATATTTGAGAAAAACGATGACTCACGGTCCCTGCAATGGATAGTAGTTGCCTAACTTCTTTAACGTTACTTTTAACACTGAATTTTACTAGTACAATATGTTATCATTCACCTTTTCATTATCAATCACACCATTAATTTATATATTTCAGCTTCATCGCTGCGCTGAATAATCCTGAGGGGTTCCGGCGCTTGGTCTTCAAGGCCTAAATTTCATGATCAATTAATCTTTAACGTTACCTGTCTCCAAAACTTCCAGGCGAAACTAGATAGAACTTAAAAATGTGAGTCATAGTATTTGTAATAATGTTTCCCTATTCAGCAACAACTTGCCATGAAACCTGATTAGGCGAGCTCCCAAAAAGAGTGTCTCCCAGAAGCTGGGGAGTACCGTTGCTAAGGCCTTGTAATAGGCTGATTTATTTAGCTCTCATTAACATATTTGGAAAAGACTAATAATTCAGTACGTATTTGTGTACATGAACATAGTTCCAATTGTGAAAAAAATTCCCGTATTTTAGTGATTCATTTAATAGTTTCCATTTTTTCAGAAACTTTTAACGATTGTTGCTGTCTTTGATTACAAACAAGTTTCGCTGTAGTGTCCAAGGTCGATCAAGGGCGTTAATATTGACGTTACAAAACCCACGAAAGATTCATATTCACCGTAAATAAATCATCCCTTTTTTTGGCAAAGTGCCTAATATGCCATTTTTATTCAGTTTTTTTTGAGGCATCTGCATCGACGGTGATTTTATCATTGACTTCTTGTTTCAGCAAAGCACACCATCCAGGATGTATGAAGAGAGAGACACACTTGCAACTTAGCTGAAACAGGAAGTCAATGATAAAATCACCGTCGATGCAGATAAAAAACTAAAAAATAAAAAATACACATTCGACAATTTTCCCAAAAATGGACGAAATGGCCTCTTCAGTTTTTTTTTTTTAATTCCCTTGGGAGAGAAATAAAATAACCGGGGACCTGTTGTGAAAGATTTAAAGATTACGAAGTGGCTGAATATAATACAATCGCATGTAATGTAATGGTACACTGCATCTCTGCCATACGATCTTTACAAAGGCGGGAAATGTCATTGAGCAAAATAATTGAATTAAGGAATTTATACACACACATATATATATATGTGTGTATATATATATATATATATATATATATATATATATATATATGTGTGTGTGTGTGTGTGTGTATCTGTTTGATTTTGAATCACGAAAAAAAAAAAACTTTATTAATATACGAACAAAGTTATATATATTTATATAATATATATATATATATATATTTATATGTGTATACATAATATATACATGTGTATGTATATAATACACACCTATATACACGTGTATGTATGATTATAATCTCATATACAGTGATTTATATATATATATATATATATATATATAGTATATATATATATATATATATATATATATATATATATATATATATATATATATATATATATATATATTTCATATTCCCCTACACACTATCTTAAATATGAAGATATAAACTGGTCAGATTTACACTCAGTGTTTCATTTTCCCCTGATATAATATAAGATTATGTATATATATATATATATATATATATATATATATATATACTGTATTTATATATACAGTATATATATACATATATGTACTCTGTATATATGTATATATACAGTATATATATACTGTATATATATATATATATATATATATATATATATATATATATATATATATATATATATATATATATATATATAATATTATATATATATATAATTCTTTCTGTTCGTTGCTAAGTGCGTTTCGTCAGAATGAACATACAGATCATTTAAAAAACCTACAGGTTATTTTTGACACGAGGGGAGTTCTCTTAACGCTTGTTAGGTAGGATCTAACGAGATAAGAGCTCCGTTTTTGTTATTTCTCAATGTTTTTAAACGACATGAATATGAATTATATATATATCATGATATATATATACATAAATATATATATGTATTAGGCAAATAGTGAATGAGAAAAAGTTACAGAAAAGCGGTATTTGTACCAGAAGTTCATAGGTCAGCCGTTACGTCACTCCAGTTAACAATTTCTCTTTAATCTTCTTAATCGCTGGTTGGAGGAAGATTTTATCTATAATATCTGAATCCCAGGCACCTCTTGAAAGACTCATGGTAATTCTTTGTTTAATCAAAGCTGATTCCACCATCTGGCTTTTGAACCGACAATTGCTGCTATAAATTATACGAGAAATATTCCAGTTTATTCTGTGGTTATGGTTGTTTATGTGGTTAAAAATAGCTGAGCTCTGTTGTCCGTACCTAACTGGACGTTTATGCTGTATTAATCTCTTGGGGAGTGATTTGCTTGTAAAGCAGATATGAGACTGGTCACAGTCGAGGCAAGGGATATCGTAAACTCCTGTGTCTTTGGGGACTGGATTTTGTTGGACGTTAATCAGGGATTTGGGTAGGTAAAAGCAAAAGGGTTAGAATTCCCAAGTGTCTGTGTTAACGTCTTAATCCTGTCTAGTGTGGGATTTTTATTTTATTGTTGGACGTCTCTCTGGTCTTTTTTTTTTTTTTTGCAGTGGGGGGACGGTAGAAAATGGTGTTTGCTTTGTGGATCGATTTCTCAATTAAATGGTCTGGGTACTTTAAAGATGACAGCTGCTTACGGATTAGTTCAATTTCCTTTTCCAGGAGATCCGGGGAGCAAATCCGTAAGGCTCTCAAGAATAAATTGCTGGCTACGCAAATCTTGATAGAGAGAAAGTTGGTTTTCTGTATATAGTAAATTTGTATTCCGTCGTGTCTCTAATTATTAAAACGTCAAGAAAAGGAATTTTGTTTTCTGTTTCCCATTCCTTTTCTAGACGTTTTAATAATTAGAGAGGAAGTGACCAAGAGTTTGTGAATGAAAATTTTTTGTACGGGGAATTGATAACATTGACAAAGAAGTTGACTAACAACCTTATCTCATAGGAGGAGATCAGATGAAGGGATGGTACCTCAACAGAAAGCAGGACCTGGTTGATGGAGTATTTTGAGGATTTGTTAAGTACGTAAGATAGAAGGGAAGCAGAGACGGATGATAGAAGTGAACGCTGAGGACATAGAGGAGGCAGTTTAGCGGTTGAAGAATGAGATGATACCAAGGTCTGGTGGGATTACAAGTGAGATACTGTTTCAAGTGGCTGACAAGTGTTTATGGATATGCCTTAATGAGGTTAAGATTCTGAATATATGGACGAAGGAAGTAAGTATTATTATTATTATTTATTATTATTATTATTATTATTATTATTATTATTATTATTATTAATTATTCACGAAGTGAACCCTATTCATATGGAACAGGCCTGAAATTCAAGCTTCCAGAGAATATGGTGTTCATTTGAATAAAGTTACAGAAGATACTGGGAAATACAGAAAGAAGAGATTAGTTATTAGAATACAAAGGTACATTAACAAGTAAATAAATGCAAATGTAAATAGATTATTAAAAGAGCTAGTAGAATTGTTCAAGGTGTAAACGCGACAGAGGCGACTGTAAGAATGAGATGACTTAATATACCAAGGCATATATAGGCCTACACAAAATTTATGACAGATATGATGGAGGTAATGTGGAGGGTGTTGAGTATGTATGGTGTAAAAGATATATGACGAGACCAAATAGAAGTTATTCATGATGGAAGTGAAGCATGTGTTATCATTTTTCTTGAGGGAAGTGACTGGTTTGGTAACAAAATGATAATGAGCAATCTCCATGGACTCGTGGTCAGGTCGGCAACGTGAACTCGTGCTGATGCTTGGAATATGGCTTCGAATCCTGCTACCAAGCATCAGAATTTACTTCATATTTCTTGCATATGGATCCAAGGCTTTGTAGTGACCAATGTATCCAAAAAGTGCGAAGAATTCGAGAAGTTAATAAGGCATTGTGGCTATTACAACTACATACGGATCTGGTAAAAAATTACCAGTAGAATCTTTATATATATATATAATATATATATATATATATATATATATATATATATATATATATATATATATATATATATATATATATATATATATGTGTGTGTGTGTGTACACACACACATATATATATACATATATAAGATTCTACTGGTTATTTTTGTACCAGATCCGTATGTAATTGCAATAGCCACAGTGCCTTATCAACTTCTAGGATTCTTCACACTTTTTGTATACGCTGGTCACTACAAAGCCTTGGATCCATATGCAAGAAATATGAAGTAAATTCTGATGCCTGGTAGCAGGATTCAACTTATATATATATATATATATATATATATATATATATATATATATATATATATATATATATATATATATATATATATATATATATATATGTGTGTGTGTGTGTGTGTGTGTGTGTGTGTGTATGTATATATATGTATATGTATATATATATATATATATATATATATATATATATATATATATATATATATATATATATATATATAAACAAATGCAGATCAACATAATATAAGCTACAAAGTTCAAGATAACTTTCAGTTCATTTACCCGTCTGAACAAACTTCGAACACCTTAAAGGCTGCTAGACATCATGAGTTAGAGTAGAGAGGGAGAGAGAGAACCCCCTCAGCCCCCAAGTAGGTCCTTGCAGCTGGCTTGCATATCGGGTCTCTCAGAGTCTGCGCTATAGCGGCTATTTGGACGTCAGCGATGGCACGAACAAGAACCCTCTTCGCGCTCCTGTGCCTGACTTCGGCGGCTCTGTCCTCCGAAGTCCTCTCTCCCTTCGAAGGAGCTCAGGATGACATCGTGCAGTCGCTGAATCGCTTGCACGAGACCCTTCTGAATCAGCCGCCTTGTGAGGACCGTCTGGACAAGATGTGGAAGAAACTGGTAGAACATTCGACGATCACTGGCGAGAAAATGAAGGAGCTTCTTGGACTCATGGACGATCTCGGCCCGGTGTTGGCTACGGAAAGGGGAGGTTTGTGCGCTCTCGCTGTTTTGTATTACTACCCTAAAACAGTTCTCCTTGTACTTTACTTACATTTTTATTTATTAATTTATCTTTTTTCTTTTTTAATAACTGATCTCTTCTTTCTGTTTCCTGTTAACTTCTGTTACTTCTTTTAAATGATCACCATTTTCTTTGGAAGCTTTAATTTCAAGTCAGCGTCCTTGTTGGCTTGTTCCATATAAGGTTCATCTTCTGAATAATAATAATAATAATTCTGTTGATCAAACCGTTTTCATTTATTTTTTGGAGCGAATGCAGAGTAAGTGATCAGCGCTACTGTAGGCCTAGTAGGTATTGCTGTAGTAAGTATTTCAGATTTTCCTTAACCTAACCTAACCTCAAATGCCGTGCTCTAACCTGGCCGGGCCTAAACTTCCAACCAACCTCCCAAGTAAGTCGTGATCCCTCTCTGCATTATACCCCATTTTTTTCCACTAGAAGAAAAATCCTAGAGAAAATTCATATCGATTTTTGTGTTTGTTGTTGCAACGAAAAATGTGATTGTTTTCAAGCGATTTTTTTGGTTTGCCTTTGGTTGCTCTCAGGAACACATTTATGTGAAAATACCTCTAAAAGTGCCCTGAAAGAATCTTGATATTTACTGTACGTTATTCTTGAAAATAATGTTTGATATTATCTTTCAGTTTATGCCAAAGAAATGAGCCAGACGAATTTGTTTAAATTCAAGGCTAAAATTAAAAGAAGAACATGGCAATCAATATCCTTTCTCCAAAGCATAGAAAACCAACCTCCACGGGGATGTAGTGTCGTCGGTGCACCTCACGTGGTGCACTGTAGTCGTTACTTAAGGTTGTTTGCAGTGCCCCACATTTTTTAGCCTTTTGCTTTACTTCCATTCCCATTTCCTTTCTTGAATCTTGCTGTTCAACCTCTCTAACCATTACTTCTTGGTGTAGCTGTGGGGTTTTATCCCAGTTCTACCATGAAATCCTTATACTTCGTCTCCTTTGCTTTCTGGATCTCTTTTTCTTGCTGTCCAACCACACCAACACCCTCTTTTCACTGTCTTGAGCACTGGCTGGCTGAAAGTGCCTTAGTGCTTGACTCTGCGGACTAATTTTCGCAAACAAGAGAGATAAGAACAAAATAAAGAGTAACCAGCTAAGCAATCGCTCGAAACAACTTTCAGCACCTGATGTTCTTTCTCAGGGGAGTGCATAGAAAAGTTCAAGAAGTCCGGAAGTCACTGTCTGTTTACCTACACGGAAGCCAAATGGCCTTGGTGGAGTTCCAGGTTCTTGTGCTGGATGCTGCGAGCAGAGATGGTCAATCCTGAGGATCTCCCGGAGATAAGACAGTTCCTTCCAGCAGGTAGGTCTGCTCATTTGACAGTTGGCGTTTCCAGCTAAAGGTGTGTTTGGAAACGAAAGTGTGTGTTTGTATGTGAGTGTGTGTGTTGTGTGTGTGTGTGTGTATCATATGCATGGATGTTGTATAAGTATTATGTGTATGACTTTAGACCTTAACACGTTGAATTATCGATTTATAATGTTAAATTTCCTACTCTGAATGACATCACGCTATGAAGAAGAAAAGAAATTTCGATTATTTAATCGTGGAATATTAACAAACAAGGTGTTATTTTTCCTGTCAAACACCATGGGATTCATTAAATGTTTCTCTTGGTATTTGGGTGAAATCATTCACAAAGTTATGGATTGATTGGTTGATTATCAAATTTAGGTCTTGAAGACCAAGCGCCGGAACCCATCAGGATTATTCATCGCCATAATGAAGGTGAAATATATAAATTAATGATATGACTGATAATGAATAGGTGAATGATGACATACTAGTAAAATTCAGTGTTAAAATATGAACGTAAAAAATGATGAATGTTATTAGATAACACCAACAAAAGATAAATATCTATTAAACTTTTATATTTTAAATATTATATATAATTAGTATATAGCGTAAAATAAATGACTAAAATTACACTAAGATCATGTCTCATTAAAATAACCAGATTCTTTCAGATAACCTTATATCATTTAAAATTTCTAAAATAGTCTTCCCAGTCAGTAAGTACTTTGCCCTAAGGCGATTAAATTTAGGACAGCGCACCGACAAGAGAAAACTTGTGAGACCTAACAGAAGCTGTCTTAATGGTCAGGATCACATAGCTTCAGTTACAAAGTATAACGCAAGAAGTGCATACAATTTAGTTGTGAGAAGGACAATGTGTCTGGTATAGTTTGTTTACAATATACAATTTGAATTTCAAATTAGTGACCCCCGTGGGCTTGTTGCGTATGAATAGTGATCATCTTACAGAAAATAATAACACAAGTAAAAGTGTAGATATTGATGTGACTTAGACGACGTAGGACTACATGATGGCTTGCTACAAAAAAAAAATTATAAATAAATAATTGAATAAATACAAGCGTAAGCCAGAATAAAATGTTACTTGTATATACCGAGAAAAGTAGCATAAGTGTGTATGTACTGTTTGAACTATTGAACTGAGTCATAGATAACCCTTTCATATTTCATAATTATCAAATCACTGCTTTTTTTTCATTCTGGAAACCAGTTAGTAGTTGGTAGACGCACATTTGGTCTATCTTTGTTTTTATCTTTGTCTTATGTGGTTTGTGAAGAATAACTTTTATCAAACGCTGCAATTGATTTCCTTGTTTATTTCAAATCGGAAAACCACAAGTACTGGATTGGGGTCGCAATATAGACGCTTCCATTCGGTTTCCAATCTGGAAGTTGCTGGAATCCCTTCAGTCGACCCATCTTTATTTTTATCCTTGTCTTATTTGGTTCATAAAGTGTAACTGTTTTATACACAATCTAATTTGTTAAATTTTTTTTATCCAGAATAAAAAAAAAAAACACAAGTCCAGTATTGGAAGTCGCAATGTAGAGGATTCCAAGCGGTTTCCAGTTGGGAAGTCGCTGGAAACCCTTCAGTCACCCACAATCGGTCCATCTTTGTTTTTACCTTGATCTTATTTGGCTCATAGAACATAATTGTTTTCAGAACAATCTAATTTATTCCTTTCTCTAATTCGAAATCAGAAAACCACAAGTACGGGACTGAGGGTCACTTCCGTGCGGCTCCCAATCTGGAAGTCGCTGGAAACCACAATCGGTCCACCTTGGTTTTTATCTTTATTTTATTAAAATTACTTTCTAAACAATCTGATTTATTCCTTTTTTTTTCATTGCGTCCAGAAAACCACAAGTTCTGGATTGGGGGTCGCAACGCAGACGAATCGCTGAGGTTTCCAGTCTGGAAGTCCGTCTACGGCAAGAGAATCTGGAGCGACGAGGCCAACTTCACCTCTATACCTCAAGACTCGCCGAAAGCGAACTGTCTGGCTGTCGACGGCAACAACGAGTACCGTTTGCAAGCGCTCGATTGCGAAGACAAGATCATGACTGTGTGCCAACAGAGATACAAGGACTGAGATCTTCCCATCGTCGGAAACGTGTTGTCAACATCTTGTCTCCTAAATATGAAATAAAAAGAATTGAAGTTTTGTGAATGGGATGTTGTGCGCAATCCTCCTAAAATGAAATGACGATAAAGGAAAGGAAAGAGAAAATATTGTATTCTAAGCTTTAGATGTCAACCATTGTCTATATTCTTGTGAATGTTTTGACCCTTTCGTGAATAACGCATCTCTAAGGTTATACAGACCTTGAGATTATAGTTATTTTGCTTGCTCATTGCATGACCCTACTCTGGATGTGCAATAGGAACTCGTACACATACATATATACTGTAGATATATATTATATATATATATATATATATATATATATATATATATATATATATATATATATATATATATGTATATATATATATATATATATATATATATATATATATATATATTTAATATATATATACATATATATATGTATATATATATATATATATATATATATATATATACATATATATATGTATATATATATGTATATACATATATATATGTATATATATTATATATATATATATATATATATATATATATATATATATATATATATATATATATATATATATATATGTCCAAATATATATATATATATATATATATATGTATATATATATATTCTATATATATATATATATATATATATATATATATATAACTGTTTGTGTGTCTATATATTGTGTATATATATATATATATATATATATATATATATATATATATATATATATATATATATATATATATATATAATCAGAACAAATATATCCTTAGAAGACAAGCTGCAGCTACCATCGAGTTCGTTTCCCGATTCATAATCGCATCCTCAAGAACATCAAACGAATTTCTTCATATTTCTCGCACTTGGATCTTAAGGCTCTTTAGTGACAAATATGTCCAAATAAGCGTAAAGAATTTGAGAAAGTTAATAGGGCATTGTAGCTATTACAATTACATGTATCTGCTAAAAAGTGACCAGTAGATTCTACACACACACACACACACACACACACATATATATATATATATATATATATATATATATATATATATATATATATATATATATATATATATATATATATATATATATATATATATATATCTATATATATTTTGTGTCTATATTATTTTATGTATATAGTATATAGTATATATATATATATATATATATACTGTATTTATATATATATGTATATATTATATATATATGTGTGTGTGTGTGTGTGTGTCTTTGCACATATGTAAGTGTGTGTGTCTGCCTGCTGCATTGTATATATACATACTTGATACATGAGATAATGCGTACCAACATTACTAGTGTGCTCGCGAATATGTAGACATGAACTGAAAACCAAACCACTTTACACTTTATAATTAATGTCATGTCATATATGCTTACTTCAATAGCCACTTATTTTCCCACCATTCTTTCAAAGCAAAAGACGACGAAATAGCTTCAGTGACACCAGTCCTCTATTGCCGTTTTATTTATTGAACAGAACTTTGAAAAGTACATAGAAGAATGGTTAATTATCTTAAACTGAATTGAATTGAACTGAATATAGAAATTAGGCCAAAGGCCAAGCACTGGGACCTACGAGGTCATTCAGCGCTGAAACGGGAATCGGCAGTAAAAGGTTTGAAAGGTGTAACAGGAGGAAAACCTCGCAGTTGTACTATGAATCAATTGTTAGGAGAAGGTGGAAAGTAAGGTGGAAGAAAGAGAATATGAAAGGAGGTACAGTAAAAGGAATGAAAGGCGTTGCAGCTAGGGGCCGAAGGCACGCTGCAAAGAACCATAAGTAATGCCTACAGTGCACCGCATTAGGTGCACTGATGGCACTACCCACTACGTGGGAATTATCATAAAGCCAAGTTTATGAGTCTCACAGATAGTGTTTCTAATATTTTATTCTTTTTAAGTTGCACCTAGGCGCAATATTGGTAACCTGCTTAGCCATTCAAAGTTGTACCCAGGAATAATATTTTCAACATTTTAACTTTTCAAGTTGCAACCAGGTGAAATATTGACATTTCAAGTTGCACCTAGGTGTAATATTTGCATTTTAAGTTGTAAATAGGTGAAATATTGCCATTTAAAGTTGGACCTAGCTGTAATATTGGCATTTAAAGTTGCACGTAGATGTAATATTGACATTTAAAATAGCACCTAGGTGTAATATTAGCATTTAAAGTTGCGCCTAGGTGCAACTTTGCTTAAGGGACTTTACCATCCAGAGTTGCACTTAGGTGCAACATTACTAAACGACATTTTGATATCTCAAATAGAACCTACGTACAATATTGCAAATGGGCTTTTTCCATTTAAAGTTGTACCTACTGTAGGTGCAATGTTGGTACATGCTATTGTGCTTTGTAAGTTGCACCTAGGTGCAACATTGCTAAAGGGATTTTGACATTTAAAGTTCATTCTGTGCGCAATATTTCTATAGGGATTTTACCATTTAAAACTGTACCTAAGTGCAATATCGGTAACGTGTGCTGGCCTTTACAAGTTGTACTTAGGTGAAATACTGGAGAACAAACATTTCAGTGACACCTTTCAAGTAATATAAAGAAATATATTTTTTTCTTGAATACTTGTGGGTAAAGTACACCCAATGTCATATTTGGCTCTAAATCTAACAGATTCAATGGAAGTTTCCATTTTTGAGAGAAAATTGGTTGCAAGAAGTGTTCGCTCCGAATATCTAATATAGATAAAGATCATTTTTATGGGGAGGAGGGCGACTGCTTCAGAAAGTATGGTTGAAAGAATATAAGAACAAACTTAAGTAAAGATAAGATATTTCCACTTCCATTGCACAACGCCATAATATCGAAATACTTCAAGGAAATTGCACATTACGCTCAAAATCCTTTCAAGATCCAGATCCCTTTGAGGGGAGGAAGGGGGGGCGGGGTTAGTGCCATCACTGAAACTCATGTGGTGCGCTGTAGGCATTACTTAAGGTTCTCTGCAGCGTCCCTTAGAACCCTAGCTGCAACTCCTTTCGTTCCTTTTACCGTACCTCCTTTCATATTCTCTTTCTTCCATCTTACTTTCCACCCTCTCCTGACAATTGGTTCATAGTGCAACTGCGAGGTTCTCCTCCTGTTACGCCTTTCAAACTTTCACTGTCAATTTTCATTTCAGCGCTAAATGACCTCATTGGTCCCAGTGCTTGGCCTTTGACCTCAATTCTATATATTCAATTGAAAATGAACAAAGATAAAAAACAAAACGAGTACAAGAGTATTAAGCCTCATTAAAACTGAGGCAATTATTTCATTACACTTTCATGAGAAGAATAATTAACTATAATATGGGACTAGAGATGTTGACGGATGTAGAGTCCCTTTTCAATTGGGATTCATGGCCTCTACCATCCTAGCTGGCAGAATTCTTAATTTATTCTTTGACTTTTTTGCCAGAATTCTTTTCGTGTGTGTGTGTGTGTGTGTAGATTTCTTTGCATAATCCTCTTGGTAACAGTGGCAGTTATAGTAATGCAGAGGTCAAGTTAATCTCCTTTGTTAATTCAGCAAATGAGGACCTTTTACATAACAGGTCAACCCCGCAGGGGGGATAGTGCCGTCAGTGCACCTCACGTGGTGCACTGTAGACATTACTTAAGGGTATTTGCAGCGTCCCTTCGACCCCTAGCTGCAACCTCTTTCATTCCTTTTATTGTACCTCCTTTCAAATATTCTTTCTTCCATCTGACTTTCCACCACCTCTAACAATTGTTTTATAGTGCAACTGCGAGGTTTTCCTCCTGTTACACCTTTCAAACCTTCTCACTTTCAATTTCCCTTCCAGCGGTGAATGACCACATAAGTCCCAGCGCTTAGCCTTTGGCAAAAAAAAAAAAATTATATTCTGTTCTCCATAAAAGGTCAAGTCTTATTGACTTATTCAGTAACGGGCGTTAGGCCTTGAGAATGTCGTTCTAGCATTCTTTCGAGACAGAATGTCGTATGATGAATTTATTTAACACATAATCTGACGAATCATTTATATGATTGAAATTTTATCTGAATTCCTAGAGGCTAAAAATAAGTATGTGAGATATTTCTACTTTGTCTCTGAATATTTCGATGTTTGTCTATTTCATTTTTTTTCCAATTGCCTTTTTCCGAAGAGTGGCTGGAGAGAGAGAGAGAGATTGATTTTGATTTCATTTCTCAATGAATCTTGTTAAATTGATATATTTTATTCTCAGTGACTGTTCTACGAGGATTGTATATCTCAATCGGAAACATTTTATACTTTTATAAATTTTACTTGAGTAAAAATACTGAAGAACAAAAGTTAATGTCCAAGAAATCACATTTAAAGGCGCGCTAACAGTTGACCCCGTATCAGTAAAAATGACAACAGGAAAAAAGAATATTTGTAATTACAGTCAGATCTTTCACTTGTTAAAAAAATAGATCGGCATTATTATAGTTCTCGTCAAACTCGCCATGTTTTCTAAGCAGTTCCCAAAGTTACTGTTTTTTAGAAGTAGCAGAAACTTCTTCTCTCTCTCTCTCTCTCTCTCTCTCTCTCTCTCTCTCTCTCTCTCTCTCTCTCTCTCAGTTTAATCACCAGACAGTGGTTTTAGTAGTGCCATGACGAAGTAGCAGAAACTTCTCTCTCTCTCTCTCTCTCTCTCTCTCTCTCTCTCTCTCTCTCTCTCTCTCTCTCAGTTTAATCACCAGACAGTGGTTTTAGTAGTGCCATGACGAAGTAGCAGAAACTTCCTCTCTCTCTCTCTCTCTCTCTCTCTCTCTCTCTCTCTCTCTCTCTCTCTCTCTCTCTCTCTCTCTCTCTCTCAGTTTAATCACCATAAGGTGGTTTTAAGAGTGGCATGACAAATTAATAAGTATAAGCAAGGATGCCTAGTACAAATTTAAGGCCAAGGGGAAAGTTATTATAGAAATGCTGAATTAGTTATATAATATACAAGATAATACATTAACAACATACATACAAACACATATATACATACATTTGTGTATATATAGTCAAAATTTATGGAGAAGAAATGTTCGTGAATAATATAACAACTCAACTTATCAAAGAGGAAAGAAGATATTGAAATTTTGAAAAGAGAATATTACAGGGAGTTCATAAGGCATAAAAGGACAAGGAAATGTTAGTGGTACAGTGACACAGAAATACTGCTGAAAGTACTGAGAGAGTGAGAGAGAGAGAGAGAGAGGCTAGGGGGAAGTAGATATCTAGATTAAAATTTCGGAAAAAATTTATCATTGTAATGATAAGAATATACATAAAATTTATATGTATGTAATTCTTTAAGGCAGGTCGGTAGAGAGAGAGAGAGAATAAATAAAAATCTCGTAAAAAAGGAAAATACATAAAAATGGTATCTGTTCCTAAGGTGGACCGATAGGCAGAGAAAGAGAGGTCATTAGACAGGCAAATAGATAGATGCTACATTAAGACAGGAAGACAAATAGATAGATAGATAAAAATGTAAATATACATACAGATAGATAAGCGCTAAAACTAATTATCAAAAGAACAGAAAAAAAATCAATATTTACCAAGTCCCAGAGAACCCGCCAAAGATGAGCCGTGACGTCACGAGTGTAAACAAAACCATTGTCATCCGCAAGACTCTGACGAAAGCAATAATTGGTAATTGCGTGATGCGGAATCGTCTTCTTGCTCCTTGCCTGCAATCACGCACTGCCGACCACATTTTTGCTTTTCCACGGGTAATAAGCGTTGCTAGAGAGGGGCCGGGGGTTTGTCCTGATGGGAGGGGGAATTGCCCTGGGGAGGGGAGAAACTGGCCCGGGGGAGGAGAGGGAAAATTGCCCGAGGAGGGAAGGGAGGGAGAAATTGTCCCGGGGGGAGTTGAGGGACAGGGGAGAAATTCCCCTTGGGGAGGAGAGGGAAGGATGGAGAAATAGCCTCGGATAGGAGAGGGAGGTGAGGAATTGCCCAGGGGGAGAGGAGGGAAGGAGAATTGCCCAGGGGTAGAGGAGGGAAGGGGAATTGCCCAGGGGTAGAGAAGGGAAGGGGAATTGCCCAGGGGTAGAGGAAGGAAGGGGAATTGCCCAGGGGTAGAGGAGGGAAGGGGAATTGCCCAGGGGGAGGGGAGAAATAGCCCTGGGGGAATGGGACGAGAGGGCGGAATTGCCCCGGTGAGGGAGGGAGGGAGAAATTGCCATTGGGGAGGGGAGGAATTGCACTACGGGGGGAGGGGGAGGAATTGCCCTGGGAAAGGGGAGGGGACAGGGGCAATTGCCTGGATTGAGGAGAGGGAAGGGGAGGGACTGCCTCTGGGGAGGGGGGAATTGCCCAGGGGAGGAGAGGGGGCAGGCTCCAAGGTACAAACACGCGCACACACACCGCAGTTATTATGCAATGAGCATTGCTCTCTAACAGTTAACCCTCCCCCCCAACTTTTGCAATACCTCTCCTGGGGAAAGTCTCCCCCCACCCCACCCCTGGAAAGTCCCCACCTCCTCCCCACGCAAACAACCTCGACATGTAATAGCTTGTTTTGTCTGCTTTTCAAAACTCAATAGTTCACAAATTTGATTCTTTTCTTCTCTGATATTATTATTATTATTATTATTATTATTATTATTATTATTATTATTATATTTTCCTTCTTCACGTGGCTTCCACTGATCGAACATTATATCAGCTTTTGTATTTTATATCGATCTCACTTATACCAAAACAAAACAACCAAATTTTTTTCGCATAGTAATAAGAAGTGAAAAAGAAAAAAAAGAAAACGTAAAAAAAGAAAAACGTTTCATGTATTTCACTAATTATGAGAAAAAGTCTCCGCTTTCCTAAGTAACATCACGTGACCGCCACAACGATGCGTTAACTTAAACCACAAATATTTCCCCTCGTGAAAAAAGGGTAATCCCCATTTGTAAATGCATGATGGACCCAGAAGCACTGGAGAGAGAGAGAGAGAGAAAGAGGGAGAGCATGTTTACATGCAATGCATCTTTTCTCTTTCTTTCCTTGGGCTTGCTATGCTGTCCTGTACTCCTCAAGTGGTATAAGACTGTGCTTAATTTTATCTTATTTTTGGTAAATCATAATCTTTATTTGCTTTATATATATATATATATATATATATATATATATATATATATATATATATATATATTATATATGTGTGTGTGTATGTTAAGTTAATGTATACCTTAGTTTAACCAGACCACTGAGCTGATTAACAGCTCTCCTAGGGCTGGCCCGAAGGGTTAGACTTATTTTACGTGGTTAAGAACCAATTGGTTACCTAGCAACAGGACCTACAGCTTATTGTGGAATCCGAACCGCATTATAAAAAGAAATGAATTCCCATCACCAGAAATAAATTCCTCTAATTCTTCATCGGCCAGCCGGAGACTCGAATTCGGGCCTAGCAGAGTGCTAGCCAAGAACTCTACCGATTCGTCCAACGAGGAACTATGTGTGTGTGTGTTTGTAGTGTATAGTATTTAAAATCCTTTTTATAGTTAATTTACAGTCTACAATACCTAACCACGTTTATTAAAATGTAGTTAAGAGGTACTGCATGCAGGATGCCTTGTGTAGTGCCCTGTTATGTGTTAATCAAAGGTTTCTTCTTTTGTAGAATCCACGCTTCTAATGTACTGGTTTTGTTATATATGTACACACACACATATATATATATATATACAGTATATATATATATATATATATATATATATATATATATATATATATATATATATATATATATATGTATATATATGTGTGTGTGTGTGTGTGTGTATTACGTATGAATTTTATCCCATCACCGTAACATTTTTATACACAAAACATTAAGCTACAAATGTCATTTAATATCCAGTCCGCTCTACCCCGTAAACAATGCCGAGGGGGACCTTTGTAGCTTTATTTATATATATATATATATATATATATATATATATATATATATATATATATATATATATATATATATATATATATATATATATATATCATCCACGTGTGCGTAAGTGCCAACTAAGGAGATGTCATCCTCAAACTTCAAGCAAAGAGTAGTTTAGCTGGCTGGCATAAACAGGTAAGCGTTTCAGTCTGGCTGTAACCGTGAGCAAGGACGGTTGCAGATTTCATCTCCTCCGTCGATTCGTTAGAGATTCGTAACCTACAGGTATTGGCTCTTTAGTAATATTTTTCCTTGGAACTTTGTTCACTTAATACGTTGTTTTTCTTGAAGTATATTTCATTGGTGGCATTTTCCTTGAAGGTTGTTCAATTGATGTTATTTTTCTTTAAATATATTTAATTGATGCTATTTTTCTTTAAGTATTTTTAATTGACGTTGTTTTTCTTTGAGTATATTTACTTGATGTTATTTTTCGTGAAGTTTGTTTAATTGATGTTATTTTCTTGAAGTTTGTTTAATTGTTATTTTTCTTGATGTTTGTTTAATTTATGTTGTTTTTCTTGAAGTTTGTTCAATTGATATGTTATTTTTCTTGAAGTTTTTAATTGACGTTTTCTTGAAGTTTGTTTAATTGACGTTATTTTTCTTGAAGTTTGTTTAATTGATGTTGTTTTTCTTGAAGTTTGTTCAAGTGATGTTATTTTTCTTGAAGTTTGTTTAATTGATGTTATTTTTCGTGAAGTTTATTTAAATGATGTTATTTTTCTTGAAGTTTGTTTATTTGATGTTATTTTTCTTGATGTTTGTTTAAATTATGTTATTTTTCTTTAAGTATATTTATTTGATGTTATTTTTTTGAAGTTTGTTTAATTGATTTGTTATTTTTCTTTAAGTCTGTTCAGTTCACGTTTGTTTGTATTTTGTTTATTTCTTATGTTATTTTTCTTGAAGATTGTTCAATTGATATGTTATTTTTCTTTATGTTTATTTAATTGATATATTTTCCTGTAGAGTGTGTTTAATTGACGTTATTTTTCTTGAAGTTTTTTCAATTGGTATAATGTTTTTTCTGTATTTTGTTTAATTGATATTTTTTCTTTAAATTTGTCTGGTTGATATATTTTTCTTGAATTTTGTTTAATTGATATGTTATTTTTCTCTTACTAGACCTTTTCAAGTGAAAGTGAGTCAACCTAAATATTTATTTGTTTTAAAAAGTTTATTTTTTTCACAGATTGTGAATAACGTTTATGTATCTTTTCGTCATTATAATGATAAGTAGAGGCCTTTAGACCTTGGCTTGGACAGGACGCAAGAATTTGGAGCATCGGTGTCTTAGATAATATCATTAACTTAAAAAATATTCTCTTGCAGGTTAAAAGGCCGAAGAAACAGCACAATAACTTGTAGTAGTTGGAAACGTGAAAATCATTGCCGCTACGATAATTGTCTTATAATTAAGTAAATTATCTTCCCCTTCTCTCTCTCTCTCTCTCTCTCTCTCTCTCTCTCTCTCTCTCTCTCTCTCTCTCTCTCTCTCTCTCGTCTTGTCATAATCTTGGTTATAATCTACTTCATCATCATTTCCAATTATCATTTAATTCTCGCGGACCCTTCCAACCTTTCAGTTTACCTTATTAGTCAAGAATGACCCTTCCATCTTCAAGGGGAAGAAGGGTGTAAATAAATACCTCCGCTAACTACGCTAACTTTGCTAAATTCTCTAATTCAGCTAACTTCACTAACTCAGCTAACTCCGCTAACATATAAGTGAGATTATAAACTTCAGGCATTCACTGTGAAAGGAGATAATTGCAAAATTAGGGGAAAAACGTCCTGCAAACAAGATCACTTCAGCTGGCGCCAGAAAAACTATTGATCAAGGTGATTTAACTTTCTTGCTACCTATGTTTTTCTCCTTTTTCTACGTAGGTACACTGACCGATAGAGAGTTGGACAGCTAACTATTTCTCGGAACTGTTCCAGAGCGTGAGGTGACTTCACTTGACTTGACAGGCTGTTTACACTGCGAGAAAGGAATCTATTTTGGCAAAAAGATTAACAGTAAGATTCCCTTTGATCTGCCACTGTTCTCCAAAAGCTCAGTTGTTCTTTTCTCATTATAAAACAGTTAATATGATCTGGTATGTACAACCTTTCAGTTAAGTCGCAGTCATTCTCACTGACCTGTTTGTCAAAGACCCTTGCGTGCGTACCTGTCAATTTTTTATTTTTATTCTTTTTTAGTTTCCTGTAAAAGAAAACTATTATGCCGGCTTTGTCTGTCCGTCCGCACGTTATTCTGTCCGCACTTTTTTCTGTCCGCCCACAAATCTTAAAAACTACTGAGGCTAGAGGGCTGCAAATTGGTATGTTGATCATCCACCCTCCAATCATCAATTAGTTTTTATTTTATTTAAGGTTAAAGTTAGCCATGATCGTACTTCTGGCAACGATATAGGATAGGCCACCACCGGACCGTGGTTAAAGTTTCATGGGCCGCGGCTCATACAGCAATATATCGAGACCACCGAAAGATAAATCTGTTTTCGGTGGCCTTGATTATACGCTGTATCGGCTGTACAGAAAACTCGATTGCGCCGAAGAAACTTTTGCGCATTTATTACATATTTATTTTTGGCATAATTTGGTTCCCCTTTTATACCGGACTCCCGGAGAAGGTGCCTTTGTGTATTGCGTCTGTCTGGATCCGATAAGGGAATGTTTTCGTACTCTAGATGAACGTTTGATGTCCGGACACAGCAATTTCGTTTTGTGTGATCTTTCCCTTGCGTGTCCCTTCCTGAAAAGGCTTCCTGAAAAGGATTTAGGAAGTCAGGCAGGAAGAAAGGCAGGTAAACATTACAGGGACATTTAATGAAACGGGGAATTCTACTGTAGTTTCTGAAACGAATTCATTCCCTTGAAAAACATTTTACAAAGGCGATACGGTCCTTATGATTATCGAGAAAAAAAATGGCTGAAAATAGGGCGAAATAGTATAGATGACGCTCACGAGCCTGAAGTTCTCATTATCGCGTCCTGGCGACCTGCCGGTTAATAGTGCATCTAATCTCTACTTGGTAGGTTGTTATGGCACAACAGCGAAGCCTTCAGAGTGACCGAATCAACAGCAATACTGTTGTAGAAACAGAAAGCTATTAACGAAAACTATGAGAAGATAGCAGTAGAGGGAGTAAGTGCTTAGACAGTATTATATACATATATATATATATGTGTGTGTATACATATATACACATACACGCATATATATATATATATATATATATATATATATATATATATATATATATATATATATATATATATATATATATATATATGTATATATATTTCAACTCGTTCTTTTACTACTGAAAGCCATAGCTGACTTTGGTTAATCCGTGGTCTTTGGCTAACAGTTCGTGTTTTTCTTTTTATAATATTCGTGTTCTTTGGATAATAATTCGTGTTCTTCGGATGATGCATGTTCTCCCGCTAATATTCAATTTATATCTGGCTAATTTCGTGTTCTCTGGCTAATTCGTGATCTTTGACAAACCCGTGCTCTCTGGCTAAAAATCCGTATTCTTCCCATAATTCGTGTTCTCCAGTTAATTCGTGATCTTGCTCGTATAATCCCCCAAGACACACTCAGACGCATTATTAAAGAAGAAGAAAAAAGACCCGAGCGCACGCAAACACAGGTCGCACGCAAAATTCGGGTGAGGCGCAATGCCACTACATTGCAGAGATTAGGGGAGGGAAATAAATGCTTCCTTCATAATTAAAGGTGTGTTGTTGCTGTTCTTCTTCTTCTTCTGCCAAGGAGAAAGTTGGATGTTAGATCCAGTTTAGGTGACGGATTTTACGAAATCTTAACTTTGTTGGAAAATGCAGTCTGATTACGGATAGACCTTTCCTCGACACTGTAAGCATTATTATTATTATTATTATTATTATTATTATTATTATTATTATTATTATTATTATTATTATTATTATTATTCAGGAGATGAACCCTATTCATGTGCAACAAACCCACAGGGAGTTTTGACTACAAATTCAAGCTTCCAAAGAATGTGGTGTTCATTCGAAAGGCGTAACAGAAGGTAATAGGAAATAGAGAAAGAAGAGATAAGTGATTGTAAAGTAAAAAAATATAAAATTAGATTATTAAGTAATCAGATATGTTATCAAATTGTAAAATGCAAGGAGAACAGCTTTAGGCAACAAATGCACTGCATCTTCGCTTGAACTTTCGAGGTTCCAGTTGCTTGACAACCTCAGGGGGACTCTTCTCCACCTCTAGAACTGAGAAGTTCGACAGCGAGGCACATTCACTGCATATTGCAAGCATGAAACAGGAATTCGGACTCGTATATCGCTTACTTAAGACAATGTACACACAGATTAGACCCCAAGGAATCCACCTGTATCGATTACTCGACAAACGAGTAAAAAATGCGCCGAAGTTTCCTCGGCGCAATCGAGTTTTCTGTATAGCGCATAATGCTGTATGAAGCTCTCAGCCACGGCCCATGAAACTCTCAGCCGCGGCCCATGAAACTTTCGGTGCCAGACGCACGATCATGGCTAACTTTAACCTTAAATAAAATCAAAACTACTGAGGCTAGAGTGATGCAATTTGGTATGTTTCATGATTAGAGGGTGGATGATCAGCATATCAATTTGCAGCCCTCTAACCTCAGTAGTTTTTAAGATCTGAGGGCGGACTGAAAAAGTGCGGACGGACAGACAAACAGCCATCTCAATACTTTTCTTTTTACAGAAAACTAAAAGGGCGACCCAGCATTGCATAAAATCCCTTCCATTATTCTTCCACTTTTTCACGAAAAAATTATGATACCTTTGAAACTAATCCACTCGGCACATGATAGCCCCGGGTTAATTAGTCACGGCTTTTATGAATGGCCTCGATTCCGGGGAAAAGCTGAGTCGTATTTAATCACGAGAGAAATTATGGCACGGAAGATAACGACTGAGGAGAGAGAGAAGGGTGAAGGAAGAGGAAAGAATTTACGGACACAATAGTATTACGGGGGAAGAGAATGCACGGGAATACAATGCAGTGTTTTGCGGATTTCGTTACCCTCGCCCGGCTGGCTCGGCACTTTTTTTTTTTTTGGAGAGTTTCCAGTTGTACAATTTTCTCTTTCATTCCAGCTACTGTAATGCAATTCTCTCTCTCTCTCTCTCTCTCTCTCTCTCTCTCTCTCTCTCTCTCTCTCTCTCTCTCTCTCTCTCTCTTGGACACTGGAAAATTTCCTGTTGTAGATTTTCCTTTTCCATTCCAGCTAATGCAATTCTGTTTCACACTTTGTGAGATTATATACTAATCATTTCTCTCTCTCTCTCTCTCTCTCTCTCTCTCTCTCTCTCTCTCTCTCTCTCTCTCTCTCTCTCTTTGGACATTGTACTTTTTGGAAAGTTCAGTTATTGAATTTCCTCATTCATTAAATCCAGCGCAGTTTCTCTCTCTCTCTCTCTCTCTCTCTCTCTCTCTCTCTCTCTCTCTCTCTCTCTCTCTCTCTCTCTCTCTCTCTCTCTCTCTCTCTCTGTGAATTTCATTTTAAAATCCCCAGATGCAATATTCACTCTGCCGACCTAACTAATATCATTTTAATCTCATATTTTGGCAGGTGAACTACAGAACATGCCGGCATAAGAACCCACCTGTGTTCTACAAAATACAAAACAAGGAAAGATTGAAAAAACGAAGAAATCTTCATTCCGAGGAAGTGAGAAACTTGAAGACAAAAAGGAATAAGAAGGAACGAAAGAAGGAGAGAATTTCAGTCTGCTTCAGCACATACCAATGTCTCACTTACCGGGTTACGCAGGTAATGTTCATCTGCACACTTGCAATTATTGTAAACTTTTTGCATCACCCTGTTTACTTTTGGAGTCTTCCTGTGTTTCCTCCTTCTGCCTGTCAGTGGTCTTTTCTATCTATTGTTCTGTAACATAAATTCTGTTTGTCTGTAAAGAATCATTCCGTAAATGGAGCACTGACTGAATATTTTATCTACACATTCACTTTACCTGAGTAGACTAAATAGGTCCATCATTCGAAAGTAATGTACGTTTTCTTTTCAATGAAAACGGCGCCATATTAGACGATACGACGAATTTTACCCTCATACACAATAAAACAAAACACGAGTGAAATATCAGAGGTTCAAGCGAAGGTGCGATTCATTACTACCCAGTACTATTTTCCTTGCATTTTAATAGGCTACATTTTTATCTATTTATTAATTTATTTTATTCTTTGTTGATAGGTGGGATCTCTTGTTTCTGTATTTCACTTTACCTCCTCATACTTCTTCCTAATGAACATCCTATAATAATAATAATAATAATAATAATAATAATAATAATAATAATAATAATAATAATAATCTAATTATTTCTTCTTCTTACCTTAGTCCCGTTTCCATACGGGGTCGCCATTCTGGATGAGCCGCGTCCATCTGCCCCTGTGGTACGATTCTGTTTAGTCAAGTCCCTTCTCCCTCAAGTCTTTCCTCACACAGTCTCTCCGTCTCTTTCCTGGTCTTCCTCAGTCTCTCCATCCATCTCTTTCTTGGTCTTCCTCCTCGTCTCCTTCTACCCTGCACTTCCATCTCCATAGCATTTGTGTCTTCCAATATGGTCTTCCTCCCTTCTCAGTAGGTGTCTGTATCTTCAGTCTCCCCTCCTGCACTTTCTTTGATATTTCAACCACCTTTGTTGACCCTGTGATATACTCATTCTTAATCCTATCCTTCCCCGTTACACCAGACATCCACCTTAACATTCTCATCTTTGCTGCGTCTAGTTTCTTCTTCTCTGTTTTTGTCATACTTGCTGTTTCTGTACCATAGGGTCTTACTATAGGACTTGCCCTTTATTCTTGTTTAGGGGGGCAAAATGTAGAATGCATATCTACACCTCCCTTTAGTCTTACTTAAGGGGAGCAAAATGTAAAATGCATATCTACACTTCCCTTTAGTCTTGTTTAAGGGGCAAAATGCATATCTACACTTCCCTTTAGTCTTATTTAAGGGGGGCAAAAAGTACAATGCATATATGCACTTACCTTTAGCCTTATTTAAGGGGGCAAAATGTAAAACTCATATCTGCACTTCCCTTTAGTCTTATTTAAGGGGGCAGAATGTACAATGCTTATCTACAATTCCCTTTAGTCTTATTTAAGGGGGCGAAATGTCCCATGCATATCTGCAGATGCATGTTTATTTTACACGCTATACTAGCCTGTTCGCATTCAGGAAAGCAAGTTTTTATGAGTAATGAATATATCCGCACAGGATGGGGAGTAAGGAGAGCACTGATGGGAGTAGGAACACGGAAAAATTATAGGTTAAAATTGAATGTTATACAAACCAAGATATAATCCTTAAAAGGAAAAGAGCTGGCTTGTCAAGCCTCATTGTGACTCACTGCCTAAATTCTCCTGATCGTTTTGCGGTTAGCCGACGGTAGGTCAGGTCAGTACTTGGATGGGTAATCACTAACGAGTGCCAACAGCATTTTCAGGTGGTTTACAAATCAAAGAATCTAAACTCACGATGTTGTCATTCGTAGTTTTAAACGAACGATCTTGAAAATTATTATTTATAATTAATTTATTTACCTATTTATTTAACTTTCACGGGATCGAGAGTTTTATAGCTATTTTATTTACAAAACAAAAATTTTACTTTCTCTGTTTGAAGAGTGGGATTTTACTTTAAAGGCAAGTCTTTAGAGATGAAATTGCTGGCTCCACGCCTCTTTTGTTTCTTGATTCTAAGCAAACGCTGATGCCCTTTTTACAGTCTGGTGGACTAATAGCAGGTAATAATAATAATAATAATAATAATAATAATAATAATAATAATAATAATAATAATAATAATAATAATAATAATAATAATTGCACTAATGGCCTCAGCACTCTTTACTGTACTTTCATCTTATATGCAACTAAAGAAAAAGTTGTAAGGAAAATGCCTTTACAGTAAAAGTGAAGTTGAAATTGAGTCTAACTTTATGCAACTCAGTGTGCAATCTCTTCCACCAATCTTCCTTGTTCACGTGTGGATAACAAACATCAATAGTTCCGGAGGATTGTGAAGCAAATGCAACAGGTAACACGTACGTGATCGTCGTTTAAGTCCGCTGATTGTAATAATTGTGAAAATTGAATGTTCGGCAAGTATGTGTTTAAGAGAGAGAGAGAGAGAGAGAGAGAGAGAGAGAGAGAGAGAGAGAGAGAGAGAAGCCGGGTGGTGGGGTTTGTGTTTATTGGAATGGGTTGGGTGAAAGGGGAGGGGAGGGGGGGGTGTTAGAATCAGGTTATGCGTGACTGCTCGAATGTCGAATAAGGAAAAAAACGGTTTCTCCAACGAACTACATGATATATTCGTAGCGTTACGTGATTCGTAATACTATTTTTGGCTCCTTCGAGAATGATATACATCATATTTTCCTTCGATGGTACCCAATTCCACTGTTTTTTTCTTCTTCTTCTTCTTTCTGAAATAGCGACGATGGTTCTTATCAAGGACGACTTCGTTTCCCCTGAAAATGGTTGGACGGATTAGACCTAGTAGCCTACGAATTGGTCTATCTGTTTGTTTTTTCTCTCTACTGAGAGGTAATTATGCTTTTGTTAATGGGGTTTTAAGTGCTGCTGTTGTCTGTGACACATTATTCACCTAAGGTGACCACCTAGATCGCTCTGAGCGAGGTGGAACAACCACTTACCCAGTGTTTCCCAACTTCCACGTAGGAGGGTTGAGCCGTCAGTGCACCTCGCGTGGTGCTCCGTTGGCATTACTTATGGGTGTTTGCGGCGTCCCTTCGGCCCCTAGCTGTGCCCACGTTCTAGTCTTCTACTTTACTTCCTTTCCTCAGTCGTGCTGTCCAACCTCTCTGACGACTATCACCAAGCCTACAGAATTCTTATCGGAACTGTGAGGTTTTTTCACAGTTCCACCTTTAGATCCTTGTACTTCTTTTTTTTTTTTTTCGAGACCTCTTTGTCTTGTTGTCCAACCACTCGAACTTCCTCTTTCACTGCCTGAAGCGCTGAATGGCCGAAAGTGCCCCATTGCATGGATTGACAGCCTAAATTTCATCAAATCAATTATTATTTATTTATTTTGCATATCAGTGCATGTGCACTCCATTGCTGGGACGCTTGTTATGCCAGTTAACCCCCATTTAGGGTTGATTTGCAAGAGTGTTGTCCCATTTGGAACTATAATCTTATGATTATTATGCTAGTTTTGTTATTTTTGCCCCTATATTCGGTTCTGGTTACCAATTATCCACCATAATTATTGTGTATTATCATCCGTCTCTGTCTTCTTTTCCTATCTTTTCTCTATTGTGTTTACCTTTCCTAAGACATGAACGTACAGGTCACTGGAAAGTTTGTTAGTCTTGTCAAAAAGGAACAAGAAAGAAGAGAAGAAATAATATACGTAATTATTCAAATCAACATTTATGATTTATGATGAGGAGAATAATTCAATAGTGCTTTTAATAATGTACCTAAAGAATAATTGTCTATTACATTCTCTTGATCGTGTGTTTGTTCGCGATTACAATCGAATCGTAGTATGACTTTGCCAGCCAGTTTTCCTTCCTGGGGTCTCAAAGTTTTTGTTACTCAGTTTATTTTGAGGTGAAACAGAGGAAGAAGATGTCTCTTTGCACTGATGGTCGAAATGTTACCGATTAAAGCTGATTTCTTTGGACACCGGACCATGAAATTGAAACGCTACAAAGTTAGTAACAAGTTATTCACGTCGTATAACATATACGTATTAAAATCGACAGTTATAACTGTGACAACAAAACTGGAAATGAAGTTACTCAAGTCAAATAAAATATACTTATTAAAATCGACAGTTTTAACTGTGACAACAAAATTTGAAATGAAGTTATTCACGTCAAACAACATATAAGTAACAAAATCGATAGCTTTATCTGTGACAACAAGTCTGGAGATGAGGTATGTATTCCGTAAGGCTAAATTGGTTACGACTCATTTCTATTTCGTTGTAAAATTATGTAACTGTCCACCTTTCAAACTGACAGGTGAGTCTTGTCTTTGCTGAATCTGTTAATTCTTTAAAACTGGCAGGATAAGAAAATGTAGAATGTCCCTGAGCACAGTAAAAAAAAAAAAAAAAAACAGGCCTGACACTTTTTCGCTTTTTCCTATCCTCCTCAGGACATGTCGTGGGTCTGCAAGACGACTGCGGCAGAAGGTCCAGCGCCCTGGCGTATCTCAACGCCCTGAAGCGCCCACCCACGCCTACGCCAAAGATGTGCGTACGCCTAGACGACCTGCTTGCTCTCGTAAGTTCAGAAAGTGAGGTGAACATGTACTTCGTTCTAGGGCGTCTCGGAGCATTTCTTTTTCGAGAAGCTAAGATGAAAGCCCAAAAAGTTGGCTAATTTTTTGTTCTCTCTAATCATTGCTGCGTTAATGAAGAGGGTTTAGCTGGTTAAATAAGAACCATACATACATACATACATACATGTCACTTAATAGCACGTGACAATGAATTCAGCTGAGGCTGCATGAAAAGCGAAAGGAGGTTGTTCCAAGCGCTTTTGTGTTATATCATTACATTTTCAGGGTACACGCATTTTGTATGTATGTATGTATGTATGTATGTATGTATGTATGTATGTATGTATGTGCGATTCGTACTCATTTTCAAATCTGTTTCACTGCAGTGTCAGTCCTTTTGAGTTTTACTAAAAGAGGATACTTTGTATCTCTCAAATCAGCCAAAATAATCCCTTTAGATACAAGAATATTGTAGATCGTTGTGGACCACATTTCTTGTAAGCAGAATGCTTAGCAGTTAAGAAGACACCTTATAAGCGTGTCTGAAGCCTCCCATAGTTTGCTTTTCTTTGAATTGCTTATATATAAGAAGAAAGAGAAAATATAAAAAAAAATTATAGAGCAATGAGACATCGACGAACACCTAAATAAATGACGTGAATATATCGAAGCAAGCTAATAATTAGTAAAGAATAATCCTATTCTCTCTCTTGCTCTTTTCCAAGAAATCCTACGAGGCGGACGTCACGTCCCACAAACAAGGATTGTCCCTTCCCATCCTGAGGAGCAGAGTCGAGCACCATCCTACGGCAACGACTCTCCTCTTGATGACCGTCCAGACGCGAAGGAATCTCTTGAATTCCTACGCAGGACCCCAGGAAAGGTGGCTGTCCTAGCCTATCCCCAGTGGGGATGGAGCAGACCTTGCTATCAGTAGTGTCGAAGGTGGGTATCGCTTGCAGTGTGCATTGTGTGGCACGCTGTAGATGACTCTGGAGGTTTTCTGCATCTGCGGTGGTTACTACCCTGTTCCCTTCTGGCCTTTGCTGTTCAACTTCTTTAACTTTAGGTTTTTGCAGTTTTTATCTTTTATTTAAGAATAAATCCCCAGGGCCTGCGCTGAAGAGTCTAAGGATGTGATTCAGTGGTCTCGTTAAACTATTTTACACTAATAATAATGTCAAGGGCAAGAGCAAGGGTCACGTCTTAGTTATGAAGTCAGAAAGGAGAGAGACTGGATATATTCAGGTATATCAACCTTAAAATGTTTTGTGATGCATCAGTTTTGCAAGACGCAACAAAACGATATAATGGCTGCCCAACAACAGTCTCATTTCACTTCTAGAAGTCTAATCATTTTACCCTCAGCTTCAGGCACTCAAAATGGAAACTCTTTCGGAATTTCCAATTCTTGTTCTGAACTGGAGACCAACAAAGGACGAACAGCATTCTCTGAGGTTGCTATAATGAATCAGTTTCATCCTTTGGGTGCACTGTAGGCATTACTTAAGGTTCTTTGCAGCGTCCCTTTGGGCCCTAGCTGCAACCCGTTTCATTCCTTTGACTGTACCTCCGTTCATATTCTCTTTCTACAAACTTACCTTCCACCCTCTCCTAACAATTGTTTCATAGTGCAACTGCGAGGTTTTCCTTCTGTTACTCCTTTCAAACTTCCTTTCTTCTCAATTTCCTTTTCAGCGCTGAATGACCTCATAGGTCCCAGCACTTGGCCTTTGGCCTAAATTTCATATTCCAGTTCCAGTTTGTTACAATCCGAGATAAAAATGTTATAATGAAGGATAATGAATCACACTTGTAGCTGATCTTTCTACAAAAGAAGTAATTTCCTGTACTTGAAATAATGGATACTAATAATTATATTAAATGGGTTTTTTCAAGGAGTGGAAAGGGCATAAATATCTTCAGCATTGGCTCATTGTAATAATAACACATTGCAAAGATCTTGTAATGTAGAAATACCTGACTTGAAAATTCATGACGTAGATCATTCTGGTGCAGATAAAAGTGAACTATATTATCGTTCCTAGATTGATAAATAAATGTTAATCCAAAGTTTTTTAATATTCCTCACGTAGAATATATTCATAACTTCATTTTTCTTTATTGGAACTTTCATATCACAGATTAGATTATACCATTCTGCGTAATGAGTGTTGTATAATGTAATCGTAATTTCCTGTTTACATTAGCATCTAAAAACCGTAAATGAAAAAACCACTTTTTACTAGTTTACATTTTTCTTAAAACTTCCCTAATTCTTTCTACAGGAGCCACCTCCCAAACCCCGTGGCGAAAAGATAGCAATTTGTGTACTCATCAATACATTAATTATTCCTTTGCTATCTAATGACACTATGTAGACTCCTCGTACATTATTTCACCTTATTTACGTCATAGATACTTTCTAAAACCTATGTTATGTTTTCCTTCGGTCTCTGGCACAACATCTCTAGGTGTTCTGCAGTGGCGTAGTTGGCATTCCATCAGTGGGGGACCTAGGTGGGGCCAAGATATTTTTTGGGGGGCCGCCAAAGAAAATTATACAAAACTAATGTACCGGTTCTGTAATTAGTAAAACATACTATTCTCGAATGTATACATCCACGTGAGTGGAGGAAAATAATAATATTAGTTAAGTTAAGTATACCTTAGTTTTACCAGACCACTGAGCAGCAACAGCTCAAATTAGTAAACCCGTATTTGAGATGATATAGAGCTCAATAATTTTCAATTAATTTTCAACTCCTACTTTATGCTAATGTATCAAATACTGTAAGGGTTAAAGTTTAGCCACAAAGGGAATTTCAACTGAGGGTGCTAGTCGGGGAGACAAGCATCTGACTAGGGGGGCCCGGGCCACCTGGCCGCCCCTAGCGACGCCACTGGTGTTATGTAGGCCTACTAAATCTTGTTTGCCAGTTACCTACTGTTCTTTTTTATCATTTATTGTTCTGTGGAATTCTCTACTTATTCCACGTTCTTGTCTATCAATGAAATTACTGTCAGGTCAATTAGTTATATTTAATTTTAAAAACTGTACTCACAATTTCCGCCATTTGTTTTATTTTCAAGAACTTCCGTTTTTTTCTAAACCAAAGAACTGGCCAGGAAGATTGGAACCGCTTCGATTTTGACTGCAGAGAGAGAGAGAGAGAGAGAGAGAGAGAGAGAGAGAGAGAGAGAGAGAGAGAGAGAGAGAGAGAGAGAGAAGAAGATTAGGATGTGATTTAACGATATTCTGCAAATTTGATTTTATATACAATATATATATATATACACACATATATATATATATATATGTAACATATATATACATATATATATATATATATATATATATATATATATATATATATATATATATATAAGTTACACTCACGAACTTGGGACTGTTGCTAAAGCACATGTACGTTTAGTCTAAAAATACTCTTCGCGAAATGAGTTGATATCCTTCTTCCTCTATTATTCGTGAGCTTTGCGTTTCCCAATAATAATATGAAGCGCTGAGCAAGTTCTTTCCTTTCATTTGTCCGTTGGTATGGTGGTAGTGTCGTGGCATCCCAATCAGATGTCGCGGGTTCGCGTCTCTCCTAGGGCGATGAAAAATCACTGGCTCAGTATCATGATCAGTTACTGCTGCAGTGTGGGGTCTGCGGTGGGAGGTTGAAACCAGCATTCTTTGGAAGCTTGAATTTCAAGTCAATGGCCCCTTTGGTGCGCTTGTTCCATGTGAATAGGTTTCATCTACTGGAATAATAATAATAATAATAATAATACATTAGAACGTGACTTACAGAACGCTGACCCCGAGATAATATTTCAGAAATAACATTTGGTTTGGCACGCGGCGTCTGTAATTTGTAATATTTAAAAATTGTCTTGCATATTTCGTAACCCGTTTTCAGATCGATATACAGTTCTGACATCAGGGAATGGCAGTTCAACCGCTAGCATATTATTCTTACTTAGAAGTTAGAGCAAATGGGACGTCTAGAAGCGGACGAATTATTATTATTATTATTATTATTATTATTATTATTATTATTATTATTATTATTATTATTATTATTATTATTATTATATTGTTCATCAGAAAGAAGTAACAGAAGGTTATGGGAAATACAGAAAGAAGAGATCAGTTAACAGAAAAGAAAAAATAGATTAAGAAATTAATAAATAAATTGCTTGATCTAAGATGGAACTGAATAGGCTTATTGGTTACGCTAACCCCCTAAAATGACCGTTAATGTGCCTTGGGAAACTTCACATTATCTGGATTTTAATGAGGTAAATATGTACTATATACAGTTAAGTCCTTGAACTAGCAGGTGAATGCAAACGTTTGCTTTGTTAAGAAACTAACACATTTTCCCTATACTAGGAATATTTTATATATATGTATATGTGTGTATATATAAATTATATATATATACATATATATATATATATATATATATATATATATATATATATATATATATATATATATATATATATATATATATATATATATATATATATATATATCTTTGTCTACAGACAGGAACACAAAGACAGCCATCTTACCCCTCCAAAGTGTTGACGAGTTCAGAATTTGTTTACGATAAAAACAAGTAAAAAATTTGCCGAAGTTTCTTCCGCGCAATCGAGTTTTCTGTACAGCGTATAATTAAAGCCGCCAAAAATAGATGTCTTTCGGTGGTCACGGTATAATCCTGTATGAGCTGCGACCCACGAGTCTTTCACCACGGCCCGGTGGTGACCTGTCCTACATCGTTGCCAGATGCACGATTATGACTAAATTTAACCTTAAATAAAATAAAAATTACTGAGGCTAGAGGGCTGCAATTTTGGATGGAGGGTGGATGATAAATTGCAGCACTCTAGTCTCAGTAGTTTTTAAGATCTGAGGTGGACGGACAGACAAAGCTGGCACAATAGTTTTCTTTCACAGACAACTAAAAACTTACTCTTAGGCCCATCTCATGCTACCTCACCTTAGGAGCATAATCTGTCATAATGTTTACGCTTGAAATCATCAGTCACTATGATTAGTACATAGGCCTACTAATTAGAATTTTTTACAATTATTTTTCATTAATTTTCCGCCTTAATTTTCGCCTAATAGCTAAATCTGTGTTCATTAATTGTGTGACCATTATGAGTTAGCATTGTTTGAATATTATCGTTCTAAAAAAGACAAGAAAAAATTATTCTATGAAAAAATTAAAATTAATTTATATTGCTCAAAATATCATACAATGATCTATTTTGTAAAGATTCAGAGAAGATATAATTCATTCGACAAACTTGGGTATATTTTCCTTACATCTTAAGTTCTAAGAGGCCACGGGGTCAAGTTCAACTCTTGTTAAAGTAACTGAACAAAGAACACTGTTCTTCTTTTATTGTTGTTTAATCCCGTAGCACACAAATACAAAAAAAATCAACTTCCTCCAGCTAATTATTATTCTGGTGCAAAACGGAGTCTTTTTGTTTGGCGCTTGCGCTCTATTTCTTCACCCTCACGGAACTTGTGACCCCTTTTCGTTAGACCGAGTTGGTCTTTTGAATTAACCGAACGACTTTTATTTGCCTTTCAGTTAGAAAAATATATCAAGACACTCGGATAGAAAATACTGTCTAGTAACTATGAAAAAAAATTATTTTACAGATATTTAAAATAATATTTACGACTAGGCCTACAACTCGGAAAACACTACCAAAGGAACACATCCTGCAACGGTGTACATGCAATCAATCCACAATAAAAGAATAAATGATTTATACACTTTTTTTGCTGCTTCATTCCCTTTTGAATTGCTGTCATTATATCCCGATACTTTATGACTACTGACGAATATATCCGAAATTCTATTTATATCACTTAGAGCATAATGTTGTGCAGTACCATTTAGTTTTAAAATGAACTCTTTGAGAGCGTCATCAATAAATGTAGCGTATCTGAAAACACTAATTAACACAACAAAACGAAATATAAATATAAACACAATTTATGAAAAACATCTGCCTTCACTTTGTACTATCACAGGATGGCGGACGTCCGGCGTCACTTTTATCAGCTAATGAAAGGTTCGCCACAGTTAGTCTGTGGTTGTTCTCCTGTTGCTTTGGCCTACTGGCCATTTCTTAAATTTCTTGAAGACTAATTTGTGGAAAAATTTTTGCAAATATCCAACATGTTGTGTGTGAACTCGGTGAAATGTCTCAATTGTCGAAAGTCTAGGGAAAGAACGTCATGTTTAGAAGTGAACAGACTGAAAACGATGAAAATCTTCAGAAGTGAAGTATTTTAAACGTGACTTAGCCTAGGAATTCTTTTGTAGTCTCGACGAGATTTTGACGAATCTAATAAGGAATGAACTTTGCTGATGGATATGTATAGGATCTGGAAACAACGATTATTAGGAAAAAAGGGATTATGAATGTGAAATAGGCCTAGCGTTTTTCATATAGTTTTTGTTGTGATATCGACGACTCTTTTATTAATTTTCGCCAGAAATAATTGATTAGGCCCATACAGCCTAATTACCTCTTTTTATTTGACAATATCATGGACCACAGCAGGATATCATGGTCTTTAAGTCAACGTAGGTTGGGTGAGAGGCCAGAGCTCCATTACTTTCCCGTCTTAGACGGCAACAAAGAAGATATTCAGTATTCAAGGTAGGTCTTGTAAGCTAGAAAATGTTGTTTTTCAATGATTAATGGTAACCTATCCCAATTTAGGTTGTGGGAGCATGTGAAGTCCCCGTATGGCTAATTCCCCTTGGTCAGGTGCCCAGGGTTAAGTTAGGTCAAGAAGCATCCCAATATTTCACTCTATGAGTATGGTACCCTAAGGTAGGTTAGGTGGTGTTCTTCAAGAGGTTGTGCTACCATCCTCAATACAAATGAGATGATTTTCAATATGATCCTCCTTGTTCCACCAATGGTAGCATACAAAACATATTTTAATCAAGTCAGGTTTTATATTCCGAAACTTCTAAAACTTTTTATTAAGTCTAAGTCACAAGACAAGTAAACCATGACGTCTCCTCAGCCGAATTTACTTGGGTGACATCAAATTAAAAAAAAAAAACTGTAATTTGCCAACATACGCAGATATGCAAAATATTGACGAATTTTCCAATATTCATTCTGGAGGTGTTCAGCGGTTACAGGTTGCAGCGAAGCCGAACAAGTCACGTGACACCAGTCATTAAAATTTTCATTTTGTAATTTCAGATATATACAGGTACTATAATGCGACATTTCACCAAATTCCATTCATCTGTTTTATGTCTAAGTATGCGGCAAAACCGGTGGAGTAAAAAAACATTAATAGGCTTATAATAATAGTAATAAGGGTGGTAGGCTACAGCTAGACCTGTGGGGCTTCCATTACTCTTAGTTGAAGCTTGGCGTCGTTGTCAAGGGCTTAGACCTTGCTCAGACTGCCTGTAGCGGTGCGTGAGGCAGTCCATGCAGCCTTCATGCACAGATCTGCAGTGCTTGTTTGTGTACTTCCCCCTCCTGCAGACGGCATGAGAGAAGTTTCAAAAGATATGTGGTCGTTTTTTAGTGTAGGAGAGAAGGTAGGCTATCCTATCTCATACAGAGGCGTCATGTAACAAAGGGGGAGTTATACAGACATCCTCTTCAGTAAAAAAAAAAAAAAAGACACCTGCAAATCTCAGCCCCCAACTTCATTCCTAAAATAATAATCCGAACGATAAGACCGGTGCTCCTTGAACCCGTAACCAGGGTCACCAGATGAACTGATTTCTTGTTTCCTTTTAGAGCAACGGTTCTCAACCTGGGGTGCGTCAGCAATTTCCAAGGGGGGCGCGAGCCCTAGGGAAAAATTTAAAAATTTTCTTATTATATTCATTATTCTCTTAACAAGAGTCGCTAAGAAACAGTGTCAAGTATCTCACTAATTCATTCCCAAAAGAATAAAAACACCCCTTCTATTTCTATTTTTTTTTTTTTAGTCTCATTCAAACCCGGAAATAGTACGTTTAGACTAATTCCACTATATTACACAGAAATAACTAACCTTCCTTTTCATGGCTACGATCGCAAATATATAGCTACTGAGGTATTGGTATGACGCAGAATTAATATTTCTGTTTTAGGTGTTGTCTGCGAACCTTCTTCATAATTAGGCTATTTGCCATTAACAGTTGGCGAATGCTTAGGTTAAAAAAAAGGCCAAATCACATAGGCCAAAGCTTCCCTTCCTCGCCCTCAGTGCATCTCACGGGGTGCACTGTAGGCAGTACTGATGGTTCTTTTCAGCAACCCCTTTCACTCCTTTTACTGTAGTTGCATTCGTATTATCCTTCTTCTATTTCGCTGTCCACCCTCTCTCTGCAAATATTTTATACTCTCAATCTCCTTTCCAGCGCTGAATGACCTCCTAGATCCCAGTGCTTGGCCTTTAGCCTAAACTCTATGTTCAATTCAATTCGGTTCCCTTCCTCCCACCAAAATAGTCTTGGGCGGGGTTAGGTAAGGTTACGATGTATTCCTGAAGTTACCTCAGCTGATTATGGTATATAGTTCATGCTCTATTACCAATTGCACATTTGTTTCTTTGGATCTTGCCTGGATAGTGACCCCCAAAGGCTCTTCGGGGGTCGTTATCTAGTACTAGAATTTCATGGGGTCATTATCTGTATGATATTTAGTCTTTTACCTTTTTACGATCATCCCCAACGGGCTTGTACTAAACACGCCGCAAAAGTAGATACATACCTGGTTAAAACCCCTGGGGGTCACTATCTATGAAATATCCGTTTCTTTTATTACAAAGATATAATTTAAATGAGTACGTCCAATGTTACTGTCGATACCGTATTATTTCCGGCTGGGCTGGGAAGCTGTCTTCTGCCCTAAATCGCTTACTTCCGGCAGAAATCATTATCAGATTCCTGATAGTATTATTATAATTACTAAGAAGCAAACAAGTTTTATGTGGTCGTAGAAACAGTGATTTTATTGTTGCAAAGTGTCGTGATATTGCAAAACAAGTAAAAAATGCGCCGAAGTTTCTTCGGCGCAATCGAGTTTTCTGTACAGCCGCTACGGCGTATAATGAAGGCCACCGAAAATAGATCTAGCTTTCGGTGGTCTCGGTATACTGCTGTATGAGCCGCGGCCCATGAAACTTTAAACACGGTCCGGTGGTGGCCCATCCTATATAGTTCTCAGAAGCACGATTATGGCTAAGTTTAACCTTAAATAAAAAAAAAACTACTGAGGATAGAGGGCTGCAATTTGCTATGTTTGATGACTGGAGGTTGAATGATCAACATACCAATTTGCGGCCCTCTTGCCTCAATAGTTTTTAAGATCTGAGGGCGGACCGAATAAAGGGCGGACGGACACTAGTTTTCTCGTACAGAAAACTAATAAAAATAGACACGTGAAACTACTGACGAATGCTCTCAAGAACATGGCGACGTGTGAACAAACACTAATTTTAATTTGAGCATCAAAACAGCGTTTTAACAATTATATATTTATGACTAAAGTTACATAGAAGAAAGGATATCTGTAGTTGTTTACGTTTTTTTTTTTTTTTTTTGCCTTTGCTAGGCCTAAAAAAATCCAATGGTTTAGCATAGGCCTACGCGACCCAGAGATGCAATGCTGATTATTTTTTGATGGTCGACCTACCAAAACGTTTGCTCTTTCTGTCTCTCTCTCACAGAATTATATATATATATATAGAGAGAGAGAGAGATAGAGCAAACTGTTCATTAGTTTGTCTCGAAAACCGCTGAGCTACAGTTGTTTTGCCCAACGCTGTGTTGTTGTTTTCGTGAGACAATTTCTGATATCGTCATCAAATACCTAAACGCGAAGAGCTAGGGTCGTTCGCGTCTGTCTGGTCTTGCTCTCTTTAAGATGAAATGCATAGACCTGTATCTGTCTATCTATCTATCTATATATATTATGTGTATATATAAATGTATATATGTGTATATATACACACATATAGACACATATATATATATATATATATATATATATATATATATATATATATATGTATGTATATATATATAATATATATATATATATATATACTGTATATATGTATGTGTATGTGTATATAAATACATATATGTATATATATATACAGTATATATATAATTAAACTAAATGAATTAGCAAAATGATATCCACTCTGTTTTCATACATGCTATTGGTTCTGAATTATTCCCGCTGGTTAAAATACCTTTTATTCTCTTTTTTTTTCTGGAGGTGTAAGAAGCTCAGAATGCCTGAATAATTATTATCTCTCTCTCTCTCTCTCTCTCTCTCTCTCTCTCTCTCTCTCTCTCTCTCTCTCTATATATATATATATATATATATATATATATATATATATATATATATATATATATATAGGTGACTCCTAATACTGAACTTCCTATTTCTCAATGAATCCTGCGGGAAAATGATACTGCTATCACCATATCCTTCTATACTCTTGATGCCACCCACTACGGTTGACTGACACCATGGTACTAAGGCACTGTTTAGAACGACAGAGGAATGATGATTCTGTGCATTGGGGGAAATGTTGATAATGTCAGTGACATGGTACTATTTAATTTCTAGAGTGACTGGTTTGAATTGAATTTAATATGGAATTTAGGCCAAAGGCCATTCAGCGCTGAAACAAATTGGCAGTAAAAGGTTTGAAAGGTGTAACAGGAGGAAAACTTCGTAGTTGCACTATGGAGAGGGTGGAAAGTAAGTTGGAAGAAAGAGAGTATGAAAGGAGGTACAGTAAAAGGAACGGAAGAGGTTGCAGCTAGGGGCCGAAGGCACGCTTCAAAGAAACTAATGTAATGCCTACAGTCCACTGCATGAGGTGCACTGACGGCAGTATCTCCCTACGGAAGTAAAATGGTTTAGTAAAGATGGGTTCAAGTTGGTGAAAAGTAATTATTACTCTTTGTGAGAGAGAGATTTGTGTGTGTGTGTGAGAGAGAGATTTGTGTGTGTGTGAGAGAGAGAGATTTGTGTGTGTGAGAGAGAGAGAGAGAGAGATTTGTGGTTGTGTGTGTGTGAGAGAGAGAGAGAGATTTGTGTGTGTGTGTGTGAGAGAGAGAGATTTGTGTGTGTGTGTGAGAGAGGGATATCAGCAACGCTGTCTTCCCGTTGATATGGCAGAGCCATCTAACATATGGACAAGGACATGATTTGCAACCTCTGAACTTGATGTTTTCGAAGCAAAAGTTTCAGTAATGAGCCATCATCCAACGACTCCGTAATTCATTGCCTCCCACACTAGGTTTCCAAGGTCTGTTGCTAGCTTCAGTTACTAGTTCCCGCGGATGATTAGGGTAGCTGGTGATAAGCGCAGTCTTTTTATGGATGTTGTTTATTTAGTAATAAACCAAGTATTTATTTCTAATAATAAACTAAATATTTAGATCGTTCAATACCATCGCAATGCAGAAGGTAGAAAAACTAACTGGTCTTTATAATAATGATGATTCCTAAATTTAGTCATTTTCCCCTCACAATAAAATTACGAACAAGTGAATTTTCTGGATGCAAGAGCCCCTCCCGGCAAGTTACTGGCTAAATCTAAGTAGTAGCAAGTGAAACAATTCCCTAATTTAATTTTAAGCGCACTGAAGTTGGCGCCTAAAAATAATACGCCATCTTTCATAACTAATTTGCGCTATCCGAAAATAATAACAGGATACTGATATGTGCGTTGTTCAACATGAGACATTGTTGATAAACAGTAAATCAATTGATAACAACGTCGTCTTTGTACACAAGTGCAACAGATTCAATTGCGTCCGTACGACAACCATACGCGTTTTATACCGGAACTTTCTGACACAAGTGACTCACATGGGCCGGGATGTCGCCTGATTTCACTCAGTTAGTCATTGTTGCCAAGAGTGAAGTGTAAAAGCCCCTGTCCCTAAAAGAGTTTTTTTTCTTTAAGTTATTTAAATTTCTGCCTATTTCGTCCGTGAAGAGTTCAGTGATTTGTAAATATATTTCAACTTCAGATTCATTTCAATAGGGAAACTCAAGTTTCTTCTTAAAAGTCAAAATATAATTGCCAACATGGCAACATGTTATGACATATGCAAGTTTCATGAATTCTAGTATCTAAAGTAAAATGAGTGAAATTGAATCTGGAATATAAATTCAAGCAAACAAGGGCTTATATCTTCGTGGTGAAGGGAATTTGTTTGGTGAGGATTTGGTCATACTGCAAGGAGGAGCTGAACGGAACCCCTTGCTCACTTGCTGGCTCACTTCAAGCGACGGTGTTAGAACGTCGATTCGTGTTATCTGCGCAGCTGCCTCCGCGTTTGGGTATTCGTATTCGAGAGAGTGAACGTGAGATTGTGGTCAGGATCATACAGAATTAGTGCTCAGAGTGTTTCTTTCAGAAACTTATGGATTAAAGTAAGTAATTTATACCATTTTGAGACGTGTAATTTTGAGCGGAATGTAATTGATTGACAAGTGTACTCAAGGTGTGGCGTTGCCAAGCATGGTGTAATGTTGTAATATCTTTTCGTGGCCTTAGGCTAGTTAGCCTATTTTGCATTTTCATTTAGTAAGCCTACTCGATTCAGTTGCCATATTATCTGCCTTGTTGCGTGCATGCAGGTTTACTGTAGGTTTCACTGCCCCTGCACAACTGTGATAGTTTGTGGGCAGTTACAAATTTTGTATTGGTGTTGCTTGCCCCTTGCAATTTGATGTGTGGCCAGCGATTAGTATTCTGGGAATTGGAATTTTTGGTATTTTGTTATGTTGGAAGTACCGTGTAAAAGCTCCGGAATTAAAGTTAGAAACGAGGGTAACCGTGATGGCCTAGGCCCAAGACTTATGGTTGACTTTTACCTGCTTCAAACTCTCTCTCTCTCTCTCTCTCTCTCTCTCTCTCTCTCTCTCTCTCTCTCTCTCACACACACACACACACACACACACACACGCGCGCGCGCGCGCGCGCGCAAAATAGTGATTTATTCGATAATTCTACCGAAATCTTCACACGCACTCACACTAAAATAGTGGTTTATTGGATAATTCTACAGAAACCTCCATGAGACACCGTGTTTAGTACCAGCTCCCCAGGGATAAACGAAAAAATACATAAAGACGGCATATTCCCCAAATGATCTTGTAATGCATTATATATACCCTTTCCTATTGTGTTGAGTCTAAAAGTATTATTAGGAAACTGTATCTCCTTGCAGAGCTGTTCTTTGGAATTATTGATTTTATATAATACATATATTTAGTAATATTGTTTATATTATATATATGTAATATATATACATATATGTACATATACATACATTATATATATTATACAGTGTATATATATAATTATATACATATACACGTATGCATATACACACACTACATATACACATATACATATACACATACTTCATCTATTAGCCCATGTACAGTCTGGCATTTTATATTTAATAGGTGTTATAAGGCGACGCATGTTGGAGGTTGCTTGACAAACATTCTTGTCAGTGGATATTTAGGCTATTACACACACACACACACACACACACACACACACACACACACACACACACACACACACACACACACACACAATGGATATCTCAGAAATTCATACTTCTAAACTAGTAGCTTGTAAAATCGTCAGAATATTCCAAGTGTTTTTGACAGACGATCCTTCGTCGTCGCCTGAACCCAATGACCTAGTCGGGGCCACCGTTATCAATGAACCTTCTCCAGCTATATCAGTCTAGAACGGCCCACGTCATAATTAATTTGGAAGATACTTTATGGACGGATAACCTTTCCGACAACAGCAACCCTCCATCATTTAATCATTTAATCCGGGTTAAGGACCGGCACCAAGTTTTGCTGGTGTCACCCTTTGGCCCTAGGCCTATGTAATGCTAAGGTTTCCTTCTCAAATTATTAATGTTTGTAAGTGGTGTCTAATAGGTGGGGATAGGGAGCCCCTCTGTATTCCCCCCCCCCCAAGAAATGTTTGGAAATTTGTGCGCAAATTGGAGCATTTTGAAAACATAAGAGCTGTATTGAATTGTTGAAGCATCAAATAGTTATTATTATTATTATTATTATTATTATTATTATTATTATTATTATTATTATTATTATTATTATTATTTCAAAGGCTAGGGGCAAACCATCAGTGTCTTGAGGGGGCAAATGCCCCCCCCAGCCCATCCCAAGTGACGCCCCTGTCAACACTTCACCTCCTTGCTTAATTTTCAAAAAAATTATCACTTATTTGGAACCTGATTGTATAAATAATGAACACCTGTATCATCGATGGTTCCTAACCTTTTTATTACCACGCCCCCTCTAAGAGTTTGTCCTTCACTCCACGACCCCCCTCTCATCAGTGAGTAAAATTCCCTCTCAGATTTAAATGAAAATGAGAAAAGAGAAGGGATTGTTTTTATTCCTTTGGAAATGAATTAGTTACATACTTGACACTGATTCTTAGCGACTTTTTAAAAAGAGAATAACGAATTTAATTAGGGGAATTTTAGTTTTTACATAGGGTTCCCCCCCCCCTTGGAAATTGCTGACTGCCCCTGGGGGGAGAGTGCCTCGTTGGACGAGTCGGTAGAATTCTCGGCTAGAACTCTGCTAGACCGGAGTTCGAATCACCGGCCGGCCAGTGAAGAATTAGAGGAATTTATTTCTGGTGATAGAAATTCATTTCTAGTTATAATGTGGTTTGGATTCCACAATAAGCTGTAGCCTAGGTCCCGTTGTTAGGTAACCAAGTGGTTCTTAGCCATGTAAAATAGTCTGATCCTTCGGGCCAGCCCAAGGAGAATTGTTAGTCAGCTCAGTGGTCAGGTTAAACTAAGGTATACTTAACTTTTACCCCTGGAGGCCGCTCCCCCACAGTTAAGAAACACTGATCTACGTTATGAAGTGCGAGTAATGAAAATGCTTAGTGAAAAACCTAAGGTATTTAGAAATGTATAACTATAAGTGTAACAGCTAGTAACTTCTGTTGCCATTGAGTTATGGAAACCATATTGTGAGTGCATTAGTCTTTACTTAATATCAGGATTAAACTGGTATTTAGGAATGCTCTGGATTTTGTTAATGTAAATGGGTTTCCAATAGCAACCAGTAACGCAGTTCTAATTAGTGGCTCTCGTATAATAAGAGAGCAATTAGTGTCTGCTTTTATTTATTTTTTCATTTGTTAAATTCCTTGAAACTCATCAAAAGACTCCCCTGTTAAAAGCGGTATTTGAAGTAATTTTTTTTTTCCCCTTCAGGAGCATCAACATGACCTCTCAGATCTTGAGGTTCATGCAGTGAATGGCTGACTCAGACTGAGTAATCATATATTAGTTTTAATAATAGTATCACAACAATGAACTACATCAGATCCCAAACATGGTATAAGTACCAGGTGCCTTTGCCGGCGGGCCAGAGGACAGTAAATTGTTATGAGGTTACATCATTTGCCAAGTCTTTAGTTAAATACAAAGGTGTCATTGTATGTTTCTTAACTTAGTAGAGACACAATTGGGTGTCTGTCAACTATTGGTACCTTGTCAAATTTTGCAAAATTATTGCAAGCACTTTACTTGAAAATTTGTTGACTCTGAGATAGATACAATGAAGCTCATTAATATTAAGCAACTTTTGCTAAGTTTATGAAATTTTATCATTTTATGAGAAAGCAGCTTTCATTAAGTATACCTTAGTTTAACCAGACCACTGAGCTGATTAACAGCTCTCCCAGGGCTGGCCCAAAGGATTAAATTTATTTTGCATGGCTAAGAACCAGTTGGTTACCTAGCAAAGGGACCTACAGCTTATTGTGGAATCCGAACCACATCATAGCAAGAAATGAATTTCTATCACCAAAAATAAATTCCTCTAATTTTTCATTGGCCGGTGGAGACTCGAACATGGGCCAGCAGAGTGCCAGCTGAGAACGGTACCCACCTGTCCAATGAGGAACTGTAGTTTTCATTAAAAATTAAGTTTACATGATTGAGTAAATTACAATAAAAATACGTTTTTGCATTCTTACTCCAAATAAAATCATTTGGAGTGTTATGTTTGGCCAAATTACCAGTACATTCGTTTGCGACCAATTTTACCAAAAATAAACTTTGACAATACATTATGAGAACATTTTTTTACCTCTAAAGTTGGAAGGGGTTTGGGACTTCATTTGTTGATAGTGAAGTCGTTGCCATTTAAGTGACTATGCTGTAATTAAACACATTTCGATAATCTTATAGTCTGTATTGTGGAGCCTGTTGTCCAGAAGTCTGTCCACCATGAGTTGCATTATAAGGTGGAGGCAAGTTGCAGCTAATCCTTTTGTGGTATGTTAGCAGTAGAAAGAAACCTTCATAGCCTGTAAATTTCAACAAAGTCAGAGATGAAGAACTGTCTGGAGTTCAATTGGTGGTAATACTGTTTAACTTGACCAGCACTTTCACGTTGAGTTATTACATGGTAATTTACAAGGAGCAAAAGAAATGCTTGACCAGCACTTTCACGTTGCCTTATTGCATTTAATTTACAGGAAGCAAAAGAAATGGCATTTTTCAACTTCGTAGAGAGCTTGAACCTCATGGAGCTGCTGCTCTCTGATCTTGCCCTGGTGCGCTACAGGGGTAAAAAGGACGTGGATGAAATCCTTCGCTGGGCATGGGACAATTACCATTTTGATTGCAACGCCTTGGAGCCATCAGTGAAGTCTGAAGACGAAGCTGAGAGGTTGCGATGTGGAGGCGATTTACATTTTTTGATGAAGAATTATGAAAGAGCCCTGACACTCTATAATCTGAGTATCATGGCTGCGCCCCATCCAGTGTTGAGTAATGAAAAAATTGAAGAAAGTGAAGACAACACTACAGAGTTTGCCTTTCCTCGCATCGACCCTGCTAGATATGGAGGTGTACCCCTAGAGAGATGTAGTGCCTTGGGAAAAGGGTTTGCAAGTAGATCAGCCTTTATGTTTGAATTTGGAGAGTATGAGAAGTGTTTGCAAGATATTGATCTGGCTCTAGAGTATGGATGCCCAGAAGAACTACGTCCTCAGATTGAGGAAAGACGGTTGAAGTGCCAAGCAGCTCAAAGGCAGGTTGGCCGCTCAGACTACAAAAAGAAAAGTGTGGCCGCAGACAATCCGTTTTCATTATTTCTAAGAGAATCCATGAAGGAACGTTTATCCATCAGCTATCTGAAGCCTCCAGCGTTAATCGAGCCCAATCCCTCCATACCAGCTCTGAGCAGTGCCGCCAAAGTGTCACACTGGCCTGATAAAGGAAGAGGACTGATCGCAACTAGAGATATCAAACCAGGTGAGTATCTTATCAACTAAAATGTTGAAATGCCTATCGTACTCTCTCTCTCTCTCTCTCTCCCTCATCAATTCCCTCCACCTCCATGTCTTTAACTCACCCCATATTTCTTCCATTTAATCTATGTCGACTCCTTAGCTTTTCCTCTTAACAAACTCGCCTAGCTTAATTACTTTGATAGCCACGTTTTCACCCCCATCCCCTTGATATTGCACCTATCATAACTTGAAAAAAAAAAATCTGAAAGTGTTAAGTAGATGGACAGAAAGAACCTTAAAATGTTGAAAGGCAAAGATCATGGTTAATGGGTAATCAATGTCCTGTCTATGAAACTTCCGTTCTGGTGCACAGGATATTAGTGGCTAACAGGGAGGTGCTCTGCACAGGGTGCATCCACATTTCAGGTGTTAGCATTATAAATTAGGCTTATCATTGTGTTATTTTTATTGTACCCCCTGTCAGCGGAAGTAGCTATACAGAAAGAGAAGTTATGTTAAGAAATATTTCAAATTATTTCCAAGACTGCTACATCAATCTTATTAAGAGACTTTCAAGGTTACTATACCAATCGGAAATGTTGAATTTCTCATCTGTAGGTGAGGTAGTGTGTCTGGAAAGGGCATATGCAGTTGGTCTCGGTAGAGGCCAGTTGACTACGCATTGCTCCGCTTGTACTCGCCAGTGTTCAAACCCTCTTCCTTGTCCTGGCTGCACCCAGGTAGGGTATGCCTCAGTTACTTTGTTTCAGGTAAATTTTATGTATAAAGTATAACCAATTTCATATCCAGGTGTTTACTCGCGGGAAGGCGTTTGACAAATACATAAACGTGCAGGGTTGTAAATACAGTGTGTTATTCTTTGTAGGTTATTAGGGTTTATGATGCTTTTAGGAAAGCCCTAGCAGTCAAGTCGGAGTGTGTTAGTCATTTCAAGTGATTTACAGATGATAGTAAAGGAAAGCTCTGTAGCACTCAAAGTACTTGTAAAGTATTGTAGGTAAAACTTTTTTTTCACAATATGATTCATACACAAATATAACCTAATTTAAAGACTTTTAAGTAGTATATTGAAGAGAGTTTTATCTAGATCTGTTTAGTGCTGTATTGTGGTGTTATTTTCACTCAGTTCTTCACTCCTTCCAGGTTGTCTTTTGTAGCAAATCTTGCCGTACTAGAGGTCTTTCAGAAGACCACTGGCTTGAATGCAAGATCTTGGCCTCAGTGCTTGACCATAATTTGGAGTCAAGGGCATGTTCCTATAAGTTACTGAAAACGTTTAACTTCAGTCAGATGAAATCTATCTGCAGTAAGCTCAAGGCTGATAAACCATCCCTTCCTGAACAACTGGGATTTGACAGCACAGGAAAGTACAGTTCATCCTCATTTCAATCAGTTTACCATCTTCATCAAGATTTGAATAGAGATTCACTGGAAGATCTGGTATCAGAATGCCTGCATGCATTTCGGTTGACAAAATTCATGGAGTTGAGTGAAAGATACTTCGTTGATGATACGGGAAAACCAGTAACCGTGACTAAGGAAGATTTTCTGGAAACTTGCAAGATACTGGTCAACAACTTTGCTAAGAGTGCCGAGAATTCCTTTGGCGTTGCCGGGCAAAAGGTTGGTAATAGTGATTCGCCCTAGAAATGCTGTTGATAATTTGGAATTTCACCCTTGTATTGTAATTGACTTTTCTAGTTTTGGCTATCAAACTGTATGGAAGTGACCGTCACACATGAAAATTAATACCTTACCGTAATAGATATTTAGTCTTCCTGCTGGCAAAGTACTTAGTCTTTCAATAGTCTTTCAGTGAACTGGCACTCGCCCTAGGTCATCATCATGGACCAAAATGACTTTGAAACTTGTAGAGCTCGCATTTTCAATACATTTTTTATTTAGTTAGGTTACCATTACTCACAACATTTTGCACATTTCGAGAGAAACCTTTTGAGAGCATTATGAATATCACCACCAGCAAAAAAAAAAAAAAAAAATTATGGTAAATGTTTCGACTACTGTAACACTAGTAAGACAAAACATTGATAAATCACATTTTAGTTTTCGTATTTTCTGGCAAATTCTGTATTAACCAGTTTTCCTGATTCTTTTAACCATTAACGTGTTCTTACTGGTGCTCATTATTCAGTATACAGTAGAAACATCTACCATATGATGGATATTCTCCACAGCTTTCACCTATTTCCCTGATGACTTTAAAATCTAATGGTGAATGTCAAGTGGCGATTCCGTGCGTCTGCTGTAATTATGTGACTGTCTTCCTTTGTACAATTCCAGATGGCAGCATTCAAAGTATTCCTGGCGAAAAGTCTTATCAACCACTCGTGTTGTCCTGTTATGTCACACTCTTCCTTTGGTCGCGAGTCTTTTGTTTACGCCATGAGACCAATTTCATCAGGCGAGGAGCTTACAATTTCTTATACAGATTACTTCAACATCGAACCGAAGATTACAAGAAATGAAAGACTGCTGAGGAACCGTGGCTTTGTGTGCAGATGCCAAGCTTGTGAAGAGAACTGGCCAACTACTGTGTATCTGCCTGAAATTGTGTTGCTCTGTGAGAATTGCAGCAAACCACAAACCAATGTGGGTATGTGGTGCAATGATTGTTTGCGAAAAACAAGAAGTCGTAATGCAGTCGCCAACAAGGTGTCAAAACGGAAGCAGAGTTCGCAGAAGGTGGCTCCAGCGCTCAGGGTCTTGCATCGGATGGAGGGCAAAATAAGAACGGGAAAACCCATATCAAAAGAGGAATTCAGACGCCTTTGCGAAGCATCAGAGGTGGCCTTTAAACATTCGGCAATGCCTTCTAGAACCCTGGTGAATTTCATGGGGTCAGTCGAGTTTTGTGCCGATGCTGGATTGCTGTGAAGAGAAGGTTTTATCCTTGTGCGGTACACTGGGTGAAGTGACTAATTTTACCTTTAAACCAGACTTATGTTTATACACTGGGTGAAGTGACTAATTTTACCCTTCAACCAGACTTATGTTCAGGACTAAATTTAATCAAAATTCACCATGTTATTACCTGGCAAGTTTTCCCCCAATAGCAATAAGTAAAAAGCATTTTGAGCTCTTGGGTAAGCAGTTTGTTTTATTAAGTTTTTTGTTTGAACTCTTGGCCAAGCAATTTTTTTTTCAAGTATTAGTTTTTGTTTGAACTGGCTAAGCGTTTTTTATTTTAAATTGTTTGGTTTTTTCGTTTGTTTTGAACTCCTGGCTAAGTATTTTAGTTTTTTATAGTAAGTATTGTTTTTGCTTGAGTTTTATATTATATATTATATTATTATTGTTTTGTTTGCTTAAACTCTCGACTAGTAATTATCAAGGTTTTGGATGAACTACTGGGTAAGCAGAAATCATTTTTATTGGTATCAAATTGTTTGTTGGAACCTTAGCTAAACAATTTTGTTTAATAAGTTTTTTAGTAGGATTGCGCTAAGGGTATTTTTTTCAGTAGGATTAAGGTTTGGGGTAACTTTTGTTTTAGTAGAATTAAGGTTTTTGATTCATCTCCCGGCCAAGCAGCTTTTCGTAGGTTTTTTTGTTTGAACTTAGGCAAAGCACTTATTTTAGTATCCATTTTTTTTTTTTTTTTTAAACCGGCCAAGCATTTTTTAATAGTGTTTTGTAACTGGTCATGCTTTTTTTATGTTATAGTTTTTTGTTTGAACTGGCCAAACAGTGTGTTTTTTTTTTTAATAAGTATTAGGTTGTTTGTTTGAACTCCTGGCCAAGCAGGTTTTGTTTATTATTAGGTTTGAAATCGTGGTTATGCAGTTTTTGGTAATTTTTGTCTAAACTGGCCAAGCATATTTTTATAGGGATTATTTTTTTATCTTTAACTCCTAGCATTAGCACTTACCAGGTGTTTATGTGACTTGGAGTTCTGTAAGAAATGATGAAACAGCGAGAACGTTGCTTTTGGAAACATAAAAGGCTATATAATTGGTGGTCACTTTATTATATGGTGATTAAAAAAAATTACACCATGAATTTGTATTACTACTGTACTGTGTATCTCATCTGTAGTATTTTTGGTAGTGGTAAAAAAAAAACATTACATATGATTTTGCATTACTACTGTACTGTGTATCTCGTCGGTAGTATTTCTGATAGTTATAAAAAACATTACATCATGAATCTGTGTTACTATTGTACTGTGTATCTCATCTGTAGTATTTCTGCGTAACAGCAACATGGTCAACATTGCAAAGGCAACCGGGAAAAAAAACTTTTCCTATAAAATTGCGCATTTTAGTTGTAGACAACGTTAGGAAGTGTGTTCGTAGCAAATTTGCATACCAGTACCTATATTTTTTTATAAACATGAAAAACATTATCTCCCGTTACGAAACGTTGAGGTTAAACAGACCTGTTGCTGTTGTTTCACTTTCTTAGTGTTGTTGCACTTTGTTAGTGTGTGTGTGTGTGTGTAAAAAGCGTATAGTAACCCACGAGATTGTGGGAATCAGCCCATAAAAGAATAATGTAAAGTGTTTGAAATGTATGTAATGTTTATGCTGAGTAAAGCAGAATTGAAAGAACTGGAGTGAATTATAGCCTACCCCGAGGTTGCACATTGCAGTGATGCGTGGTATTTTAAAGGGATATGGTGACGCGATCAGCTATTGTATACAGTATTGGAATGTATATCTGTATGTGTATGTAATTAAGATAATTTTCAACACCGTCAACCACAGTCCAACCTCTTAGGCAAAACGGCCTCCGTGTGTATCGTCAAACCTGTTCACATACGTAGTTTATACCTTCCAAATACTGTAGATGTTGAAAATGCACAAAATGTTAGGCACAACGAGGAAAAGAATGTTAGTCAGTCTTAAAAAGCCAGCGAGGTCCATGAATAAGATGACCAGCTTCAATAAGTAAAACAGAAAACTTAAAACACCAAGGGTTAAGAGTTTACCCTAATCCCTTCTAAATAGGAATCTACTTACTACAGAGTCTGTATTTCAAGTTGGTTAGTATCGATATTTTGTCAGCGAGAGGAAATTTATTTCTTACGTTTGGTTTTCCATTAGAAGACTTCATATTGTATTTTGCACCCACTCACCATATTTTTAAATGTAGGAACGTATGTTGTGCAAGCATTGTGTAATGCACACGTAAGGTATTCACTTAAGTAGGAACAAGTTGCTTTATATTTAGTTGTGTTGGAGCTTACGCTATCGTGCTCAGACGTCAGCTATCTTGGAAATTTTACAAGTGTTTTTAAAATCTTGGTTTAAAGTGAAATTTGTTTCCCCTCAAATACGTTTATTCTCGTCTTCAAAACTATGTAACTTTCCACCTTTCAATGGGTAGTAGTGACCGAGTCTTTATCTTTAAGGGCACATTGTAAAATTCTCAGGCTTAGAATTTTACTTAGTCTATGGGCATACAGGTTTTTTTATATATAAGTTCACAAGACACTTCGAGCTTTCACTGTCACCTCCCCACACATCTCACACACTCCCTGGCCTGATGCCTTTTTTCCAGCTGACTCTGTTTGCAGATTCTTCGTATATATGGCATTCATTCGATGCCAGATTTTGGTACAATTTTCCCCAAGTTTCTTCCATATGGGCTCCCCTTTTCCAATGTTTCACGTTGACTTATCTATATATACATTTCGGTCAGCGGTTGCTATCGAGTTATGTTAGGGCGCGCAAGAGGTCAAGATCTCGGTCATTTGTTTTTGCCCATACGAATTAATGAACACATTAATTCGTATGGGCGACGATCAGTCAAACTCGGCATATGGGATCGCATAGTTCGTTATCGCCCCTTTTCTGTTTTTCTCTCTTATCAGTAATTTTCTGTATCCCCTCGTGTGTTTATTAAGATATTTACTTTATTCAAGTATAGACTCGATCTGTAAATATACAGTATATATATGCATTAAGCTACAAACGTCCTTTAATATCCAATTCGCTCTACCTCGGAAATAATATATTTTCATATGTTACCCGAAGGGGAATTTTTTTTTATTTGATAAGTTCGTCGACTCGTGGGCTCGAACCACGAAAGACAAGAACTCGGACTACAGTGAGGCGATTTTGGATATTTGTGTTTGGAATCGATACCAACCCGCCTATGCCATGCCAACCATGTAGTACGTTTGTCGCACGCAGCCGTATCGTGAGAACATATTTCCAAGCCGCATATTGAAGGATGGTTGTAGCTTAATGACTGTATATGAGTCACGGTGATGTAATAAAAATTCATACATTATATATATATATATATATATATATATATATATATATATATATATATATATATATATATATATATATATATATATATATATATATATATATAAATACTGTATATATAGATAGGTATATCTATCTATCTATCTTATGGGTTGTTTCACTGTATTATGTGACTGTATTGCCAAAAGTGTGCCCTCCTACGGAGACTGTATTCCTATATTAACTCGTTAAATCTGTTGGTTTGTCTCTCTGATATCCTTCAAGTGAGTCCAAATCTTCGCACTTCTCAAATCTGTTTCTTAAGTTGAAGTTTGTATTCTCTGAATTGGTTAGTGCTATTGTTTTCTTCTCTACAACTTCAGTAGAGAAGGTAAAGTGTATACCTCTGCTAAACCTCTTCCTGTACCTTATGATACCTAACCTTTCCTCCTGTTTTATTTGTAACCTGTAAAGCTATTTTACCCTGTCTGACTTCATGTTGGCTGGAAGAATAATGTATTCCATTCACTTGTGATCCTTCTGTAAATGCAAGAATTCCCTTCCCTTCATAAATTGGATTTACTGCGCTTTCTATCCAAATGCCTTCTCGTGGCTTAAGTCTTGGGTCTCTGTCTAATTTCAAATAAGTTTCCTGGTTAGATTCTAAGTCATCACTAAATTGTTGAGAACTCGTGTTACACCCTTGATGCCTTTCCACTGTATTATCCTTTTTTTTTTAGAATACTTCCCAGCAAGGTTTCCCGAGTCTTGTTTCTTCTGATTGTTTTACACGGTGGTGTTCTAGGAGTCTTATGATTCTTTCTAATCACTAAAATTGCTCTCAAAGGTACATCAATTGTGATTCCTTGTCTTGCCACAGTTGGGTAACCAGTTAATGTGCAAATGCTAAATGTATTCCTCTTGCTACCAGAACAATATCCTTTAGTGGGATTCTTCCCAGTTTAAAAGGAAAATCGATTTGCGCTACCATTTTGATTCTGTTTCCCTGAACATCTGTGATTATACAGTCTAATAATATATATATATATATATATATATATATATATATATATATATATATATATATATATATATATATATATATATATATATATATATATATAAAATAAAGACTTGCATTTTAGGCCATACCACCAACCCTCAAGACCTTGTTATTCTGGAATCACTTTTTATTAGACAACTTGTTCCATCGTTAAACACTCGTACGTCCTCGTCCCTTCTGTATTTATCTTGAATTGTGCTTTTGTTTATGTTTACCTTTAGTTTAACGCTGTCACTCCTCTAGGTCGGTCCTCAATCTTTTGTTGTGTAACCCCTTTCACGCCTATTTCCATTTTTAGTATACTGTATATTCTGTGACCTTTCGTTTTAATGTAGAGCTTTGAAAATTGTGTTCGTTTCTTTAATTTTAATGTGTATGTTTCTGAAATTTTGTATGAATAGTGTTCAGCTTTTTCAATTTTTAGTTTTAGTTTTTACGATTTGACAAGGAATTTTGTTTCATTTCAACAGCCCTGATGATGTAATTAAATGGATAATTAAGAAACGTTGGAAGAAAGTCAACTTGGTGTGGCCTCTTCCCACTATTGATGATTTTTAATATGGATTGACTCTGACTCATTACAGTAAGCTATATATATATATATATATATATATATATATATATATATATATATATATATATATATATATATATATATATATATACATATATATATATATATTATATATATATATATATATGTATTGTGTGTGTGTGTGTTATATTATATATATATATATATATATATATATATATATATATATATATATATATATATATATATATATATATATATATATATATATATATATATATATATATATATATATATATCAGTGTGGAACTGTAAAAGAAAATTTTTTCAAGTTCATCTAATTTTAAAGGTAAATCTGTTGTTAAATGCTCTGCAGAAATTGATTAGGCATCATTAGAATTTGGAAAGTCCAGCAGCATTTCAAAATATGTCACTAAGTGTTATTCAGAACCTGATTAAGCAAGCATCCATTGTCTGCCCTTTTAACCCAGATGAATTTAGTATTTTACAAAGGCCAGTATAGGTTAAGGCATTTTCAAAATCTAGAACTGAAAATTGTCATTGTGAACTCTCCAGTGTGTAAGGTAGGATTATATTCGGTCTAGAACTCTAAAGGTAATCCATTTGATATCCTCAAAATGCCTGATCAGTCATTTTAAAAATTCGGGACATTTTCTTGGAACGTTAACGCAATTTGGTAGTGGTTATCTGTAACGCCGGATTAGGCATTTCTTTGTGCCTAGGGCTGTAGGAATGTAAATATAGAAAGTTCAACCTGCATTCTTAAAGCCTCTGGCCACAAATAAAGATCTTGTCATTTAATATTCTGCAAAGTCTGGTTTTCAGTTTCAAAGTAGTTTTTTCAAATTATATCATTTCTTGATCTGTGCTTAAGAGGTAGTTTTTTTTTTTTTTTGTTGCTTCTTGAAAGTGGATAACCCCGACATTTTTATGGTTGTCAGATGTTTCTGAATTAATGAATTATGGTCTTGCTAAGTAGCCATTAAAACATCTCGTGTATTGATCCTTTAATGTCCTTGTGGTATTGTGTGGATCACCTGGAATGTCAATTGCACCTTCAATATAGTTAATAATACATGTACGGGATTACTGAACGAGTGACCCTTTTGCAGTGGTATTCATTTGATTATCCTTAATCAAAACCAGTTTTACCAAATGTACAAATTTAAGTTGTAACAAGTTTTACAAGACTCGCAATTGGTCAGCATCTTGGTGACAGCTAAGAGAAGATTTGATGTTGCCATAAGGATAGGTATGTGTTTTTAGATGAGTCAGAGGGTTTCACAATGAAATAACGTGACGTACAAGTAAGTGTCTATGTGGAACAATCTTTAAAAAAAAAAAAAAACTGTAAAACCAGTTTCTACAGAAGGGAATACCCAGCTGTTAGGAGTAAATGGTAAGGCAAAGTATTACAGTTAACCAAGTCGTGTCTGCGATGTAATATTAAATAAAGTAAATCTGAAGACATGAAAAAAGGGAATTCAGTGTCCGTTTACATAATGCAATAACGATATGAAAGAAAAAGCCTTTAGTATAAACTTTCAAGTTAAAAACCTCTGCACCTCGCAAAAGTGTAACGTGGCCGCAACTATGTTTGTGGAGTGAGTGCTTGAGAACCTACAATCCAACGTAACCTACATATATATGAACACTGTGCCTAGAAGGGATAGTGTTATATGCTGTTCCATGAGCACGAGGCCGTGCTGTCACAAAGCCAGCTCAGTCAAAAACCAAAAACAAGTCCTTGTAATAGTACAATTGAAACTTTGAACGGTGAACTTGAGTAATACATCCAAGAAAATTTTGCTGATTCATAGTAAATGGACGTCTTTTGTTAAGAGGATCCATGATAAGAAAACGAAAATCTTCACTCCATTCTTGCTACATGTAAATCCTTAGATATTAGACACCATCAATCCTGCAGGTATCGGAATCCTTAGGAATAACCAAAGTTAGTTGTCTGTTATTTTCAACTGTGTGTCTAGATTGCAGTTATCCAAAGCATTAGCTGTGTTCTTAATAATTCGGTGCAGTGTCAAATATGCAAAACTAGTTGTGGATTAGAAGCATGTTATCAAATAGGTCTATCATTAAATTTTTTAATGAATTCGAATTAACCTCGTTCACCGATAACAGATAACCGAAGGCCAGTGGAATCCGCCTTTCCCGTTTTTCAAATATAATATACTAGACGTAAATTCAAGTAACCTTTTGTTTACTGCATAATTCCAACCTCCCAACAGCCAGTCTCTTAGAGCAGTAAGACTGGCGTTGCTTCTGAACAGTTCTTGTCCACTGTCTTGTTGAACTTCCCGCCTGGCCATTGGACAAGACTTGAGTCAGTTTTTTGTTAAGACAGATCTAGTTTGTTCATCGAAATTTTTCACTTGCAAGTGTTCATGAAACAATGAAGGAAATGACCATCATTTATGGCCGTTTCATTTCGTGACAAAATTCATTTAATATATATATATGTGTGTCTAATATGTATGTATGTATGTATGTATGTATATATATATATATATATATATATATATATATATATATATATATATATATATATATATTCGTTTCTCAATTATCCTGAAGCGACCCTGTGAATAATGTGATTGGAGATTTACAAAAGTTTGTCATAGGTGTGATGGACAAGCATTACCATAAAACGTGTAACCGTCAGCAACTGTAACCATCTTGGAGTAGCTTAACACTGTGTCTATCTTGCATTTTTGTACAAGGTATCAATGTACCGGGCAAAAAAAGATCCAGCTACAGGGTTTACGTCTTTTTACAACAGGAGTAAAGGTAGTTGAACCCTGTTGCATACATATTGTAAACCAATAGGGAACTTTCAATGGAAGTAACTGCAATTTCTTCGACTACAATGACATAGGCTACCTGCACACACACAAATGCTTTTAAATGCTTTCATATGGTGTCACTTTGCAATAATCAAATTACGGACCTTTACTTTTTACCAATCCAATTGATAACTGTTTCCTTAAAGGGTAGTGCGCAGGTTTGGGAGACAGGGATATTCGCTGTTACCTCATCTCCGACCAGGTCAGGCACAACGTCCTAAGTTAGGTTGGTAAGGTAAGGTCTAGTTACGTTAGGACACGTTTTAAGCATCACTTTCAAAAAATGGAGAAATTCTAAAAAAATAGGTAGTTTTGTTCAAAATGCCATAGGCTAAGTCATATTCACTAAGGAGCTGCCTCAAACGGATTTATCACCATTTTCTGTCGTCAGGCAACGTAATAGAAAATTTTTAAGACTGCAGATAATTTGGGTAACTATTTTAAATCCTCCGAGGAAAGATTTACTACTGTAGGTTAAAAGGACGATTCGGCCTGCTATAGCGCATTCAATGGCACTTCATTATTCAGTTGCTATATTTTACATATTTTTGCATTTTCTATTAGCTTCGCTTATTGTCCTACCAAGAGAATTTGGCAGAACCGTTAAATTGATTCTAATTTAATTTTAGAGCAAATATTAGTTTTTTTATGTGACCCACTAAAAATATTACCATGATTCAAAATAACATTACTTTTATGTTAATTCAGACAATCGCGTTTTAGGAAGTTACCACTTATTAATCGAACTATACTTTATTGGTTATTAAAGTATAAAATGATTAACTTTAAATTCGTTGTGCTTTACCAAATAGGATTGAAAATTTGCTTACAACAACAACAACAACAACATTTATAATAATAATAATAATAATCTGGCATTCCTAGTTGAGAAATTTGTGTCAATTACCCTACAAAAACATCAGCAGGTTTCGGACACATTTCACACATGCAAAGGATGATTCTGCACTCACACACACACACACACACAAATTATTCATTGGCTAAGTCATCTTGAACGCGAAACAAATAGTAATTTTGCGATTGGGAAAATTATTTTAAAAGTACACCAGTAGGTTTCGTACAGGCATGGTAGCACTGTATGAAAGCACAAGATCTCCATTAAAACACAGCCTCGGTAGTTTCTGACAACCAAGGAAGTAAAACATTGCATTTAGCTAAAGTCAGTAGCATAGGCGTAGGAGAAGGGTGGGGTGGGGGGAACTGCCCCTCTATTCGGGAATCTGCTAAAATTGGGGCATAGGTTGGGGTATTCGGGCACTCGGAGGAAGAAAAAAAGGCTTTCTGAAATTCGGGCAAATTTGGTGTTGCCCCCAAAATAAATCCCACCTCCTACGCCTATGGTCAGTAGTCATAATTTATTCTCCGTTTTGTGTTTAATGTTCCCTTTATACTGAGAGAGAGAGAATGTTTATCATGATATTTGCTCACAATAAAGATTCAATGACAGTATTCGAGACAAATACGTTTAAAAACATGGTGGACTTGTTAGCGGTAACACAGTTTTATGCATCAGCACTGTTTTTTTTTTCTTTCAAGTGGAGAAAAATAGAAGCAAACAGGTGCTTAATATAAGATATTTAGCCATTTTTATTTATAAATGTCATGATTTTCGTCAACCTATAAAATAATTACCCATAACGATTAACAAAACTCAATAACTTTTATTACTTATGCTTCATATTAAAAAACCTTATGATTAGAATTTAAACATGATCACGGTAGCATTCTTGTTTCTCATTTTGTGTTACATTAACTTAATAATTAATAAGTTTTCGTTGTAATTCTTATTATCCACATGTATCACGAAAGTTTTCATTAATTTTGTAATCTCACGTAAGTCTGGAACTAAAGGGCTATTATGTGCAATTTAATAAGAAACCAACACTATAAATTTCTGAGTAAACAACAATGGGTAATTTTAAAAGGTTCTAATTTTAAACCTAAATTCTAAGTCGTTATTCGGGTTCCAGGCTCTCTCCCTCTCTCCCTCCGTTGCAGCATTGCCAGCTATAGGGATTTATCCCTAGATTTGGGGATATTGGGTGTCCGGTGGGGATATTCTGTACAAATTTGGGGATTTTCGGCTAGAAAAGTACTGTATATATCTTATATAATCAGTGAATGAACCATTGTCATTTTTATAAAGAACAATTAGCCCTTGATTTACTACAGGATTAATGAAAACATTTCCATATTGTGAATTATTCTATAATCACACTGGTTTTCACTATGAACAATAGGCTACTTTGCCATTTCCATTATTATTTTATAACATACCCCGGTATATAGCAGTATGAAAAGTAAATTAAAACCATTAATAATGACATAGCATTTAAATAAAAAGCCTTTCTGGATGTCCTTTGGATTCCTAGAGAAATAAATTCCATCTATGAAGAAGAAAAATAAATTCCAGGAGCGCCTGCAGTTTACGTTGACGTGGGTGTCGTCTGCCAGTTTTCGAGTCGCGGAGGAATACCAACATACGAAATCGGTATTAAAATGACGAAACCATAACTAACCAACCTAACCTAACCTAGTGCGGCGTGCCCTTACCTAGGCGGGGGGGCTTCTGGACCTCCCCCCAGAAAGATAGAGAACATAGCGTTTCGTGTGGAATTACTTACCTTGGCGGATACCTTGGCGGACGGGACAAACGGCGTTACGTGACGTCAATGTAAACTGCAAACTACCCTAAATTCCATCTATGAAGAAGAAACAAAGGTTAGGAAACCTTTATATTGTTGCAATTAGCTTGCATGCACTTATATGAAGCATAGTGTGTAATTTCTACATTAGTAAGGCCTACAGATTCAAAAGAAAATATTTGTGTAATTGGGGATTTTTGGGGGGTTTTGGGGGATTTTTTATCATGAGTTTTGGGGATTTTTAGATTAACCAATCTGGCAACACTGTCCGTTGTGTTTTTCAGTTGTTTTCCTTTTTGACCAAAATATCGGTGATTGGGCTTCATCTTCCATTTAACGTTGGGGAAGAGGTAATGCTTTAACGTTATTTGATTATATTCAAATTAATAACCATGAAAAGTTAAAATGTATCAATATGCAAACGCAGCCTGAGGAGAGGGTAAATATTTTCAGTCGCTCGGACTCCCAAAACCGGTGAAATAACCTAGGGCTAGGCTATAGGATTTTTCCTCAGAGGATTTATTTATTTGTAATTTTTCGGAAGACTCCAGCCAGCCATTTCGGAACACTCCAGCTAGCCATTTTTGCTTGAAAACTCATTTTGGGTTTTTCATGCAAAAACGGCAAGGAAATGATGGGGCACTAAAAGAACCTAAAAATACCAACCAGTCGTAACCTCGGGGCATTTACTGGTTACAGTTTTGCCGTGTTAGCTGTGGAGGTGGGTAGGGGGTCGGTATTCTTTTACTTATAAGTCGTAATCTGATTAATTATTTGTCTCTGTTATTAAACATTGGCGAAGGTCATGTATTGAGGTGAATTTTTTTGTTTTGACGTATTTTACCCAAGAGAAATATATAAATTATAATGTGGGAAGTGGCTGGAGTCTTCCGAAAAATAACTTTTATGTATTTGCAGTTCAAATGAATATGATTTTTAAACCCAGTGGGAATGCTTTGTTACTCACATAGGCTAATAACACCAGGTAAGAAACTGATTGATGTTTTGAGGAGAACGTAAAACGTCAAAGAGGCCTACCTTAGTCTGCAATAACCTTACCCAATCTAGGACCATTGATCCTAACCTCAGTGCTGGTAAGAAATTAGCGTAATTTATCTGACATTAGCCGAATATTCTCAAGTGGTGTACGGTAACATTAGCCCAAAACTCCAGTTTGTTCCTGTTAAAATAAACCATTGCCATTGATGTAGGAGTTAGCTGGAATTGTTCGCAGGCATATGGTAATAATATTGATTAATTGGAGGTAGGAGGAACCCCACTCATCTGCCATACCCTAGGCAGGAGCATTTTCTTTGGCTGTATTCGAGTTTAGAAGTTTCAGTGTGCTCAGAATGGCCTTCAAGTTGAAACTTCCACCTTTATTTTATTCTATATATGTGATGTGAATGTTTTTGTTCAATAAGGATTTGAACAAGAAAAACGAACAATGAAAGGTGTGAAGGACATTGGTTTTGACTGCTTTGTGTGTTAGTGTAACTGTTCAGTTGTTCTGGAAGGGTAGATCCTACAGGGAGTGCACTGGTTGGTCTCCTTCAGTATTGGGCTGTTGTTTCCATCAACTATAATCACTTAGCTTAAAAGGCATATCTCACAACCCAAACTAACATATCCATACTGTCATACCTGACTGTTTTGTCTCTTCACCCCTTCCTTGACTCCCAAACTTGAATTTTCCAAGCCTAACCTAGGGCACAAACACAAGGCACTGCATCTTTACTCAGCACAAATGTTGATCTTTTAGGCCAGCACTTAGCATAGCCATTTTTTTAGCCTTCAGCTTGCAGAAAATGTCTGTATCTTTTTCTAGCCAACAGCAGGTCAAGTAAGTCAAAGTGATGAAACTTTCCTTCAGATTGAAATAGTTTTCATGAATTTTCTTGGACAGGAATAATGTTTAAAATCAAAATTTTAGCAAGTGATTGTTCCTCCGTGAATAAAAAATATAGTCTGTCTCCTTCGCAACCTTTTTTGGCACTTGCAGTGTGCACAGACATTTCATTACACTTCCGTCAAGCCAGTTTACCAGTACAGTATTGTAGTTTTTTGCCATAAATCGGCAATATTTTTTTCCCAAGCTAACAACTGGGCAGTTCTCAGTTTGCACACCATAGTCAAGGAAGGTGCTTGGGTTGCTTTAGTATTGTTTGGCTCATAGATTTATAGCTGTAGAGAAGGAAAATAAACAACAAGTAGTAACTTTAAGTAAGTTTAAGAGGATGAATTCCCAAAGTCAGATAGGAAGCTGCAGCCTAGTTTAGATTACAATGAATCTTTTTAGATGCCTTTTTCACTCTCTGAAAAGGTTAAACAGGGACACCTTTGCCATTTGCAACCACCACATTCTGCTGAACAGTAGAAAATGTACATGGCTGCAAAAAATCTTAGACACAGCTTCTGCCATGATTGTAATTTTCAGAAAGAGTTGCCACAGAAACAATGAATTGTAGGCTTGCTAATGGTCTTAATTACTTTCCTGTCATGTCTGGAATATTCTTAACATTTTCTCTCTTGGCAAGGTTATGCGAGGGTTGGAGACAGGCCACACTATGTTAGACATAACCCATATTTAATATGGTAATTATGTAGAATATTAAACACCACACCCTTGAAGCTGTTGCTTTCTTTCTTCGAATTTTGTATTTTCTGTTTACTGGTTTTTTCTATGATAATTTTGCATGTAAGTTATTTCAATAACAAGTGTGACTTGGGGACTTTCTTGGGAGACAGCAGACCATGGTCTTGGTTAAATACTGCAGTTCAGCTTAGAGATCGTCCGTCTTTCCAGGTTACGAATGCATTCTGGTTAGGGCTCTCTCTCTTTTTTTTTTTTTTTTTTTAGAAAAACACAATAGAATTCATTTATGTAGCTCTCTTGATTGCACATTCTAAGTCACTTTCAACTAAATTAGGCACCTCCATGACAAACTGAAATACTACAGGTTTTCAGAATGTATCAGTATTAGTTGGTGTAATAAATTTTAATCTTTTGAGGCTGTTGAATATGCCATCTCTATGTTTTTTTATTGCGTTAACACTGTAAACTTTAATCTTTGAAGACTATCCAAAATGTCATATGCTAATTTTTTCACAGAAAAACCCTTATGCCTGCATCTTATCATTGAAAGGCTTTCTCTCACATTAACCTTACAAAGCTTGTCATTTTTTATTGATCTCGGTTTTCTCTTAATCTCTGGCCTTTAGTATTATTTGAACTCTTTAGGCAATTAGTAACTGTCCTAGGTCCTAAAAGTTAAATGTCAGATGTTCTTCAAGTGTCAGTTATAGTGTTCTATATCAAGAAAAAATCAGCATATTGTTATTCTAACAATATTCTAAGACTTTTTTTTTTGTATTGTTTATGTATGTTACAGTAAGTCTAGAGATCAGTTGTTTCACAAATTTTAAGGTTTTCAGAACTAGTGAAGTATTAATTGCTCACTTTTTCAATTCCAGATATGTGTAACTGTCTTATTAAAAAATATGAAGGCGAAAAGATGGAGGTACGAAAGTTTCATAGGGAGAAAAGGAATTCCACCGGATTTTGAAACTAGAGGAAATGGGAACCAATAGAGAATGAAGTGAGACACATGTCTATGAAACAATTTCAGCTGGCATGGATTTTTAGGAATTTGACTGACATAAAGTTGAAAATTTGATTAAGATTTGTAAGTCACGTGTTTCTTCACAACCTTGAACACAATTTCGGCTGCAGAGCAGATAATGTGCTTATCCAGTTGAGTACTTGAGCCTCCTTGTGAAATTAAAGCCACCCACAGTCACTGGATATTAGTGGTCTGCTTCAGAATATGTGCAGATTTATTGCCCTGTTCTTAATTAGGTTTTAGAAAGTGGTTTGGCCTTGAGTAAGAATTTCAATGTAATAGTGACCTAACCTTGAATTTTTTGCAAAAATTCTCAGGGATGTATCACAATTGGAGTTCCCCTTGGTGTGGTATTCATATGAATATGAAACCTTATGAAGAGGGACAGTGGAAATGATGTGTGGTAGGTGGAAGGATGAAGTTGCAAGATAAGTGTTAATTGACAGTTTAACAATATCACTGACCTCTGGTAAACTAAAAACCTGAGATAATAATGTAAGCTTATTATAGTTATGCTTAAACTGTAAAATTTGTAGACATAATTACATGATCATTATGTTAGAGGAACATAGTGTAGAATACATGTACTGTACGAAACATTATTATAGTTTAAATTCTGATGCATCATTGATAAGGTGCTAACTACAGTATAGAGGATTTTAAGTTTAGACTAAAGTCAGGCAAGTTGCACAGTTATATGTACACTGTATTGTATGTATGTAATACCTCAGCGTAATGGACCTCTACTAAGCAAACATATGTACCTACCAGCTACCATAGTATGATTATTTTTCCTTATGCTAACATTTTAGATGTGATACGTTTTTGGATATATCCCTTACTTTGAATATTAAGTGAAAAGTACAAGTTAGTTTAGGAACTACGTGGAATTACTATTAGCTATAAGATACCTAGAAAATATTCCAAGTGCAGGCTGTAATATATATAGGGTCTTATTTTACTTAAACTTTGTTATATATCAGTAAGGCCAGACCTCCAGTGTCTGTTAAGCTGAGGTGCTTATACAGTATATTATGTATTTTCCTAAGTAATTGTCATGAATTATTGCACTGATATCTTTGCATTTTACAGGTCTGTGAGCGACAGATGGTAGCTGATATTCAAGTCATAAGAGAGGTTGAAGCAGTGCTGTATGTGATTTTCAATAATTTTAAATAAGTGCCTGTAATTTTGTTAGTCTATCACATTTGATAGAAAAATATGTGCCGGGTACAGTATTCTTCATGAATTTTTCTGTAGGTTTACAGGTGGATTTTTTTATCAGTAACTTCAAAATATTGTTGCAATTTATGCAGAATGCATTTTCATAAGGTTTAGGGATTACTGTAAACTCAGGTTTACACTAATATTTTAAGCAACTTTTCCATTCCATGTGTCAGGTTTTTAGCAGTTTAAAAGTAAATTTGCATTGCCAAAATATCCCATATTCAGCACTTGGTAGTTTTCACCTAAGAATGTTAATGTTTGTTTACATTTCAATTTGCCTGTTAAGTACAGTATACAGAAGTCATAGTTGGGAACTTTCAACACAGTGGTAAATTTATGGAAGGTTATGCTTTTGCAGAAAGTGTAACCTGTTCCGTTGTTGAGGAAACTTTGTTTACAATACGTATTTAAATTTAACTGTGAGGGCTTAAATTACATGTTAATATTTTTGCTTATGATATTCCAAATTGAAGACTGCACAACCACCAAGAAACTGTTTGCAATGGTGCAACTAGTTTAGTTTGTAACATGTTCCTGCTTCAATACTGTGCTGAAAAAAGTGCTCAGAATTTCTTGAATGTTTTTATTAATACTGTACTTTGATAAGGTGCAGATGAATTTTGAGTTGTACTACTTTTTGTGAATTACAGTATTGGGAAAGTAACCTTTTGACCTGATTTCAGATTAAACTTGGTTGCCTGCTTCCAAGGAATGATTGTGCATAGCCGGAACGTGGATGTTGATGTATCATAGGAAATCCATTACTTGGAAGAAAAACATCTTTTCTGTATGGAGAAGGAAACACGTGATATACAGCTCACAGGAAGGGAACATTTCTTCCTCCAAGGTTTTGAGTGCAGGGATGCATCATAAGTTTGCAAATAATAGTGTGGAAGTGTTTCAGAATGAAGCTCTTAAGTCTCTTTCTGTTGGTTAATTTGTCAGTAAAGTTAGTTGCTTACAGGCAATGTTATAGTTGTATTGCCAACTTATGAATGTTACTGAAATTCCAATACAATACTTATTTTGAGGCCTGATCATTTTTCCATCTCAAAAATTTTAATGAGATTATAATTGACAACTAGATACATTTACATCTGCCTCTTATAACTTAGTGTGCCATTTCAGTTATTTGCTATCTTTCAAGATTTACTTAGAGCTTCATTATTAAATCTCACTCTTGTATTCACAGAGTTTACACCTGTTAGCAATGATTTCCAGTTGTAGGCCTAATTTGACAATTGTGTATCTCTGCAGTTGTGATATTGCTTCAGCTTTCTGAACATTAGTTAAAACCCTTATTTTTAATGTAATTTGTTGAATGATCTCAACACAGTGATCAAAATATATTTTAAATTTTTAATATAAGTAAAATTTTTGTAATCCGTTATAAAAAATGCCTATGTTTACTGAAAATCAAATGTTCTTGGCAAGCAAGCTTGGTACTGTTGTAGTACCATTGGGATAAATTAACGCAGAATGCAATATAATTGAGATATGTAGTGACTTGGAAAAGTTTATACTGGAGTTCATCACATGATTTTAATATTACTTACTGGATTTTCATATGAAATTTATGGCAAGCTGTTTTTCCATAAGTTATGTATCAGGAATTGGTTCATGTTACGTCTGAGTTAAGCTCATAGTTTTTTGAAGTGTTATGACTTAACTCTCCATGATTGAATTTTCTAGTGTTTTCTTCCAAGTACTGATTGGATATTAATCCACTTTTCATATGTAGGGTTAATACCTTGTGCTCTTCTGCTTGTTCAAAGTTTTTGCTTGCTTTTTTACCTGATTTTAATTTTAATTTTCATGTCAGGGTATTCTACAGTAGAGGTTAGGCTTGATAGTGCACTCAGAAACTTTGCCTTGTGTAAAAGATGGTTCGTTATCGTGCAGTTCAGTAGTATTAAGCTAGTTTGTTGGCACTTGCTGCATAGTGTCAAATCTGTTTAACACCATTAAATAACAAGAAGATTGTGTGGATACCCATTGATTGGTTGGCCTCGTCATTCTGTCCCTTGTATTTAGCATATTGGTTAGAATATTTCATCTTTTAAGATGCTTTTGAGGCAATTTATGACCTAAAGTTTACTTGGCCATTGTGTGTGAAAAGAACATTTATACAAAACTAGTCATTTTTATTTTTGCTTTGTAGTTGCAATGAACTTTGGATGAAGGTTTTATCCATAACTCCTCTAGGTCAAAACTTTCAGAGGCTTTTGCAATTTGTGTTCATGGATGTTTTTAAGACTGGTAACCTTTTAGTTGTCATTGTGTTTAGGTAAAAGCTTGATATATCACTGATGAATCCAAGTTTCTATTAACAGTATAACTTCTGTGGTTTAAAGTTGATTGCTGAGTCTGACCATTAGCATTCAAATCTGCCTTCTGCCTTCCTTAAATTTTTCAACTTTATCCTTCAGTCATTGTTAGGTTTATCCTTCAATTGTTGTTAGGTCCTCTTACAGTGAGCGGAGTACCTCTTCCAGCAGGAAATGGTAATTTTGGTTTTCCATTTGCTTCTACACAAGTCTCTTGAGTATCAGTATGTAATTGGTTGATAATCAGTATTTTACCATTTAAATCTGAATTAACATGATGCCTTCCAATTGATTTCCGGGGTAGCCTGGTTGTATTACACTCCTGTGACATCATGCAGTTATATGAGAGTGCTGACACTGTGAATGTCAGTTTTGCAGTTGTAGAAACTGAGATGGTATGGTACTCTGTTGCGATAAAAAAATCTACTTCAAGGTCACAGTAACTTTTCATATTTTTTCCATGGATTTTTCCACAGAGGCTTTCAGCAAATCCCTGCTTTTCATCATTCTGGCTTTTTAAGTTTAAGATTATTGAAAACCGATCTTGGAGGTACAGTAATTAGAGTCTCTTTCTAAATGGTTACCTGCCTTGCCTCTTCTTGAACCTCTATTGTTGGAAGAGTCTTTTCAGACACGTGGATTTGTTAAGTTTCTTACCTTGAAGTCGTATTTTTAAAATATCATTAGCTTATCGAAGCAAAGTTTTCATTTCTCATTTTGATATTCATCCAGCTTTAACTGGCTCAGATGTTAGGAAACTTATAGTGCCTTTTGGAAACGCTAGTGACTTTTGGATGTCTTGCTCCTTTATATTGTCAGTGTGTGAATTTTGAAATCCAGAATACAGAGTGAAATTGAATGCAAAGATAAAGAAAGCGTCGTAAATTAACTGTAATAATATGTACTAAGGACTGTAAAAGTAGGTTAAAAGGAATTGCTATGCCAAATAAATGACCACTCTGCAAAGCTTTATGGGTTACAAGAGTGAGATTTAATGTAAGTTTTAGTGACTTTATTATTTGTTATTGTGACATTGAAAGGGAACTTGATCTTCTGTAATTTTGAATTTCAAGGTGTGTAGTGCTCTTGTAGCCCTTCAATAGTTCTTTTTCATTGTTATCCAAAAAGTTAATGAAATTTGTAATGGTTAGACTTAACAGTAAACCATCTATCTTATAGTTTCTCTGTGGGGTACATTTGCATTTCTGCTTCTTCTTTTGTACTTTAAATTTTTTAAAGGATAAAACCCAGTAATGATTGGTATTTTAAGTTCTATAAAAGATAATAGTAGCCTATACAGTTCTGTTTTGCAAATTCTGTGAATAACAGTAATTTAATCCCCAGAGTATTTTGAATCCTATAAAAGATAATAGCTAACTGCATCCCCCCCCCCTCTTGTATTCTGAATTCTATAAAGGATAATTTCATGCAGTATATAAGTACAGTATTGTGTCACTTTTGAATATTAAGATAATGATAGATTTCTCCTCCTCTTAAAAAGTTTTATTCCTTTGATACTATTAACACTAGTTGGCATCTCTCTCTCTCTCTCTCTCTCTCTCTCTCTCTCTCTCTCTCTCTCTCTCTCTCTCTCTCTCTCAGGTAGAGATTGTAGGTTGAATTAAAGTCTAGTATTTTGGGATAGGGATATACTGTAATTTAATTGTATAGAAATACTGGATTTGTGTTTACAACAACAACATTTGGATAGGTTATAGCAGAGAAGCTTTAAGACAATTGAAAGATAGTATCCCCCTTAAGGTTTTATAAATGTTTTAGGAAAGATTCATCGCTAAGTATAAGTTTAAGATTGGCACTTAAGTAATATGATAGAAAAAGGAATTTAAGTAGGTGACCTAATTAGTTAGTCACTGCAGAATAACTTGCAAGCAAATGGTAAAGTTTGGGGTAGGTTGGAATGATTAACAGAAAACTTAGTGTGAATCATTTACAGGTTTTTGTTCAGGGAGGGCAAGAGGTGAATGTTGATACAGATAAATCCAATGGGAGGATGACACTGGATATGAGAAGGTGCAGCATATGTGAATACAAATGCAATGCTCAAGATGGGTAAAGATTTTATACTAGTTAAATGTGACTTGTGATTCATTTTTCCAGTTGCCATTCTATTTTGAAGAAGTGCCTTTTATAATTCAAGTTTTTATATAAGTAACTTACCAAGTAATTACATTGCTACAGTTTCTATTAACCGGCAGCTAAAAATTTTTGAAATTCGTGAGTCACACTTATTTTGTTTGGCTAGTGATTAACCCCACCCACTTATGGGGTAAGAGAGGAACAACTGGCAAAAGTATTCACTTTTTTTCTGCCGGCTAATGGCTGTACACCAGCTTTTAGCAGCAGCTCTGATTTTAGAATTCGTCTTTCCTATTGATTTCTCATCGTATTTCGGGAAGTATTCTTGCTTTGGTAGCCCTTCGGCATCATTAGATAGAGTTAGACTCTGTTATTTTACCTAAATTGTGATTCTCATTATAACGCCTTTTTTGTTTACTGATTGTGACTTTAGTTGACTTGTTTCCCAAATGTCAGACTTAAGTTCGACTAGCTTAAGGTATTGCAGCAAAGGCTGAAATACGCATTTGACCCAGGAATGTTAAGATTCACATTCTATCTGCACGGATTTTAGGGGACAAATTTGTTCAGAAGACTTATGGTGTAATGAATGTGCAGACTGGGACATTAAGAAGTGGAAGACTTCAAGATCTCATTTAAATAAACTTGCTAGAGATAAAAAGAGAAAAGCTACAGCCAGATGGATTAGTAAGTCTTTACCTAGTCAGGGACTTTTCTTGGGGAGTTACAGTCTTCTGAGTCTTCAATACTACCCAAGTTAGTGCTTTCTTCTTCTGCTAAGAAAACCTTCAGTGTTATTGAGGGATGGCTAGCAGAGAAGAGGGATCAAGGTAGAGCCATTTTCAGCTTCCCTCCTCCTAGATTGTCTGAGAAGAGACAGCTCTCTTGTGCCACAAGGAAAACTCCTTCTCTGGGAGTGTCTGCCTCCTCCCAGGGGGACTTCTCCAGGCTGATTGATTCCTCTCGTAGATCTGCCTTTGCTTCAGCGAAGATCATGTTCAGTTTGACGGAGCTCTCACACCTTCTTAAAAACTTGTTTAAGGTATTCAAAGTGTTGAGTTTTCTCGATTAGGCAGTGGGCTCTCTAGCCTGTAAGATTAAGGACTGCACTACTATTCCTGAAGATAGTGCCTCTGACTTGCTGGGGGTCCTCTCGTGTATCAATATGAAAAGGAATCAGGGATGGTTTCCAGGAATTAGCTTCCCTTTCACAATGGGAATTTTAAAGAAGAGAGAACTGTGGTGTTCCTACTCCTGTAGGGGAGTGACTCCCTCCCAGAAGTTGGCACTTCTGTTTTCCCCGTTGGGTCATCATCACCTGTTCCCGCAGGCTACAGTTCTGGAGACTTCTTTGGATCTTCAGAAGAATACGCAAGATCTTGCCCAATCCTCTAGGCGACCTAAGGAGGTGCCCACTCATACCTCCAGGACAGTCTTCTCGCTGCAGACTTAGCCCTTTCGTGGCAGCAGACAAGAGATCCTCCTCCTGTTCTGCCTCTCGCAAGTGAGAATTTCATCCTCCAAACTTCTGTAGGAGCCAGGCTCCTCTTCTGGGAGAAGTGGAGAGAGAGGCAGGGTCCAGAGCCCTGGATTGTCAACATTCTGAGGGAAGGCTATTCAATCACGTTCAGAGAAAAACCACCTTTAAGCAGCTCTCCAATAACATTGTCAGCTTACATCAAAGTCTCGAGGAAGTCTTTGGCCCACTCAGAAGTAGTGTCGTCCCTTCTCAAGAAGGGGCAATAGAATTAGTAGAGAATGTGGGCTCCCCGGGGTTCTACAATTGTCTTTTAGTGGTGCCCAAAGCTTCAGGGGGCTGGAGGCCCGTCCTGGATGTCGGTGCATTGAATGTCTTCATTCAGAAGACAAGGTTCAAGATGGAGACAAATCGAACCATCATGTCATCCATTCTCCAGGGAGACTGGATGACAGTACATCAGAACTTGAAGTTTTTGAGGTTCATGTTTGGGAACAAAGTGTTCCAGTTCTGCGCTCTTTATTTCAGGACATCAATGTCGCCTCAAGTGTTTACCAGAGTGCTCGCTCCCTTAGCAAAATGGCTACATCTGATGGGAATCAAGATCTCCCTTTACTTGGATGATTGGCTACTTTGGGCCCAATCGAAAGAGAAATGTTCGGAGGACCTTCAAAGGACTCGTCTCCTAGCCCAGGAGCTGGTATTGATGATCAGTGTTCAGAAGTCTCATTTGATTCCGTCACAACGGATTCGTTATTTAGGGATGATAATAGACTCAGAGTTTTCAGGTTTTTCCCTCACTGAAGAGAATACAGTCTTGCCTCAAGATAGTGCATAGATTTCTTCTCCTGGACCAATGCTCCGCCAATGAATGGATGAGTCTTCTAGGGACATTACCGTCCATAGAACAATTCGTAACCCTGGGCAGATTTCATATGAGACTGCACCCATTCTTCTTGAGAATCAGCTGGATAAAATACCCAGACTCTTATCCAACGGGAAATTCATCAGTTAATTACAAATGGCCTTCAAATTCAAATTTGTTGGATCCCAGCCCATGTAGGCATTGAGGGTAATGAGAAAGCAGATAAAGCTGATAAATTGGGTTGTACAATCCCCTCAACTACTACGAAAGCCCCCATATCAGACTGGCTAGCATCAGTTAAACCCTTAATTTATAGGGATTGCCAAAATGATTGGACAAATATACCCCCTCAAAACAAACTAAAACAAATTAAGAACAAAGTTAAAAAGTGGCATTCTTTTACCCAAAAGCAAAGAATTAATGAAGTAATTTTAACAAGACTCAGAATAGGACATTCCAGACTCACTCATGGTCATCTGATGTCAACTCCGCACACAAACCCAATAACTTGTGAAAGATGTAACATCCCAATAACAATCAAACATATCTTGATTGACTGTCCCAGATGGCATCATGAAAGAAATACAGTACTTATTTACAAAATAAATCAATAAAGGATATTCTAGCAGAATGTAATAACTTTTAAATTATTAATAATATCATTCTCTTCTTAAACAAAATTAAATTGATAAGTAAAATATAATCTTCCCCCTTTTTCCCTCCCTTCTTTTTCCTTTTTTTTTCTTTCCCTCTTGATTTTTTTTAATTTCCCCCCCCCTTTTTTTTATTTATTTAACTACTTAATTTTTTATGTACTCTTTTCCCCCCTTCTTTTCCCAGCCCGAGAAGAACCCTAAAATAGTTCAGAGGTCTGGTTAAACAAATCATTTATAAAAAAAAAAAAAAAAAAAAAAATCCAGAGATAAAAGGTGGAGCTTAGTAGGAAGGTTGTCAGAAGGGAAATCTTCCATTGAACCCCAACCTAGACTTCTTCTCACATGTGTTGAACTAGGGTGTGGAGCTCTGCTGGGAGACAAGGAAATTTCAGGGACCTGGTCTCCGGAACAAAGACATTGTCAAGGAGTTGAAGGCAGTTCATCTGGGGTTACTATTTTCAGAGAAGAAATGTACAAGACGATCACAGTGCACTCCGACAGTACAACTGCCCCAGCGTATATCAAAATCAAGGGGTGACACACACTTTCTCCCTTTACGAGATGGCAAGGGATCTTCTGCTTTTGGCAGAACAATTTCAAGTTAAGTTTCTTACTCGCTTCATTCAAGGGAGCCTCAACATTCTGGCAGACGAGCTAAGTTGCCGAGGACAGGTGTTACCCACAGAGTGGACTTGGGATCCTCTTGTTTGCTCGGACCTTTGGAAGTTGTGGGGGACTCCGGTCATAGACCTGTTCACGACTTGTAGAAACCATTGTCTCCCCCTGTTTTGCTCGCCAGTTCTGGATCCTTTAGTGTGGGCAACCGATGCCATGCTTCTGGACTGGTCAAAGAGTCACCTTTATGCGTTTCCCCCCTTCAGCATGATAAGACAGGTGATCAACAAGTTCCAGATTCACCAAAATATGTCAGTGATCCTAGTGGCCCCCCTTTTGGCCAACAAAGGAATGGATCCCAGGTCTTCTCGACCTCCTCGCAGACTTTCCAAGGCTGCTACCTCAAAAACTTCATCTGCTAAAACAACCCCACTTCTGGCTTTTCATCAGGGGTTGTCTACTCTGGCCCTGGCGTGATAGAGACTGTCAGGAAACTTCTTAGAAAGAAGGGGTTTTCAAGATCGACTTTACAAGCTATTGCCAAATGCAGGCGATAGTCCTCTGATAGAATATATCAGGCTATGTGGACAATTTTTAGAGAATGGTGCAGAAAGCACTGAGTGTTGTCTTCTCAGACATCTGTAGCTGAGACAGCAGACTTTTTACTATATCTTAAGATTGACAGGAACCTGTCATCCTCAACAATCAAAGGGTTGTAGGGCCATGTTAAGCTCTGCCTTCTGATGCAGGGGCGTGGACCTTTCCTCTAATCAGGACTTCTCTGATCTAATTAGATCGTTTGACACCAAGAGGCAGAGGTAGCAGTAGTGCCATGGAACCTGGACGTGGTCCTTAAATGGTTGTCTGGTCCCCGATTTGAGCCTATGCATTCGATTTCCCTAAGGGACCTAATTAGAAAGACCCTCTTTCTAGTCGCTTTAGCGACCCCAAAACGAATCATTGAGGTCCATGCAATAGACAAAAAGGGTTGGTTTTTCCCAAGAGAATGTTGTATGTTCCTTCTCTTTGGGATTTCTTTCCAAGAACGAGTCCAGTTGCAATCCATGGCCTCGTTCCTTTGCAATTGAAAGCTTGCGTAAGATTGTAGGCCCAAATGAGGAAGAGAGAGTATTGTGTCCTGTGAGAGCTCTAAGGTTTTATCTTCACAGAACAAAGAAGATTCGTGGTCCTTCAAACACCTTATGGTGTTCTGTTAACAATCCTTCTTGACCACTTTCAAAGAATTACCTGGCATTCTTCCTTAGAGACCTCATCTTGGAAGCCCATTCTTCGATTGAAGATGAGGTTTTTCCATTGTGTAAAGTGAAAGCTCATGAAATTTAGGGCTGTAGTCACCTCGTTGGCGTTCAAGCGTAGTTTGTCTCTCTATATTGCAAGTGACTTTTTTGAAATGTAAGTCGGTCTTTGCAGCACATTATTTGAAGGAAATTGAAACAGTTTACGATAATTGCAGTACTTTGGGTCCATTTTCGGTGGGTGGCGTGGTGTTGGGGGAAGAAGCATAGGAAGCAATCCTTCCTTCCTTTCTTCACCTGATTTGAAGTTGTTGAGTTTTTTAAGGGAGCCTGGGGGTACAGTGTACCTGAGTGCCCTTCAGTCCTTCATAGTTGGTTAGTGGTTTTTAACTTTTTATGGTATTAGGTGACGTCTATTTCATTGTCGGTTTTTCTCTACTGCGCCCTGGGCAGGAGCAATATTATTACCTTTGTCAGCAGCTGGAATCATCCTTGCTACAAGGTACCCACTAATATAGTAGGGGAGTCTCGGCTATACCGCCGCACCTCTATATGATAAGGAGAGCACCAATAAAGGCAGCACCTTCTACAGCAGCTCCTTTATCAGGTAAGGAAACAACAGACATTTTTTAATGCTAGCAATCCTTTCTATTCTCAAATTCATTACCATTACTAACGTTTTACAGTAGCTTTGTTCTTGCATCCCACCTCCTGTCAATGTGGGAATCAGCAGTGTAATTACTTGGTAAGTTACGTCATTTTTATGATAAAGTTTTATATATACTTACCAAGTAATTACATGATTGGACCCCTCCCTCCTCCCCTCACATGAACATTATGGCACAAACAAATTGAATACTTTTGCTAGTTGTTCCTCTTTTACCCTGAAAGTGGTTGGGGTTAGTCACCTAGCCAAACAAAGTAGCGCGACCCGCAAATTTCAAAATTTTTAGCTGCCGGTTAATAGAAACTATAGCAACGTAATTACTTGGTAAGTATATATAAAACTTTATTTTATCATAAAAATGTCATATTTTTAACTGATTCTCTCTCTCTCTCTCTCTCTCTCTCTCTCTCTCTCTCTCTCTCTCTCTCTCTCTCTCTCTCTCTCTCATGTGTAGGGAGGGCTACATGAGCATACCTTGAACATTAAAATTGTTAAAACTGTAAATCAAAGGTAATCATGAATTTTTTCTTAAATTTATTATTTAATTAGATTTTGCAGAAGTTCTTTTCCCTCTGATGCCTATCTCAGTTTCAGATCTCCCTTTCCCTTTCCCTTTATCCTACCCTCTCCCAAAATGGAAATGTTAAAAAAAGATTAAAACCACTCACAGTCAGTGTTCATATGACTGGTCTCCCCTGCCCCCCTCCCTCCCTCTAGCATCAGCATTTGCCATTTTATTCCTTGCTGTAAAAGGGCCAAAGGATCCATGAAGTAGATCTCACTTTTCATTGAAGGAACTGATGTTCATTTTGACTGTAAAGTTCCCATATACATAACTTTTTCATTCTGCTATTGTAATGAAAGCAGTAACTTGATGCTTGTTCTTACATATAATTACTTGTCAAAATGTTGCTAGTCTGTCTTGGTAAACATGTTGGAGGACAGTCCACTTGCTTTTCCATTAATCTTGTCAAAGTAGGTCCTATCTTGACAACCCAAGTCATGATGAGTAATTGTCATGTAATGCCTTTTTGAAGTATCCAAAAAGCCTAAAATAATTTTTAAGTTTCTGCTGATTTGTCAAACTAGAATTTGGTGTTAATTGACAGCTTAGGTTTAAATGTAATTTTTTTAGTTCATAATCTTGGATTGTAGGAGTTTGTAATGTCAGATGAACAGGTTTTGGTGTACTGTACTGCAATTTGTTTTTGAGGTTGTATATATGTGCCACAATTTCAATGACATCAGATTATTAAATGTGTCATGTGCAGTGTAATGTAAGTAGTGTACATTCTGCGTTATGTAAAAAGATTGTGATTTGAAGTACTCAAAGAAATGTGTGAATTTCTTTTGAGGTAATTTGAGATTAGTGGACTAGTTGTGAAAGCTAAGTGAAACTTGTATACTCAAGATCCGTAAAAGTAAAAATTTTAATGAAAATTTAATGTTAAAAGTTGATGAATCTGAATTTCTAACATTAGTAATATCTTGTAATTGATAAAGAGGGGTCATCCTGAAGTCTTGCATTTCTGTACTTTTTTTGTTACACTGAGATCCCTGGGCTCTCGCAAAAGAAGTCCGGCTACAGTCTTGCATGACTATTTTGTCTCTAATTTTTACCATTTGTGTCCTTGACATAAAGGAAGGCTAAAGAACTGCCATAATCTTCTTTAGACAAACTTTGTAATAAATTCTTGAATATTTTGTTGATGGTGAGGATGCTGTCCAGGTATATGTTTGTCAAGGATGTTTGAGTTGTTCAACCTAAGGAATAATTACTTGTAGATCATCTCTGTTGTTGACTAAGGTATGAAATATGTCCAGCCATTGCTCGCCTTTGTTAAGACTGTGGAGTTGACTTAGTTTGAGGGTTTAGGTTTTGTCATAAATTAGGGTGTTGAAATTCCATGTGGTATAGGAATTCTTCAATTTACTCTTTCGTTGTGTATGGTTTGGAAGTTCAAGGATAACTTAAAGTGGATTTAAGTTTGACCAAATGTACTGGCATGTGATAGTGATGTACAGGGTTTACCTTTGGTAATAATTTGCATATGAACAGCACCTGCTCAAGTGAAAATATCTTATAGTATTGTAAGTAATTGTCTTGATAATACTATATGTAAGGCAGAAATGTTATGTATTGTACAGTATTCGTTATTCCTGTAGGGCTTATACAGTGGATCTAGCAAATTTAGCCTCATTGGTGTTTTACAATAATGGATGATAATGCCCAGTATTCTGTTTTACCCCTAGCCCGTTTCCAAGATATAGGTCATTCTAAATGTACAAATTAAGGGTTCCTTCAAACGGTTACTTAGAAACTCGATGGTGTAGGTTCTGCACTATTTTACACCATTATCATTCAGTGACTGACAATAATTGATTAAAAAGTAATTTTTACACAGTGATCTGCATATTGACTAGGACCTAACATTTTGAGGGCTGACTTGTTCCATCATAATCAGGGTACTATAGTATCCCTTATTAATGCATCACCCACTGCACTGACCACCATCTCAGTTTTCTTAAATTATTCCAGTAACTTACTTATTTGGAAATAGAATGGACAAAACTAAAAAATTTTGCATAGGGACGTTTACCAGTGTATGCAGTAGTAACTAACTTCATATTTGCAGTATGTTAATTTGATAGGTAAGCACTTTCAGGAAATATTTTTAATGTACTTATGAATGGATTAAATGCCACGTAAAACAATGTATTCAGTTGCTGTACTAGAATACCATTGGTTTGGTCATCTGTCATGAGCCATCCCCTGGGAGTTAAATTTTGATTGGCAGCATCATAGATGGAGTTAGTGATGATTATAATCACTTACATATGGAATAACAGAAAATGTAGGTACGTAGTTTATAGGTAGATCAAAGTATGTTAAAAGAACATTTTATATAAGTAACTTACCCACTAATTACTTAGCTAAGAGTTTCTACTTGAACAGCAGCTTAAATTTTGAAATTCCCGGGAGCAGTTCGTTTGTTTTGTGTAGGTGATAAGACCCCGCCCACTTTCGGGGTAAGAGAGAGGGGTAAAATTTATAAGTTGCCAATATTCCCCATTGGTTAACAGAATGGTTTTTCTAGCATATTTTCACGAGTTTTGAACGAATTTGATGACGATTTTGCTCAGAAATCAATAGTTGTGGAGTTAGGGTACCAATACTCTAACGCCAGAACTGTGTGTTTCCGACCAAAATCGACATCAAATTCGTAAAAAACACGAGAAAATATGCCAGAAAAACCATTCTGTTATACCCTAACTACAGTTCCATTACAAGGCATTAACATAACTTTCCGTTTTGGAGTTGGGGAACTAAGCCATTACCCCCAGCTCCAAAAATGTGGGTTTTTGAAACGAACCTGCACCCAAATTCGGAAAACAAAAATACACACACACAAAAAGAGTTAAGCTTTCATAATGTGTAGTTACTTAAATACACGCTCACAAGCGCAGTCTGGCACTGTCAGTTGGAATGTGTTTACGGTAGGCATAACAACACAGCCCGCAATGTTCGGACGCCTGGTTTCTGAATGGCTTCAGCTTCATTTATAAAAGAATAACTTGTAACAATTAAGGGCAATAGCTAATCTGAGTGAGTTATGAAAATTGGTCACTGTTGTGCCATTCTATTATCCCGGGCGGAGCCCCCTGGATGCCCCCACCCACCCACCCACCCAGGAGATTCATTGTACACAAGAAAAAACCAACAATTGACTGCCTTGGGTGCTTTTTTTTTTTTTTTTTTCAATGTTTTGCCCTCTTTAGTACTAATCCCTGGGGTCAAATGTGTTTTGCCGTGTTTAGTACTAGCCCCTGGGGTCAAATGTGTTTCACCGTGTTTAATACTAGCCCCCGGGGGTCAAATGTGTTTCGCCGCTCTAAGAAGAAGTGGTGATGGGCGTTACGCCCGTAATAATCTAAGAACAGATATCGTCTGAAGTACTGTTCAAAGTACTCGGTACGAATACCAGGTCTTTTGGCCCACTCCTTAATTCCTCCATTCACGCTCAATATTTTAAGTGTGAACGGAACGATCGTCGGGGTCCACGAAGTTCTCGCTGTGGTTGATGACCCTGTGGACGTATCCTTCCTTATCAAGATTCTTGTAGGCAGCCCAACTGTTGCTCATTACCATACTACCAGCGCGGATATATTTCCTGATAATAGGAATTAAAGTTGCAGCACTTCTGTCCTGTCCTTCGCGGTGCAGAGGCGTAATGAACTTTTTCTTTGCAACACGTTCAATACCCCCAAAAAGCCAAATGCTTTTTAACTCTCGGCCACGATTATATTTTTACTTGGTGAAAAAAGTTTCATCAGTTTCCACCACAATTACTGGCCCTCCGATGGGTTCTTGGTTGTTCAACCAAGATACAGTAACCTCGGAGCAAAAACTCCACCAGTCTACACTTGTTCTTGTCGACCAATGTAGGCACCTTATGACTGTACTGTGGCTGAATTTTTTTTCCAACCAGTGGTTGACAAAAAGGCTGATTTCCCATGGTTGTAAGTGGGTTTTGTATAGGAAAGTGTCTTTGTACAGTGACACTGAATAATTACACTGCACTCGTCTCTTACTTTTACTAATCTTCCTGTATCAGCCGCAGTAAAATTGATGTCTGTCTCTACGGTATTTACAGTATTCGTCGCACTTAGGGCATACAACACCTGTTGGGAGAACTCCATGGCTTTTCAGATATTCCAAAAGGTTCTCATTTTCACTGTGAAAGTTCTTTATAAATCTCCAAGGATCAAGTGGGCATCCTGCACATTACTTGAACGGTAGCCATTGTACTGAATGACGCTTATATTAAAATTCAAATAGGAGCAGGTGTAGGTCTAATAACGTGTTTTTTTGGATAGTGCATTGTAATTGGTAGAAAAAGTCATGTGCTTACTTCTATTTGCGGACACCGGAAGCAATTCAAAATGCTTGGGGAAATTCGGATGTGTGGGCGGACTAAAAAACGCGCCGAATGGAAACAATCGGACTCATTGGACAGTGCACGTGCGTAGGTGGAGCTCCAGCGGTTACGTCATCAACCGGCAAGTACGTACTCACGGAAAGGAGCTCCAGAAGTCGTACGTCACTACTAAGGAAATTTTCAAAGATAAAAAATTGGGTTTATTTTAATTAAATTCATTTTATATGTCAATATTTATTTCAGAGTAGTGTTTCTGGTATTCAAATTAATGCTTTTCAAACGCTCTAAACGAATGTGCATGATATTTTGAGCTAACGACCGATGGAAAGGGAAAGAAGTAGAGTGAATTTTGAGGCGTAAAATTGAGGCTTTTTAATAAAATTCATTATCTAGAATATTTATCATTTGCAGGTAGTGTTTATGGGGTTCAAAATAACGAGGATGAAGAGCTCTTAAAAAATGTAGGTTACAATTTTGTTTTGTATATTGGCAACTTATAAAATAATACCGAGAGAGGAACAAGTAAGCCAATAGATCAATTTGTTTCTGCCGCCTGTATCGTCCATACACCATGTTGACTAAGCAGCTAGGTTTTGACAATTGTTGTTTCTTCCCATCCGGTGGAGTATTCTTTGTATGGTACCATTCAGCATTCTTTTTTCCTGATTGGATTTTGTTACTGATTTTAACTTTAGCTTGTTAATATGTCAAACACCATCTCTTCCAGTTTCCGGTATTGCAGCAATGGCTGCAATGCCTGGTTAACGAAAATTACCTATGATTCTCATACCCTGTGTACAAATTGCAGAGGGCAAGTTTGCACTATTAAGTTTGTACTATTGATTTGACATGGGACGAATGTAGGGATTAGGACGAACGTAATTGGAAGACCTTGACTTCTCATTTGAATAAATTAGAGAGATCGCAAGAGGAAGGCAGCTGCTAAAGCTGGCTAGAAAATAGCTAGTCAGACGACTCCTAAATCTAATGATGTTATTCCTGCTGTATCTCCTGATTTTCACACTTCCAAGCCCGATCGCTTCGCCAGCGTGGAAAATAAATTTGAACAGAGAATTTATATGGTGGTAGGTATAGTGGCCCAGTTAGGGCCATCGATGCATATCTTATGGATAAGTTTGATAAGAAAAGTGAAAATGAAGTTGTAGTGGAGGAGGTGGCTGTTCATCCCGCTGATTCTCCTTGGCATCGGTCACTGCCATACTCCCCTGGGGTCTGCCCATGAGCAGTCACCCCCTCAGACCAGCCTGTTGCATCCCAGGTTGCGTCGAGAGACAGCCGATGGAAAGGCGTTGTGATGTTCATCAGCTCTCGTCTAGTTTGGGAGATTCTTTGCTGCACCATAGGCGCCAATGGCGTTTTCCTGATAAGTCACATCCCTTGAAGAGGCGTTCTTCTTCCAAGGATCTAGCTCGACTTCCCAGCAAAAGGTTGTGGGAGACTCCTCTTAGTCCTCAAGCCTCGTGCAGTAAGTGGGATAACCCTGAACGTTTCTCCTCTCCTGGATGGCAGGAACGAGTATTTAGTCACTCCTCTTCGTCTGAGAACCGTCTTTCTGATTCCAAGCGCCCCACTTCTAGCGTACAACGGAGTTCTTCGCGTATGCGCCTGGATTCAGCCGAGCACCCTGTGCTTTATGAGCATTTTTCGTACAACGAGGGCCCACTAGCAGCTGAGCTCTGCATATTACCTAATTGCCTACCTTTGACTAAACACCCTGAATCAGCTAAGCTTCCTGAAGTGCCCAAGCTTCCGAAGCGCCCTGTAGCGCCCAACTTCCCTGACGCTTCCGCTCGCTTTAGAGCTCCGACACGTCTTTCTAGGTGTCGCTAATTGTCTTATGCTACTGGGGAAGCTCCCTCTCTGGGAGTGGCTGCCTTCTCCCAGGGAGACTTCTATAAATCGAATTGACGCAGGCTTTAGATCCATGTTATAATCAGAATCAGCGAAGGTCTTCTTTTCGGCACGAGATGGCGCAAGTCTTTTTAAGACTTGAAGTTTCAAGTTTCATGGTCTGGTGTTAGGTGCTCTTGCCAAGAAAGTTCAAGAGCCATTGCTTCCTGCCTGATTACTCTTCAGAACTTTTGGGTTTTCTCCCTTGCGCTAACAAAGCAGTCAGAGATAGTTCACAGGAGATTGCTTTGCTATACGCTATGGGCGTGCTCAAGAAGAGAGAACTTTGGGTTTCCTTTGCGTCTAAAGATGTTACTTTGTCCCAAAAGTCAGCGCTTGTATTTTTTTCCGATGGACAAGCATCATCTTTTCCCACTGACTACCATTAGTGAGATTGTTTCTAGCCTGCATAAGAAGTCTACCCAGGATCTTCTGACACATTTGACAAAGCAACAGAGAGATTGTTCCGAAGTACCCACCAGGACTACTACACCTCTGCTCTCTAGGCCCTTTTGGGAGGGCAGGCAGAGATCTCAATATAGGCCCAGAGGATCAGTTAGGTTCACACCCCAAGCCATCAAGAAGTCACCAACTAAACCTTCACCCCACAAGTGAGACCTGTCTCCATTCCCCAGTGGGTGTGAGGCTCCTTCTCTTCTGGGAGAGATGGAGTTCGAGAGGGGCGGACCAGTGGGTAGTCAAAGTACTTGAGGGTTATTCTATCCTCTTCAGGGAGAGGCCTCCCTTGACCAACACTTCTGTCACCTTGACGGCTTACTCTGAAGGATCGGAGAGGCATTCGACCCTCTCAGAGGAGGTTTCCTCACTCATCAGCAAGAAGGCCATAGAATTAGTCAGGCACTCCAAATTGAGGGGGTTTTACAATCCACTCTTCGTAGTGGCCAAGTCTTAGAGGGGGCAGAGACCAGTGCTCGACGTGAGTGCTTTGAATGCCTTCATAGAGAAGACAGAATTCAAAATGGAGACAACATGATCGATTCTTGCTTCCACCTGTCGGGGATTTGATGATCTCCCTAGACATGCAGGACACATTTTCATATCCCTACTCACGAGGATTCAAGGAAATACCTCAGGTTTGTCTTCAGGGACCAAATATATCAGTTCAAAGCTCTTTGTATCTGCCTCTCGACTGTCCCACAAGTTTTTACGAGGGTACTCACTCCTCCGGCAGGTTGGCTTCATCTAGCAGGGGTAAAAATCTTACTTTATTTAGACGATTCGCATGACTCAAGATATAGAATTTTTATTGAATCTCCAGAAATCTCAACTAATTTCCACTCAGAGAATTCTCTATTTGGGGATTCTGATAGGCTTTCGAAGTTTTCAGGCTTCGCCGTGTCAGTGGATGAGTCTTTTAGGCGTACTGGCCTTATTGGAGCAGTTTGTAAGACTTTGGAGACTGCACATGAGGCCACTAGTCTTACTTGAGAGCCTGCTGGGATCGAAAGGTACATCAAGATCTTCAATCACAGCAGAGATAAAGGAGGACCTGCGTTGGTGGAAGTCAGAAGAAAGATTGACAGAGGGGAAGTCTTCTTCCATTGAGCCCGAACCTAGACTATTTCTCCGACGTGTCGGATATGGGTTGGGGAGCGCTCCTTGGGAACCGAGAAATCTCGGGAATTTGGTCCCCGAAGGAGAAACAGCTTCACATCAACCTATGAGAATTGAAAGCAGTTCACCTGGGTCTCAGTTATTTTCCAACAGAAGTCTGCAACAAGACGATTGCAGTACATGCAGACAACACCACAGCTTTGACTTACATAAGGCATCAAGGGGGAACGCACTCATCCTCCCTGTGCAAGATAACAAGAGAACTGTTGTGCTTGGCAGACCAGAACCAAAACCAATTAGTCACAAGGCTTATCCAAGGCAAATACAATGTCCAGGCAGACGAACTAAGCTGCCGGAATCAAGTCATTCCGACGGAATGGACATTAGACAATCGGGTTTTATGGGGACAACCAACCCTAGACTTATTCGCACCGTCTTGGAATCACCATCTACCTCTGTTCTACTTCCTGTTCCAGACCCTCTCACATGGGCAACAGGTGCGATGATTCAAGATTGGGTGAATCTGGACCTTTACGCTTTTCCACCCTTCAGAATGACAAGGGAAATTCTCAAGAAGTTCTGCTCTCACAGCAATGTGAGGATGACTCTGGTGGCCCCTTTTTGGCCACAGAAAGAATGGTTCCCAGACCTTCTGGATCTCCTCATAGACTTTCCAAGGTTCCTCCCTGCTATTCCAAGTCTTCTCAGACAACTGCACTGCAGGATTTTCCACCAAGGCCTGTCCACTCTGGCCCTGACAGGCTTTTGACCGTCAGTAGACTTGTCCGAGCGAAAGGTTTTTCATGATCGGCAGCAGAGGCCATTGCCAAATGTAGAAGTACCTCTTCCAACAAGCTCACTAGGCAAAGTGGAAGCTTTTTAGGACCTGTTGCAGAAGAAATGGAGTTTCATCTCCTCAAAGGTCTATCCCTAAAATAGCTGATTTTCTTCTTTACTTGAGGTCTTCTCTAGGAAGGTCTTCTTCCGCCATAAAAGGCTACAAAGCAGTGCTCAGCTTTGTTTTCTGTCGCAGAGGCCTCAACATTTCTGCTAATCAGGATATTTCAGACCTAATTAAGTCATTCGACGCCACCAGAGCTAGAAAGGAGAATTTCACTTGGAATCTAGATGTGGTGCTTAAGTGGTTATCAAGTGAATGCTTCAAACCAGTGTGCTTTTCCTCTCTGAGGGATTTAACTAAGAAGACTATTTTTCTAGTAGCGCTGCCCACTGTGAAGAGAGTAAGTGAAATTTAAGCAATTGACAGAAGGATCAGCTTTTCGAACGGAGATACAGTCTGTTCCTTCCTATTAAGTTTTTTGGTGAAGAACAAGAACCCTTCACACCCTTGGTCTCATTCTTTCACCACTGAGAGCCTGTCTGATATTTTAGGCACAGAAGATGAGGAAAGAGTGCTTTGCCTAGTGAGAGCCCGCAGGTACTACCTTCACCGAACCAAGAAAATTAGAGGGCAGTTTTCTAGTTTGTGGTGCTCAGTCAAAAATCCCTCTAGACCTTTATTTAAGAATGCCATTTCCTTCTTTTTGAGGGATCTTATTATTGAATCTCACTCCCAAGTGGAGGAAAATGACTTGAAAGTCATGAAAGTTAAAGCTCATTATGTTAGGGCAGTCGCTACATCAATAGCTTTCAAGCACAATCTTTCCTTATCCTCCATTCTTCAAGCAAGGTATTGGAGAAGCAAGTCGGTGTTTGCAATGCACTATCTGCGGGATGTGGAAACTATTTAGAAAACTGCAGTACCCTAGGACCGATGCCCGTGGTTGGCGTAGTGATGGGTGAGGAAGTGTAGAAAGTATCCCTTCCTATGTATTTAGTTCTTCGCTTTGTTTGTGGTTTCGAGTTCTGGAGGGTACAATAGTAGAGTGCCCACTGGTTTTTTAGTGTTGGGTAGTAGTCATGTTAATTTTTATGCTGTAGGTGATTCTATTGCTGGATTTTTGTTGATTTTTGGTACTGCACCCTGAGCAGGGCCAATAATATGAGCTTTGTTGACCTTCAGTATTCTCCTTCGTCACAAAGTTCCTGCTGCATGTTCTGTCGGCCTTCGGAGCACTCCTTCGCTGCAGAATATCCCACTTCCATAGAGACGACTCTGACTATATCGTCACGTCTCTACAGGTCAAGATGAGCACCAACCAGAGGCAGTAATTATCAGCGCAGCTCTCTCACCAGATAATGAAACAACAAACACTGTTTCAATGCTATCCTATTTTAGGTCATTAACTTTCATATGTAGATTTTTATTTTACTGTCCACAATTCCCCACATCTTTCAATGTGGAATCAGCTAAGTAATTACGGGGTAAGTTACTTATATAAAATAATAACTTTATGATAAAGTTTTATATATACTTAACCAGTAATTATGGATGGAGCCCGCCCTCCTCCCCGCGCATGGACTTTTTTTCCATAAACAAATTGATCTATTGGCATAGTTGTTCCTCTCTCTTACCCTGAAAGTGGGCAGGACCTTGGCACCTACACAAAACAAAAGAATTGCTACCGTGAATTTCAAAATTTAAACTGCCGTTCGAGTAGAAACTCTTAGCTAAGTATTCACTGGGTAAGTATATATAAAACTTTATTTTATCATAAAAATATCGCTTTTGTCGTTTGGATGCTGAACTATAATAATTCTCTCTCTCTCAGTTGCAAAACCTTAATTTTTTTTTTACTTTTTGTATCTGACTGCACCAGTTTGTTTATAGCTCTCCTGTCAAATGTAAATTTTGAATAGCATGACAGTGGTAGTAGGTTCAGGGCTTAATACATTTTAAATCATGGTAAACATCAATATATTCTGATTAAATTGCTTGGTTACTTAACACATTTTTAAATTATCCATGTAATTTTTTTTTTCAAATGGTAGTTCCTTGTACATCAGACAAGCATTAATAAAAGCCAGTTTTGGTTGGATGTTGTCTTGTGTAACAAACATACTCTGAAGTGTTGCTTGTTTACCATAATGATATGGTTTTGTACTCTGAATGCATTGTATATGTGCCAGAAGTGGGTGGGAAATGTGCTGGATTTATGCGATGGGTGTTACTTTTATCTAAGAGAGCTTATGGCTTCCTTTGAAGTTAAGACATTTTTCTCCTTTTTTTTCCTGCCTCCATGTAGTTTTTTCCTTTATGCCTAGGAGTTTATAAAAGCAGTAATTTGTTTGACTTACGTTGTTGCACAAAAAATGGAGATAATTTTTTTCATCTCTTAAGTTAATGGATGTTTGTCAGATGAATAGATATGTAAAGCATAGGAATAGTTCAGTTAGTTGTAGCCCAGAAGCTTTATCTCAAGAGGTAAGCTTAAGTTTGTAATTTCTTTGGATAAGTGGTTAGTACCATGGAAATTAGTAAAATTTCACCTAAAGTGTTCACATTTTCAACATTGGTTTTAGATTATTATAAACTACTTGGTTTTAGATTATTATAAACTACTTTTTCAACAAACGGTTTTTAAATTGTCATGCTAGATTCTTTGTCTGCATTTAAGCAAGTTTTCTCTCTCTCTCTCTCTCTCTCTCTCTCTCTCTCTCTCTCTCTCTCTCTCTCTCTCTCTCTCTCTCTCTCTCTCTCTCTCTCTACAAAAGAGCAAGTCCTTTGTTCCATACCTTTGCAAGCTCAGGGTTTTAGTTTCCCCCTGTAAATTGTTGCCCTCCAAGAGGTTCATGAAACAAAGTCTTCAAATGAAATTTTCATAAGCATCTACATTTTCAAAATTGTTCAGATGTTATATCTTAATGCAGTTAAATTTTCTCATAAAGCAAATCCTTTGGTCTGTCTCTATGAGAGCAGAGTACAATTGTCTGGTCAATCTGAATTACTTTATAAGAATCATTCACTAGCCTTAATACCATAATTGAGTTTGTAGTGGATTAAGACCTGAATTTGTCTTCAGTTCCCACAGAGTTAATATCCTTTCTTTTCCAAGTTTTAAGTTCAGTTATAGATAAAATATCAACCCAGCCAAAAGTAAGGTGACTTACCAAGAATCACTTTCAAATAGTATAGAAAACAATGAATTTAAATGGTATGTTTCATTTCTTAAGAGTTCTATATTGAGTATGGTTGTAATTATTGCGACAGTAATTTAGTTATTTCACATAACTTTTCCAACTTCATTTTTATTTAATTTTGACCTACCCATTAAGGGAATGTAGTTGTGAATTTAAGACAAGTTCATGTAAGCAATATTTCTCTCTCTCTCTCTCTCTCTCTCTCTCTCTCTCTCTCTCACATCTTCATTTGAGGACATTTATAATTATGAGAGTGGTGAACTCATCACAAAGTGTCCATAGGGAATGAAACAATAGAACTAACTCCATGGAAAGATCTTAAACTGCCTTGTGTAAGCTGTCAATAGTTTTTTGTTCTTTATACCTACAGATCTTGCTGGTACTTAAAAACTGTTATTGTTATGATGTCTACGTTACTTACAGCTGGTAATTTTATTTCTTTGGGTACTGTTTGGCGTGTTGGTGTGCGCATGTTGTTGTGAGAAATATGAGTTGTTGATTTGGAGCTTGGTTCGTATTGTGGGTCATTTTTCTAGGTTAGTGAGGTATGCTTTACTTATAGCCTATGATTTATTTCTTTGGGTACTTTTCCATGTTGGTGTGTGCATGTTGTTGGGAAAAATATGAGCTGTTGATTTGGAACTTTGTTCGTATTATGGGTTTTTTTATTTTTTTAGGTTAGGTCTAGATGCTGTTCATTCACTTCTGAGGTTTTAATTTTTCCACAGCCACTGGTGTGTTAAAGAAAAATAATGTATTGAAGGGTGTTGTCTTGCTCGATTTAATATCATGCTAAGTTTGTCTTTCGACGTTGTCTTCCCGAGGGTTAATATTTGAGAATTTATTACAGAGATGAAGCTAAAGTGATTTGGTGGTCCATGTGTAAGGTGAATGTGACCTAGGTCCGATCTGGCTATCTGCTGGGAGAAGAAGCACAGGGTAGTCAGGGCATTAGTCTTGCATGTCTCTTCTCTTTTACCTGACTCAATCATGTACATGAAATGGGATGAAACCAAGAGTCATCTTTGCCACTGCAGGATTCTAGCTGCTTTTGAGAGAGCTTCAGAGGTCTAGAGTCATGGATTGTGCTGGAATTGCACATGGGGCTAATGATGACTCCCTCTCCTCCCATTTAGTTTGCAGATTTAATACTTTTCAGATGTTTAGAAATCGATAATTTCTTCCCATGTAGCTATAAATGTTTTTAAATTTGTCACACCCAATTTTTGCAACTTATTCAAGAATAGGAGATTTTTGCAACTTATTCAAGAATAGGAGAGTTAGTGGTCTTGTTTAACTGCTGAAAAGTAATATATATTAATTTTAAATGTCGTAGCATTGACCCTTAATGATCTACATGCAGTTCTTGGTGTCTTCAATTCACAATCGATGCATTATTGTTTGTAAGATTTTAAATAAAATATTTTGAAAAAGAAGGACAAGGAAAGCATTCAAGGACCTGGTAACTTTGCTTATTCAGATCAAATGTATTTCATTAAGTCTTCTGTTATCAGGTGGGACAGGGGAGGGCCTTGGTGGGCTTTCCTTTTCCTCCTTTTTTTTTATTTGAATTTTTATAAGTACTCACTACTTACTTACACTGTAAAGACTTCAGATGCATTTCAGATGTAAAGGAAAGTACTGAAAATTTGGTTTGCAAATTTGGCTAACCATTATGACATTGGTGTGTTCATATTTCAAACATATAACAAAACTTGTACTGAAACCTGTTTGTGTGGCATTCGGTCTTCTACAATAAAAGATTACTGTATAGTGAATTTTCTGCTTTACTTCAGCCTAATTTTATAGACCGTGAATCTTAACCTTCATAACACTAGTGTAGTGAACTAAGTAGCTATGAAAATCCAAAGTGTGATGAATTTCTTTTATGTTAAAATAGACTTGAAGGCTTTGAAATTATTCAAGTTTGGGACTCTTAAGTAATTGAAAGGAAATAGCAAGACAATTACAGTAATTCCATGACTTTGGTAGTCAGGGAGAACCAAATTTGAAGATAACTGGATCTGAGAAGTGGACAGTTATCCAACATGAATTACTAAACCTCAGGATAGCCACCTTGACTGTAAACATATTATTGAGGAATAACGTTGTTACTGCTCTCAACACACCAGTGGGAGAGAAAACGGGTCCTGCATATGGGAACAGGGTAACCAGTCAAAATGAACAGGTAATGTTACCCAGTTGAAAAGTGGGGAGTATTTCGTGAGCTCTTTGGCCCTTCGTGCAGAGGACACCAGGCATTTGCTGGTGCTAGAGGGAGGGGGGGGGGCGTTTGGGGAGAATACTCTGTTATATGAACATTGACTTGGGGAAAAATACCTGTTATTGAGCCTGAATTTTTCTTTTTAACCTTATGTAACATGCATTAAGATAATAAAAAAATATGTTTTGTTGTATTTTATTATTTGATACAAATATGGTCACTTATACAAAAACACAGCACATTCATATTGTGGTAGTAGTTACAGTTTTCTTAGTCACATTCATCTCATCCATAATAATATATAACTGCTTGAACAATAAATACTATGAAGAAAATCCCATTTTTTTTACACAACTTAAGACCAGTGTTTGTGTAAATCTTAATATTTTGCTAAGAAACTTCAAATCCTTAAGCTTTACAAGAAACACTGCCCTCATCAGAGAGAATGAAACATTCAGAATTTCTACATGCACTGGTTATGTATATCCAGTTCCTGCTTGATCAAGCAGGAACCTGATATAAATGATCCGTCCATGTATAATCCCTGATCTAGTTTCGTTCCCTGTAATGAGGAGGACAGTAATCCTCTAAAAGTTCAAAGATTTTGAGTGTTACTGTTATACCAAGGTACAATAGGTATTTTGAACTGAAGAATGACAATACTGAAAAGGAACGATTACATATGCTGCAGTTAATTTCAAGTGTTTTTCAAGTAGCAAAAAGCTTCGTATCAAAATTATCTAGTTACATTAAAATTCCTATAGCCCAAAGTACATTTAGGTACTGTATGAACTATGGGCTGCCCAGGAGCTTGACTCCATTCTGGCATAAGGCTAACTGAATCTAAACACAAAATTAACACTATTCTGAGCCTTATCCTTAAAATCAATGTTTTTTACTAACTGCCAGAATACTTTATATCAAAAATTATTTACAAGTATTTCTAGCATACAGGTTCGAGAAAATTTGTCTTGAAAACTGATCAAAATTCTGTATAGCACCATTACCAAAAATTTCTTGGGCATCTTTTTCATGGAAATCCTCGATAAAATGGCAAGATGAAAACAGAGGTGATATAAATGTCCATGCGATCTCTATATCACAGCAACTTTGTCATTCTAAGGCTTATGAACAGTTGAAAAAATTCCGTTAAAAAAACAGCCACATAGAAGGTTACAGTTTAAACAAGTTTACGCAAAACATACTAGTTTGTGCCATATTGTACGTGTGACTGCATTAATGAACTTCAAGATTTTATACTGAATAAAAGCTAAAATGAATTTACGGTTAAGTCACTATACCATGTTAGATGACGGGTGAAAACTACTGAAGCAACACCTTGGAAAAGAAGGAACCCAATTGAGTTAGAACTTTATTAAAACAAAAAATACACAAATGGATAAACTTCGAAAGAGAATATGAATTAGCTCCTAAATACTCAGGAAAGGTTAACACCTGCCAAAACAGGATTCCATCAGATGATAGCAACTGGTATTCTAACTACTCTCTCAAACTGCTTGAATCTCACAATAGCCTAACATTGTTACCTGCTTATAGCTTAATTCATATTTCACCAAAGATATGAAAGGAATTTTATTAGCTCTGCTATTCGTAAAAACACTTCGGCAAAGTTTTCACGTGTAATTACAAAGATATGACAATATCCGCCCCCCCCCAAAAAAAAAACGATGGGACTATAGCCTACTGAGTAACAAGGCACTAAAAGAATTTAAAACGAGTCTCGTTCAGTGGTTACTGCACGTGATAAAATTTACTTTACTGCCGGAAAAAACTGAACTAGTAAGATAAAGTTATGGCCATTAAAATTAATCTTACAATTTCCTTGGTGAGCGAGAAGTTATGAAAATCTACTGATATTTAATAGTTTGAAGCAATAAGCATGACAACATACTCAGAATCAGATGATAATTGTTTCAAAGGGAAAGACAATGGTATAGCAACTAGTTGAAACGTAAGTTATACGTTACTAGCCTGAGCAGAATGCTATAAAAAATGCCAAATATATTATGTTTTTAAGTCTATATAAAACTGTTAACCTGTCAGTCACACACAAATGTAAACTTGTTTAAAAGTTGCATATATTTTAGCAAAAACAAAGTTTTGGAATAATTTACCAATCTTTATAGACAACTAATACCTTAAACGTTGAAAATTAGAAAGTATGGAAGATTAAGTACATTAGGCTACATTTCCTCTAAATTACTGTAATGCACATAAGACCTGATTATCATATTGTGGCGTTAGTTATCACATAAATATAACAGATCACCTGGAGTAACTCTAATAATTATGATACATTATTCCCATACAAATATTTGAAGTACCCCGATGAACTGGGAATACATCCATATTGGAAACTACTCTCGAGAAACAAAATATGGTTTATTTTTCTTCCATATGCTTAGATCTCTTTCCAAAGAAAGTCTCTAACATTAGATGTTTCAAACCAAGCTTTACATAAATACTGAAATCAGAATCACTAAAATTAATATGCAAACGCCGTGACAATATTCTCTTATGAAAAACAGACCGCTTACCTTAAGGTAAAAAGGTCCTTGAACTTATGCCTCTTTTCAAAAGCTCTTTTACAGATAATTTTCGTTGAATTTAACTTGATCGAATTTCATTACACTTAAAATTTTATCGTTTAATTTCTTCTGGGTATAAATGTATATTCTTGATTTTAAAAAAATCTGAAGATGGAATGGTGTCCAAAATGTTGCACATTAGAGTAAAGTAATTTAATACTGAGGCTTGTTTTGGTTTTACTGTTTCCCCCCCCATTATTATTTCCTTCATCTGAATGCTTTATACAACTACCTTCAGTCGTCAATATGGGCAATTGTTACTACTTGAAGTGGTTAACAAGTTTACATAAAGTGAGAGGAAAATTACCTAGATAATTTTGTTTCTCAAGAGATGCCTCCAATGCGGTTGTCCCCCCAAATTCGTCTAGGCCAACAAACTAAGAACTACAGTGATATACACTTGCCATGCTAGTTTTTTTTATACATTTTCGCTTTACAGATTCAATTACAAAAGTGAGCAAAACTAGTAACTTCCTATGGGAAACAAAATGTCCTTTATATGTTGGTCTGGTTTCAACTTTGAGGTACCTACAGGCATTTGAAATAACTAAATTTCCTTTACGGTCATAGAATTTGTACGAAAGGTAATTTAAACCCAACGAAAGTGCTTGCACCTAAACTGCGTAGCAATCCTGAGAACTTTTAAATGTTTTTAACACTGAACGAGGAATCTGGTAACTTCGTTGCTACAAACCTAGTCACATTTTTGCATTTTCCATTCAGCATCTTAGTACTTACCAGACAACTAGGAACCAACGTCCAGTAGTGACTTTGATCATATGAAAAATTTGACTAGACAAACAGGTAACATCTGAGAGAATTTAATTCTAAACCGTTTTTAAGCAAAGATTCACATTTACTAACTAAAATGGAGCACTAAATGCATAGAAAACAAATGACCATACATGGGAGTGGACATTGTTCTTAAGTAAAAAAGATTACAGACTGAAAAACCCAATCTGCCTAACAGTTCAATTAAACTATTGCATAGTGGATAATGTTCTTGTATTGAAATATCCTATTCCCGAAACTCTCTGAAAGCTGGCTACAGATTTCCAACTCTGTGGACCTACTTGGCACTTCATAACAGTTTGTTGCAAATTAAAAGTATATTTATATTTGTAATGGAAATAATGTTCTCCTCAGGAACTCTTCGTAGCAAGTGTTTCAGTGTGGTCCAGAGATCATCTGCTGCAGATTTTCAATTTTACATCAAAAGAACTCTTCGTGGTATTTAATTCAACGTGATCCAGCGGGTGTCTGCAGTAGGTCTTCATGTTTAAACCACAAGCCCACAAGTTTTTCTTTGGTGCTATGACTAATTTCAAACCTGTGAAAAGAAAGGAGTATTTCATTAACATTCTCATTATCTGAACATTTTACATTACTTAACAGACCCTTAAACTAATCTTTTTTTAATACTAAACATGATTTGATGTAGCACACAATATATGCCCAAACAGAAAATGTGACACGACATTTTATCAAATCAAATATTAACAAAAAACTTTGCTTATATATAAAGACACACCAAAGTAACATATATGGTAAATTTCAACACAGCCTTCATTATACTGACTAATATATCCTATTTTGTCCTTTGGACTATAATGTTCAGCATTGTTCCACTGACTAATCTAGCCCAGGTTAATCCACTCTAACAATACATTGACTTTCCTGTCATGAGTTAATCCACTTGTTGCACATAATACAGTAATAAACTGATCAGGCTTTCTTACATTAATCCACCGATTTATCCATCTTTATCCATCATTACTGATTAACCAGTCCAAACGTAATCCAATAACCAATCTCGTCCAACTGAACGACATGAGGTTCCTTACTTAAACCTATTTTATCGTAACGGTACTACGCAATACGTTGTCTAGCCAGTTATGAAATGTATTTTTATAACCCATCCTACCTAAACCATTCAGTAATCACATTATTAATTCTGATATATTTACAAAATGTCTAAGCAAAACCCAAAAATTCCTGTTCACCAAAGGATACGAAAAACCATGTTAGTTTACTGCAAAAATTATAGTTATAAAAACTGGCATGCAAACTAGATTAAGTAAATGGCACTTGCATACTTTAACCATGTAGACAAAAAAAATCCATTAAAATTTAAACTTAAAAATTTAACCCTAAAGAGAGTGGTACAGTGTCTGGTGAAGATAAATTAACCAAGATTAGGATGCAGTTCAAATAATTTACTGATTTTCCAGAGCATCTTGAGCATCAATTACATTCAAATTGTTAAAGTTTTTTTCATATTAGTCAATATAAACTATATGATATGTCTGAAGATGCCAATGTCCTAGAAATTCTTGAAATTAACTACTGACTATCACTCTCAGTCCATTCACTGACAAGATCCTACCTTCACATCTTCAGCCACTGAAACCAGATCCTAATTTCACCTCTTGAACCACAGACTAAATCCTGCCTTCACATCTTGAGCCACTGAAACTAAATCCTACCTTCACTTTTTGATCCATCGAAACTAAATCCTACCTTCACATCTTGATCCACCGAAACTAAATCCTACCTTCACATCTTGATCCACTGAAACTAAATCCTACCTTCACTTCTTGAGCCACTGAAACTAAATCCTACCTTCACTTCTTGATCCACTGAAACTAATTCCTACCTTCACTTCTTGATCCACAAACTAAATCCTACCTTAACCTCTTGATCCACAAACTAAATCCTACCTTCACATCTTGATCCACAGAAATCAAATCCTAACATCACAACTTGATCTTCTGAAACCAAATCTTACCTTCACTTCTTGATCCACTGAAACCAGATTCTATCTTCACACCTTGATCCACTGAAACCAGATGCTACCTTCACTTCTTGATCCACTGAAACCAAATCCTGCCTCATATCTTGATCCACTGAAACCAGATCCTACCTCATATCTTGATCCACTGAAACTAAATCCTACCTTCACATCTTGATCCACTGAAACCAGATCCTAACTTCACTCCTTGATCCACTGAAACCAAATCCTACCTTTATCTTGATCCACTGAAACCAGATCCTGTCTTCACATCTTGATTCACTGAAACCAAATCCTACCTTCACATCTTGATCCACTGAAACCAAATCCTGCCTTCACATCTTGATCCACTGAAACTAAATCCTACCTTCACATCTTGATCCACTGAAACTAAATCCTACCTTCACATCTTGATCCACTGAAACTAGATCCTGTCTTCACATCTTGATTCACTGAAACCAAATCCTGTCTTCACATCTTGATCCACTGAAACCAAATCCTGCCTTCACATCTTGATCCACTGAAACTAAATCCTACCTTCACATCTTGATCCACAAACTAAATCCTACCTTCACATCTTGATCCACTGAAACCAAATCCTACCTTAACATCTTGATTCACTGAAACTAAATCCTTCCTTCACATCTTGATCACTGAAGCAAACCAAATCCTACCTTCATATCTTGATCCACAGAAACCAAATCCTACCTTCACACCCTGATCTGCTGAATCAAACCCTACCTTCACATCTTAATCCACTGAAACCAAATTCTATCTTCACATCTTGATCCACTGAAACCAAATCCTGCCTTCACATCTTCATCCACTGAAACTAAATTCTACCTCCACATCTTGATCCACAAACTAAATTCTACCTTCACATCTTTATCCACTGAAACCAAATCCTACCTTAACATCTTGATCCACTGAAACTAAATCCTTCCTTCACATCTTGATCTACTGAAGCAGACCAAATCCTACCTTCACATCTTGATCCATTGAAGCCAAATCCTACCTTCACATCTTGATCCACTAAAGCTAAATCATACCTTAATCCACTGAAGCGCCTTATTACAAAGCAAATATCAATTTACTAATGGATATCATACTACCTTAAATTTTCAACACTGGAATAATTGGAATAACCATTTTACTCAACAGGCTACTCATTTTCCTGTGCTCAGCTACTTGAGCAGTTTTACTAATCAGCTGTAAGAAGTTTAAGTTGACACAGGACTTAACTAGTAATTTCAGTTTAATCAATTGACCAACCAGGTTTTAGAGAATTAATAACCTACAGTACTCTACCTAAATGTGTTTTACCTTCCCTCAGCTACCTAAAGCACTGAAGTGCACAGTAGTTCTAGAAAGACAATTTAATCCCAAGACTGTCAGATTCCTTAATAGGATTGTCACACAGTTCAAAGATCCCCAGGATATAGATTGCATTTGTATTAACAGAAAATTTGCTGTATAACTGTGTACTTTACTGTCAACGTCTAGTGTATGGGACTCCAGTTAATAATTGAAAGTAACATTCCATGAACTTGTGAATTGTCTAAGAAGGGCAGCTCTAGCCATGGATTATAATAGTAAATCTATGTTAAATCATTACCAAGCAAATGTGTAAATCAAGCAATTGTTTCATTGATACACGGGAGTAAAATAGAGAAAAGTTTTTAACTGATAATTCAATTAAGATCCTGATCTACTCAGTTATCAGAGAGGCCAGTGCAGCTACTGTATAGTTTAAGGGTTGATATGCAGAGTACTGTAAAATATTTTGATGCAGTTGAATAAATGCATTGTCATTTTTAATTATTTTGAGTGTAAGTAGTAAGCACAATACAAGTACTGAATTACTCAGACAATTTTACCTTGGCCAAAAGCTAATACAGTATTCTGAATTTCTAGAAATGTAAACAACAATCGACTGACTAACCAATGCTACCTTGACCATATGGCCGAGTCTGCAATAATCCATTTCCTAACTAGATTTAATATTTAATCAAGAGCAGAATCCTACCTTGACCCACCGACCAATCCATCTCATCATCCACCAACGAAACCATCATTCACTAACCAAAGGAACCTCAGCCACTGACCACAGAATCTTAATTTAACCCCCTGATCAACCATTCCCTCTCAAATCCACAAGTTACCTTAACCATAATCTACTGAATAACAACTGAATTTTGTTGCATTTTTTGTCTGTACCTATGATTTTGTTAGGTGCTTTAAGGACCTCCCTGGCCTTGCATATTATGAAAACATCTGCTCTCCCTTTTGGTGAGGACTGTTTGAAGAATGCTATGCTTTGAACTTGTGAAGACGTCCAAAAGTGAGAAAGGACAATACTTTCTTATTGTTGGCCTATAACCTCAGTGATATGGCAATTAACACCATTGACTTGTAATTTGGATAATGAGATCTCATCTTTCTGTGTTTCCCTTTACCTTCTCTTACTTCTTCCTAATGAACACCATATTCTTTGGAAAGCTTGAATTGCAAGTCAACGGCCCCTGTGGGCTTGTTCCATATGAACAGGTTTCATCGTCTGAATAATAATAATAATAATAATAATAATAATAATAATAATAATAATAATAATAATAATAATAATAATAATAATAATAATAATAATAATAATAATAATAGTGAAAAGTCACAATAGAGTGACTGTAGTTTCAAGTTCAGATTTTCTAGCAGAGGCCTAGTTCAGTTAAAAGTCTGACTTCCATTAGTAAAAGTTTGTAACATGGGGGCAGCTCTTTCTTCTTGGGAGTTATTTCCACTGAACAAAATGCACTTACACATTAAGTAAATAATGTACGAATTTCTTAAATCTTATCAGTTCAACAGCAGTTTCTAGTTCTTATGAGAGATCTGTGCAAGATGCTGTAAGTGCAAAGGTTTGGGGATGGGGCACAAGTGCTGTCCTTTTAAAATGAAAAATAATCTCATTAAGTTACGAATTTTATGCATCATCACATTAACCTAGACTATTAATTTAAGCTATATTACTGGAACCCACTTTGATGAAAATTATATAACATATCTGGCTCTTTAAACAAGGCCGTACATACAATTCGACTTTTGGAAACCCGTCTAATAAAAGTTATAGTGAACTTGTTATTCTTACCTTTAAATGGTTTTAGTCACTTCGCAGCTAGGAGGTCAGAAATACCTTTTCTTCATACGACAGCAGATAAGCAAATTCGTTCTTAATCTCCTTAAATTACAAGTTCAAGTCCCTCCTGCAAAGGAAAATAAAAATGTATTAAACCAAATTTAATTTTATTTTATAGTGTAATTTAGAATATTGAAGGCTAGCAGTTTTCACACAAAATCTGGATTTAATATCTACGATTTTTTTTAAAGTACGTCCTACCTAAATATTAACAGACCTACGGTACCTACCACCGGCTAACATATCTTACCTAATTTTATCATCTTGTTCTACACAACTTCAATTACTAATGTGCGCGCTCTCTAGATACTCAAAAAAGGTAAGAACAGAATGTACTTGGAATACTTAGCAATTCAGGCTTAATGAACCCTAGATAATACATTAATCTAATGACATTTTTGGTTCCATGTTTTTGCACGGTTATCTGTCGTCAGCTAAATGAACTACGAACGCCACCTCTCGTGTGCGAAACCATTAGTCTAGAAGAGCAACGCAAGTAGCGTGGCTAATTACAAAAGCATAAGGTCTGGTGTGTCAGAACTAATGTTAGGAATCAGACTTAGATACGTACAATTTACGAACCATGACGGTGCTTATAAATATGTACTAGTTTGCGCTTTGCATTCCAGGTGTTTCGGAGACTGACGAATATGCAACACGGCAAAGAATAAAAAAAATATTTGGCCATCTAGATTATAATGCAACGTATAAAGAGATTATAACTACCCTAATTCATGCAGTATATACATTTCGTGCTCAATTTTAGTACGGAGGAGGCTACTTTCACAGCTGGATATTCTTGGAATAGTACTAACACGCAAATAGCACTGCCAATACGAGTTTGTAAATAAACTTAAAACTGCTACGAACACACCCACTTCATTTCCTCCAAAAATAAACTTGATAAATGAAACCACAGTAAGACCTTCATTCGCGTTAAATAAGACACGTACTCTCATCACCCTGTAAAAAAAGTAATAGCAGCTTTTAGAAAGTGTGCTGGCCAGCAATACAAATTCACTTCACTAGCTATAGCCTGCAATTAACATATTTGTTTCTTTCATACGGAACAACTTATTCAACACAGAGAGAGAGAGAGAGAGAGAGAGAGAGAGAGAGAGAGAGAGAGAGAGAGAGAGAGAGAGAGAGAGAGAGAGAGAGAGAGAGAGAGAGAGTGAGTCCTAGTTGGTGCCAGCACAAAGCTACATGTATTATCAGTGTGTTGTCTGCTCAGCTCCCATCGTTGCTAGAGATAAATTTTCGTTCTATGGACCATTTACCTTCAATACTGTAATATATAACCTTCTCGAAGAGGTTCACAAGAGCAAAGCCAATTTTGCGAATAACTCATATAGTAGTCAAGCTGTCGTCTGACAAAACTACATTTTGCATGCAGCCTTTCGGGAAACTTTAGCTATTTTTTTTTATGGAACTTGAGTTACAAGTTAAACTGTATCTCACGGAAAATATAAAAAGGCTTCGGAAATGTTCAGCTCCAGCTTTGTGAATATCGTCGCTAACCGCATTATAACCTCTTGAGATGTCGTGTTGGCCCAAGTCTAAGGAACACTTGGTGTTGGCATATGTGCAGGCTTATACGACTATTGTTGCACGAGCAGATTCTTCCCCTTACAGATTTGTCCCGGAATTCAGTATAACGTGTCTGACGTAAAACTATACTTTTTTCCTTCGATGAAAACGAACAGTTTATTCAATGTACACTTGCAGGTCCCACACACACACACACACAACCATGTCACGAGTTTTTAGTGCCTTTAACAGAATAGAAAAATTAAAACTATAAACGAACTTTTACGAACTGCCGCGCCTTGGACAAAATTACTTTCATCGAACTTACCCATGAGGCTTATGTAGACTAACAAAAACTTTATAACTGAACTTTTACAATTCAGCACCATCACCGCTGCACGCCAAAACCATAGCCTACTTTGAAAACATTGATGCACCTGTTTGACAATTTTCCAACATACACGATTTATGAAAAGAAACTAATGGTGACACGAGTCCTATTAAATTATTACTATGCAATGATCAACAAATAATTTTAGCTCTGATAACGTCTTAGAAACTATTTATAAAATTATTGTAATGTAAAACGTAGGTGGGCGGTTTCGGGGGACCCCTGGCCAAGGATGACTGTCCTAGGATAATTTTGGTCAAGAAAATTGGTTAGGATTCATCCTTTATAGCGCTGATTTACAGCACTCTAGCCCAAGTTAGGTGTTATATCTAAGAAATTTCCCCTCAATATGATTTAATTCAATATGATTTAATTCAATATGATATAATTCAGACTTTTTCAAAGTGTTAATTACGACATTAAAGACTAAACAGCCATTTTTTTTTTTTTTTTTTGCAAATTTCCTCAAACACATCAGCAGCTCTCCGGGTTTGTCAGGACCCTGTACATTCTTGCGAGACAACCAATAAAAAAAAAAAACTTACTGGAAGTAGCTAATTCTATATATATTAATAAATCAACAAAATATAGGATTCGATTACTGTATCCAATGGCTGATAAGGTTACAATAAACCCTTGAAAAGTATAACAAAGCCTCATTACAGAAAGTATCAAAACCCCAGTGCATAAATTAGAAAATTATGCAACCTAAGAAATTTCTTGAAACCTAGAGAATTTTTGTTTAAATAGTAGCCTTGTTGCCTACACCGTGAAAACACCATTCCTTTTGTACTATATACACAGTTTAGACAAATTCAAAGGTCCAGTTAACATGAGAGCAAACACCTAAAAAACTTTAACCGGTTACACTATCCAAGGCATTTCATGTCTTTCCTTTTCACCTAGCATCCTTCAATTTCTATCACAACAGACATTGCAATGAACGCCAATTTTAATCCGGTAAGAATCTCTGTATTTACCATACTCCGCACTAAGTTTCGTAAAAAATCTTACCTTCAAATCACAAGGCAGCAAAAGAACGGTGACATGCAGCCACTAACATCACGGACCAAACTGGAGGAAGTTGTACTGGTTTCCAGAGTCAGGTCCGAGTTTTCCAGTGACGTCAGTCCGTTAGTTTTCCACCAATCACGAGCGTCCAGGTCTCTTTGTGTGACAAATGAGAAGACAGCGACTCTTGCTAGGCTGGGGAAAAACGAAGTACCTCAACAAGCATAATTACGGTGGTAGGAGTCATTAATTACGAGGAAGAACAACTCATACCTCGAATGCACGTTGTAATTAAAGATTAAGAATGATCTTGTTGACAAACCTGGAGAAAATAGGACTACATTTGTATGGGAATCGGCTTACACTGGCTTAGGGGCAAAAGTCCTGATAGAGAGTAACAGGTAATTGACCTCCTTTGTTGTTTATACCATTGTTGCGAGAGAGAGAGAGAGAGAGAGAGAGAGAGAGAGAGAGAGAGAGAGAGAGAGAGAGAGAGAGAGAGAGAGCTTCATCACAATATAGTGTGCACTTTGGATGACGAATGAATTGTAAATTATTTATTTAATAATGAACAGTCACTTTACCAATGGTTTCCAAGTGCTTTCACTGGAGGAAAAAAAAAGCGAATGCTTGCATCTAGCACAAAATAATAATATATTTCATTTCAGCGGAAGACCTAGAAAACAGTGTAGATACAACAACAACAACAACAACAGCAACAACAATAATAATAATAATAATAATAATAATAATAATGTTTTTGGTGTGGACCCCGGCACCAGTGCATCGACTTAATGTCAGTGAATGCTATATACATTGTTCTTGTAAATTTAAAAGTATGTGTAGCAAATAAAACTGGTCAAATCAGTTGCAGAGTGAATTTTCCATGAATAAGCCAAGTGGATCCAGGACTACTATTTTTTTCTATCATAACTAAAACTATTGGGTCTATAGTGTCTTTTCCTCAACCTTACTGAATATAATTAGTTAAACACGTCTACTTTATTGTAAAATAGGAATCTTGGACATTTGTTTGAAAAAAGTAACTGGTAGGCTATTCAATTAATATTTTTTTTATGTTAGAAGTTGCCAGCAAAAACATAATTTTTCAAACTCGGCATAATAATGAGACGTTGGGAAAATGCCTTGAGGTTTGACAGCTATTCATGGCACATTTTGATCAAAAGTAATTTTTCGTGGGGGACTCTGTAACTGCTGCCTGGTAACTTTAAAAGACATGGCGTAGCACATATTCCCTATTTTGGTCAAAAAAAAAAAAAAAAAAGTTTTCCCCATATCTTGGCCAAATGTGTATCGTCTGAGCAAAAAGTGACAATTTAACGTTTTTTCTACAATCATTGGTTATCCGATAACGTATATTATATACTATACTGGCGGTTCTAAGGCACTGCACTGTGGTATTCCTCTTGACAGTTTTTATTATTGTTTAGGCAGATTTACAGTTTTCGATTTGTACTTTACAAAACCTGAGAGTGATAGCTCTTACACAATTACAGTGTGTTATCTTTAACGCCAATCCATTTTAAGTCTTATTATAAAAGTATATGTTACTTTATCAATTTATGATACAAGTTATATTTTGCAAGCATGATATGGCAGTTAACATTAACCCTCACAAAACTACCCGAGGATAAGCAAATAAATTACCATATCCAATGTACGAAGTTGAATTAGTGTTGTTTCTCTTAACTTTGCAAAGTAATAAAAATTTTCAGACCAATAAGAGACAGACAAGGAAGTTGACTTCCATCAATGAAAACTCATTTTTTTCCAACAACGAGTGAATCCAGAATGACTTTGATTACGACAACTCAATTAAAGATATGATATTCTTTTGTTAAAAAACCAGCAATACACACAGGAATATTTCGGTAACTGCCGAAACAGACAAACGATCTATGTTTTAGGGCGACTCGTAGACTACAAAGTTTAATGTAGGTATTAAACCGTCAAAAAAAAAAAGACTCGCATCAATAACATAAAATCACACTCATTAAGTGGTAAGATACAAATGATAATCAGACCAAGGGAAACATGACTTTGATTATTTAGACAGATCAATAAAACAAAGCATTAGCCTAATGTGAGAGGGGCGGGGAGAGATGGAGCGATAAATAATATGTAAGTCATCCATATCAACCTGTGGCTATACGTTTTCTTTTATTCACCAGAATAAAGAGAAAACCGAGTCTTTTTTTATACGTGGATTTTGACATTGGTCAGACTTGAAGAGAAAAATTTTTTAGACAAATTAAAGATAAAGACAAAACGATTTGATGATAATGTAGAAATACAGTGAAAAATTAAGCAGCGCAGACAGTAAAAAAAGACAAATACAAAACTCTACGTAGAGCAAAGGAATAAAGTTAAGAAGCATTAAGATATGCAATATGAGAACATGACGACGAAATCTAAGGAGGTAAAGGCGCATAGCATAAAGTATTCTAAAAAACGTAGATAAATTAAGACGAAATAAACATGAAGGAATACAATTACTCAGTGATAATGTAATGAAGATGATAAAAAATGAAGCAGATGGACAAATATAAATAATTAGGGGTTGGAGAGATTAGGATGTGAAATGAATCAAAATAAAAATTAAACAGTAGCCTACCAGATAGAGGAGCACTCACACTCACTGATGAAGGCAAAAAAGCAAGTATATGCGTGCAAGCATACCCTACGATAGCGAAAATAGATGGTATATGAACATAATAAAGTTGATAAAGGCGCAAGTAAACCAAGAAGAAAATCACAGATAAACGAAGCTAAATTGCGACAAAAACACGCACACATACATACATACATACATACATACATACATACATACACACACACACACACACACACACACACATATATATATATATATATATATATATATATATATATATATATATATATATATATATGTGTGTGTGTGTGTGTGTGTGTGTGTGTGTGTGTATATATATATACATATATGTATATATATATATATATATATATATATATATATATATATAAATATGTATATAGATACACAGACACATTATTATATATATATATATATATATATATATATATATATATATGTGTGTGTGTGTGTGTGTGTGTGTGTGTGTGTGTGTGTGTGTGTGTGTGTGTGTGTGTGTAAGCAGCAGGACCAGATGGAGTGAAACAGGACGATATCAAGCACTTAGGAAAGATAAAATGCATGAAAAAATTGACAGTAGGCTTATATAAAATAACCATACACGATTCCTTTTTATGACTGTCTATATCATACGAAAAAAAGAAGCATCATTTTGCGCAATATTGTCTGAACGGTAGAGAGCTATTGGGAAGCTGCTGCCGGCATCCTCACAAGTTGTCTGTTTTAAAGAGCACGCCAAAATAAGTGATTTGTGATATCAGAAACGTTATTTTTTGTAAATACAAGAACCGTTATTAAGTACTGATAAATAGTAAACTTGAATTTGTAACTGAACTGAATACAGAATTTAGGCCAAAGGCCAAGCGCTGGGACCTATAAGGTATTTCAGGACTGAAACGGAAATTGACAGTAAAAGGTTTGAAAGGTGTAACAGGAAGAAAATTTCGCAGTTGCACTATGAATCAACTGTTAGGAGAGGGAGGAAAGTAAGATGGAAGAAAGAGAATATGAAAAGAGGTACAGTAAAAGGAACGAAAGGGGTTGCAACTAGGGGCCGAAGGCATGCTGCAGAGAACCTCAAGTAATGCTGACGGCACTAACCCTCTGCGGGGTTTGAATTTGTAATTAACTACAAACACAGTCAAATATTCAATCTCGTCAAGTATATCGTTACGTACAAACACTAAACCGTGGGGCGAAGCAAAGCAAGAGATCAGCTAATTAATGTTACACTGATCTCCCTTAAGATTCAACTCAAACCACGCTCGCTAACATTATGACTTACCTCTTCCAGGTCTCTGACGATTCCAGCAGTTATTTCATTTCGGATTCGGACACTGTTATTCCTAATGGTCCATATGCAGCCCAGACTTGATACCATTGTCTCTTACGACGCATCTTGTTCATGGAACTTGTTATGGAACTGGTTACTGGTGGCGTTCTGTCAACAAGGAGCCCCGTAGGGAGGTAGGGCCGTCAGTGCATCTCATGTGGTGCACTGTAGGCATTACTTCAGGTTCTTTGCAGCGTCCCTTCGGGCCCTAGCTGCAACCAGTTTCGTTCTTTTACTGTATCTCCTTTCATACTCTCTTTCTTCCATCTTACTTTCCACCCTCTCCTAACAATTGATTCATAGTGCAACTGCTATGAGGTTTTCCTCCTGTCACCTTTCAAACTTTTACTGCCAATTTCCGTTTCAGCGCTGAATTACCTCATTGGTCCCAGTGCTTGGCCTTTGGCCTAAATTCTATATTCAGCTCAGTTCAGTTCAGTTCTACAGGTATATTCCATCAACAAGGAGACTGTAAGATTACACCTCAAAGGGCAATTCATGCTAGATTATTCTGTAAGGATCAGCAATCTTGCCCCACGGAAGAGTAGCGCCGTCAGTGTACGTCACGTGGTGCAATGAAAGCATTCCTACAAGGCGTTTGCAGCGTCCCTTCGGCCTCCAACTACACCCACTTTTCAGCCTTTTGCTTAACTTCCAGTCCTGCTTCCTTTCTTCCATCATGCTGTCCAGCCTCTCAAACTATTATTCTAAATATAACTGGGGGGTTTTCTCCCACCTTTAGATCCTTGTACTACATCGCTTTTATTTTCTGGATGTCTGTATCTTACTGTTCAATCACTTCAACTCTCTCTTTTCACTGTCTTGAGCACTGAATGGCCGAAGATGACTAAGTGCTGGCTTGGCTGCCTAGATTTCATAAATCAGCTAATCACAGTCCCATGGTATAGTAATGTGATATCTGTCTTATAATATGTGCTTCCACGATTTAAATGTTGGTTGTTTCGTCCTTTTTTTTTTTATCAGGTCCAACTCCGCCAAAGATGCCCTGGGTGACCCATAAATCCGCTTGTATACACAATAATGCAGAGACATTCTGAGATTTATACAGTGTACTCCATATAAATTTTCATATCCACGCTGCCATAACACTCAGAGAATGAGAAAGTTTTTTTTTTTTTTTTTTCTTGAAAGGTTTGATATTTTCAGTCATCCTGATTTCAAGTGGGAGCTTACTGTACAGAATTTTATCAAGATTCTTGTGAATTAAATCTCTGACAATTAGATAACATAGATAACATTTCAGTGTGTAATATCTTGTATTTCCAGTTTCTGGTTTATCAGAAACAATTAAAATCTTGCTCTCAACATTCTCGATATTCTACGAATATTCATTTCTTGCAATCAGGTTGCTTGCGAGATCTTCATTAGACTCTTTATATATCATAATTTTGGGTGGAAGCTTCTAAACGCTTTTATGGTTACTTTATCAACTTTACCAATCTGACAAACAACCTCATCTCTCTCTCCCTCTCCTTCGGTTTCAAATTTCATAAAAAAATCTCCGTCTCAGCAAGTCTGTTTAACAACTAGAATTCCTCCAAAAGCTTTAACTACGTCTTTCTTTCTCTCTTAACATTCCGCTTTATTATCTGCAGACTCAGCAGTCAGAAGATTCCTCTTGGCATTCTTCTTCTTAGCAGCATCAGCATACGAAGGCTCCATTGCATCAGCACTGAACACATCTGTCATACCTGCGACCTCATCTTTCACTTCATCCACCTTTACAGAAGCAATAATAGCCGTATGTCCGAGTGTCAGCCCCAATTTACCTTTCAAAGTTTCTCCCTCCACTCATATATCAATAATCCATGAGCACTTTCCAGTTAGCAACAGACACATCGCAGACCCATTTTAACCCTGTTTTTCTTAGCTTTTCACTAAATCAGTACCAGTACATTTCTCGTGTGGTCATGCACTACAAAATGTGCATCCTATGCAGGCACTGCTCTTCCACCCTACCTTCGTCTTCGCGGTACAAATAGCAAACACTCATCGCACGATAGTATTTATCACCAGACTAAGTTAGCCTTAACCATCTAGAGCTCTCAAACACTCCAAATGTTGTTTGTTAAGCGCCAGATACTGGAGCGACAAGCAGACACGTCCACCCGGTTCATTTACCAACTATGCACTGGCAAGCGTAGCTGCGATACGTCTTCTAGTAAGAAATTCTTAAAGTTTACATGTAATGAAGAATGTAGTTGGTAGGATGTAACTGTAAACTTACCAACATAGTCAAGTGATATTTATCATTATATTTTTTCCTTTACTATTTATGTAATGGTAGCACTGTACTTCATGATTCAATATACTCAAACAACACTGTTCGTTTGTCAACTGTGACTCTAAGTTCTCTTTTCGCCACAGTGAAGAGATTCTCTAACACTACCAAGAATCTAAGTATTACTCATAGAAATCCCATATTCATATACTTCAGAATTTTCCCTTTTCCCTCTTTTGGAATTGAGTTTGTCTTTATGGATGTTTAAACCATCACAAAAGAATTGTTCGAAGGAATGTTCCAGTTCTGGCAAAAAATTGTGATTGTGGTATAGTCTGTGACCTAAAACTTTTTTCCCAGTGTCATCTACCTTTGGTTTATTTCAGTAGGGAACAGACACTGCAATTCTTGGTGTTTGTAAGTTTTACTCGTTTGGAAAAAACATTAACAGTGCCAAATGTTTTCATTCCATTCCTGCAAAACTCTGGGCAAGTTAGGCTGAATTTCTGATGACATCTGGAAGCTGCATATTGCTGTACCAAATTTTTTGAACATTTTGTATATTTATTAACCTCATTACGTTGGTTCATCAGCCTTTTCTTCTTAATTTTATTATTCTCTTTCCTCTTAGGCCTGTTTTTTCTTTTTTCTTTTTCTTAATGTATAGTACTGAATATTCTTCACAAATGAATGACGTATGCAGTTTGTTCCTCCAAGAATTCCTGCACGTTATGAATATTACTACTGCTATTGCATTACTACTTCTGCTATTAATAATAGTAAAAATTGTCATAAAAATACAGGCAAAATAAAATACAGAAAAAATATTTTTAATATTTTTATTGAATATTTTTATGTTATACAAAGTTGGCAGACCACGCCTACTGCATGGAGCCAAAAATGCCAGCATCTTCCACTTTGTAAATGTAAATACATTTGTTATAAAAGATATGATTAAAAGTGCAAGTTTTTTCTTTCTTTGCATATCATTTAAAAAAACAACCACTTCGATTAAAAACATCTCATTTGAACTTAATAAAGGATTAAATAATAATTGTCCCCCCTTGAACTTCCAAAAAATAAAAATTAAGTAAGAAGCGTATTCGAAGATTTGAAGAGGAGGAAAATAAAGACAATAAAGATGAATAAGAAGAGGGAGAAATAATATTATATAATTAGACCGTGGAAACTTGAACGGATGATACTGCTAATACTGGAAAATTTGTGCAGAGTCTCAACAGTGATCTGCAACATATTTAATGCCATTGCGAAGTGAGCGGGATTTCTTCCTAAGGCACAAATGGAAGATGGGCAGAGAAACAAACAAACAAAAAAAAAGAAACAAAAAATATATAGAAAAATAAATAACATCCACTAACAACAGATTATTTTGAATATTGAATATTTCAGTTTTAAAACACCCACTCCCTTTCCCCTCCCCTCCCCCCTCCCAAAAAATCACACTGTCTTGATTAAAATAGGGATAGAGAAGGAAACAGAAATTAAAACTGCAAATAAAAGCTATTTCATGTTGTCTATATCATTCGACTTTCTCCGATAAAAGTAAAAGTACAACTAAGCATAACTCTGCATATTGGCATCAATATCTTTCGTTATTGTTTTACCTACATTTAAAACAGAACCTTATAAAATTTATAACAGTTGGAGAAATAAAGAAGGAATTTGTACAAAAAGGGTCGTTTCTTGTAAACAATCTATTATAAGTTTCATTTTGGGCGATAAATAACTGGTTTTCCGGAATCAAAACCTTATCAGTATAATATCAGTAAGCTATTTAAACATACTTTATACATCTGAGATCACTTTACAAAAAAAATAATAATAAAGGATTTTTTTTTAAACAGAATTTTTTTTCAAACGTTGCCTCATTCTTGACGAGAGAGAGAGAGAGAGAGAGAGAGAGAGAGAGAGAGAGAGAGAGAGAGAGAGAGAGAGAGAGAGAGAAATTTGCAAAATATTCATCTTTCTTATGTTGCACTCGCCAACACCATTGCATTAATTCTTGTCCTCAAGGGTAATTTACATTTCAGAAGGGACACTGTATTGAAATTCCCCACTGAATACAGAAGGAGAGCTCTGACAATATCATCATCATTGTTTTGATGTCGACATCATAAAAACGCACCATAAGTATAATGAAGTATCTCTTTGAGGAAATCTTTGTACTTTTTCAGAGACGCATGCGCTGTACTGGGATCAGTCTCTCCCCCTTTTCTGTTTTCACAACTGTGTGTGTGTGTGTGTGTGTGAATCATTTCCCATCCCTCATGAAACAGACTGAATGAGAATGCAGGTATATCAACAAAATATTTAACAACAACAATAACAGTAACACAGTGCCTTTGCAATCTATCGACTGACTGAGGTTAAAAACTTGCAAGAAAAAAAATGACAATAATGAACAACATTTTGGCGACTGCAAGGGTCTCTCTCCCGCAAGTCCTACCAGTCCCGAAGGATTGAAGAGAAGGAGCCAGCATCCTACACATATTCAAAACGAACTTTCAACTCGGTGGGGGCAGCGTCCAGGTTAAAAAAAAAAAAAAAAGCAACAACCATTCAAAGGGAAACTAAAGATTACTTTTAAAAAATAATAAAAACAAGAATGAAATTTACAGGTTCATCATCAGAGTCAAGTGCCGTCACTCATTTTTTTTTGTTTTTTTTTCTAGTAGAGATATAATAAGATGAATTAAAAAAAAAACACGATAGACGGTGCCTATAATCCTGACCTATATCTGTGCTTCCGCAGCTTGATTATAACGAGGGTTTTTTTTTCTGCATATCACACGTCGAAAACAAAACTCACAACAGAAAAGGTACGCTAAATTTCGAGAGGGATGTAAATCCTTATTTCCTGTCTAAAAAAAAATGACTACGTTCCACAATTTGAATCTCCTTTACAGTACCCCTTTATATTTCCTTATATACACTCAAAATATATATATATATGTATGTATGTATAATAGGCTCTATGTAAAAGAAAGATAAATATGTTTGGCGAATTGTTTACAAGTATACAGAAGGCATCGCCCTTCTTCGTTCAAAATCACAGTTACTAGTGATTTTCCTAACCGGAAAAAAAATAAATTAGTTTCTCCGTATGTACAGCTGTACAGAATATTTTGAACTATACAATTTTTACACTGAAAATGGACGAAATAACGTGCAAGATTATATATATATATATATATATATATATATATATATATATATATATATATATATATATATATATATATATATATATCCTTTTTCAGAATCTCAAAATTGAAAAAGTCCCTTTAAGAGGCGACGATAGAGCCATCTAGTAACAAATGACCACACTCTAGGCTTTAATCACCCCAGAAACAAAGCCAAAAAAAAAGAAACCCAAACGATTTGAAATCAGACACAGCGACAGAGCAAAATAAACTAAGTCCAAAGTCCGTACCAACCAACCGTTTGAACCGTTCCCAAGGAAATTAGGTCCGTCAATGCAGTTAGTTCAGAAGGGGGAGGGGGGACGAGAAGGAAGGGGAGAGTCATTGGGAAGGGGGGGGCAAGGTGTGGGGGTTGGGGCAAGGTGTTGGGGGATGGGTTTGGTATACAATGAGTTGTTGAACATAGGCAACTCGCATCCGAGTTACTAACACAGTGATGCCCTGGAGGGAGCGTAGAAATCTGCTCTCGGAAAGAAAGTCTCCCTAATGTCTGCCCTGGATCGAGCTTAAGTCAGCCCCGAACTGAGCGTAATGTCGTTTTCATTTCACGAAAATGTCAGGTCACCAGAAACAAAACAAAAAAATAACATTGAGCATGAAAGTAGAAATGAAAGATTTAAAAAGAAGAGATCAGCTAATCTTCCCTCGGCAATGTGACACTAAGAGCCAATGAAATTTACTTTCTCGTTCTTCAGGTACTTTGTCAAATATCTTGAGGAAAACAAAGGATTCTGAATTGATCAGTGACTTTTTTTTTTTTTTTTGAGCATTCGCACTTCATGATATCCCTGGCTGATTCTTCACGTACCAGAAAGAATTTGGGCTACGTGGGTATTTTACTGAAAAACTAATTAAAACATTTATCCAAACTTATTAGTCCCGAAGGAGTACCACTTTTGGTCTGTGCATGAAAATCTTCATGCGCTGGAGTAATCTCTTCTGTAACTTTTTGGTTCGATACAGATATCTTTCAACTGTAATGACCATATAACGGTTACAAAAGTTAAACTTAGGAATTTTTTGTATAAAGGTAATCACCGTCACTGAAAATTCGAATATGCCAAATTAAGGTCATATAAATGCCTCATAGCTAACTTGAATTACTCCGAAAGCGACTTCTTGTACTTCAGTAATAATAATAATAATGATATCATTTACACCAGGGAATATTTTAACCAATGACTTGTCTTAAGAACCGTTTTCCTTAATATTTCCTAAGCATGGCAATTAATTTTACAAGAAAAATGTATGCGTAATAAAATTAACAAAAAATCGGTGAGAAATCATCCTTTTATTGTCTGTCAGGAAGAAATTTCTTAAGAATAAAATAATTAATGCTATCTAATCACTTTCATCTCACAATGCCAAAGTTGATTAAAGGAATATTCGTAATAAATGCCACTCGAAATATAAGAAAACAAAAATAATAATAAAAAAAATAACTACTGAAACTATTCCTTATAATGCCGATAATGGAAATGGAGATAGTTAGGTAGACCACCTTTTTGATTTGATCCTTTCCTTGATCTGTTTTTTTTAATACCTAGAGGAAATAAAAAAAATGAGATGGTATATAGTTTCAAAAGTCCCATGAACATAGAAAATTCATCCTAACACGAAACGTCTTTGTCATTCTAGTGAAAAGTAGTTGTTGTCAAGTCACGTCGTATGATATCGAAATCATCTTTATGCGACAGATACAAATACAGTATGAGAACTTATGCCTTAAGGTGAACATACTATTCATAAGGAAAACAAATTTGTTCATTAGAATTATCTACAAATGAAAAAAAAAAAACCATGTATGCTATTCTTAAAATGGAAATCACACTCACAGAGTGTCTTCCATCAGCCTCAGGAGAACATTCTTACCATTCCTTTACCAATGCCTACTCGCAAGAGGGCAAGTGAAGTGACCACCCCTGCTACAAGGCAAACACTACCAACACAAACATGGCGTCATGACAGGCTAAAAGGTTGTCTGTGGACGAAACCACTGACAGTCTTAAAACTGCCACTGCCAGCAGTCACGTGTTCCCCGTCATAAGGTAAACACCGTCAGCAGTGCAGCGTCCCCCATCATAAGGTAAACACTCAGCTGTCAGCCACTTATGCATTCCCATCACATGGCGAGCACTGCCAGCAGATAGGCCTCTACACGTTTCCCAATCTAAGGCAACAACTGCCAGCAGTTATGCATTCACATCGCAAGGTAAACGCTGCCAGCAGAAGATAAGAGTGTTCCTGATCACAAGTCAAACAGTGCTGGGAGAGACGAACACTGACCATCGGTAGGCAAACGCTGCCCGTTAACATCCATGAGATTTCACTCCTAACTCTATTAATTTCATGTGATCACTTTTCACAGCTGAATTTCAGAATGTTTTTATCACATTATCACAAGTTTATCACAGAGTTCTAGGTGCACTCAATTGCGTGATGGGCAGTCTCGATCACAGATGGTCTAGAGTCCGTTTCACACTTAATGTCTCTGTTGTAGGATTTGAACTCCTCCTGCGACTGTTTGATGAGTTCGTCAGGAATCATGTACGTTGGGCTCTTTGGGTCGTAGTCAACATCATCGTGGAGTCCATCATTCCTTGGTATATGTTCCATGTCATCCATGCTGTTATTGTCATAGGTTTCTAGACTGCTTCCTGTAATAAGAGGATGCAATAAATAGTATCATTAATCCTAATCTAAAAAGCTATCAGTTAAAATGTAAATGGAAACAAAAGAAAACCTTCAAAGCTAAAACGAATATTTAACTGCTATGATACAAATACAAGAATTAAGGAAGGTGGTCTTCAAAATCATGGGGTGAAAAACACACCTGAGGCAATTGATGGGCAATAGTCATAGCCTGAAGATGATCCTGTAGGAGAGCGTTCAGCAGCAAGCTCTTCTTCTGGACTGGAAGGCTTACAACTAGTTGTTTTCCAGTGGGTTCTGCAAAGGACAAAGTCCATGTCAGATTATACCGTATGTGGCAAATAATCTTCAAGAATTCATGACATAAATTTCAACAAATGTATAAGCAATAACAACAGGCATTGTGACTCACCTTAATCCTGAGGCACTGATGTATTTTTTACTGCAAGTGTTGCAAGTATACGGTCTCTCATTTGTGTGCAATCTTTTGTGTAACTTCAGATGCACAAACTGGGTGAATTTAGCAGGGCACAAATCACATGCATAAGGCTTCTGTCCAGAGTGGAGTCTCATATGAGTCTTGAGGTTTGACGTTGAACTAAACCTCTTTTTACATATGTCACACTGATGAGGCTTTTCTCCTGTATGTACCAAATGATGCTTCTGAAGGTGAGCCAGCTGCGTAAAACTTTTAATGCAAACGCTACATTTGAAAGGTCTTTCTCCAGAGTGGGTTCTTAGATGCACCTTCAAATTAGATAACTGGCCAAATGTTTTGAAGCAGACATTACATTCATAATGCATTTTACCATCCTTTTTCTGTAATGGGTAAGGCAGAGAGCGATAGCCTCTGTTATTACTGGTGGGGGATGTTGATCCCTGTGATGATGGTGATCCTTGTGAAGAATGTGAAGAATTACTTGATGGTGGAGAATGCCCAGATGCAGAAGTTGGTATAGATATTGTAAGCCGATGATCAACTGGCATAGCACCTTGACTACTTGGAGGGAAGCTATTGTTGTTATTTCCATTGTAGCCATTGTAGGAAAACATATTGAAGTGAGTTGAAGAAAATATCTGTGAAACTGGAGTACGATATACAGAGTTATTTGTAGATGGCTGTGCGGCATATGAAACTTGTGCTGGAGGCTGTGGAGTGTATGGCTGAGTATCAGGCTTTGGAGGAGAGGATGAGGAGTCTGGTGAAAGCTGCTGAGTATTCTCAGAGCCAAAGTAAGTCCTTTTATATGAAACTTCATGGGGAGAGTCCCCTGAACTGCTTGTTGCACTGTCTGGTTTGTATGTTACATCATTAGGAACAGATATGTGAACAGGCTCTTTCAGGTCTCTAGGCGCAGGTGATGAGTGGGTAGTGTCTGCTTCATCCTTGCCACCCTGTCGGCGAAGCAAAATATTTTCCAATATTGAACCAGATGGTCGAGATGAGTTAAACTGAGTATCTGACTGCACAGGAACTCTGGCATCTGGAGGGAGTGTTTCTCGAGTATCTTGTGACATGGAGTGTCTGGTATCTGGTGCCATTACATGTCGTGTTTCTGGATGTCCAATGTGCCGTGTGTCAGGTGGTACTGGAAGTCGTGAATCTGGAGCTACAGTAATCCGAGGATCTTGAGGAGGCATGGTTGGTAACCTAGTTGGCATGGCAGTCACACCCGAGGGGAATCCTGGCACCCTTGACATTGGAGGTAATGGGAGTCGTCCTTGAGGGTGGTGGGGATCATGCTGCACAGGCAAACGAACAGCTGGTGGTAAACCCATGCGTGTATCAGGAATCCGTGGCTGGCGAACCTCTGGAGAAATGTGCTTAGTAATAGTGATACTGGGAATTCGACCATCAGGCAAAACAGACATGCGAGAGTCAGGGAACACATTGGTTGTGTGAGTATCTGGACGAGAGGTCTCTGGAACTCTAGGCACTTCTGCAGGCCGGGGCAAATCTGAAGGACGATGCATACCTTGGTCCTGCGCAGCATACCTACGAGGCACTTCGTGGAGAGGCTCCCGAGTACTTTCAGCACAGGCTTCATTTTCCACTCCTGTATCCATCCGAGAAGGATGTTCATTATAAGATGCATACTGATTTGGTGCAGTGTAGGGAGGCGTTCTCCTCATGGGTGGCGATGCCTGAACATCACGTTTATTAGGCTGACAAGATGTCTGGGACTTCCGAGCAACCTGGGGCATTGTTTGAGGCTGGGATTGGGATTCCAGGACAGGCGTCACTTCTGGTTCCATAATGCCTGGCTGACACTCCAAAGGTGGTGACATGGACTTCTCTTTCTCAGATGAGTCGGAGCCTGTAGATTTCGAGCGGTAATGATAAGCCCGAGACATCTTGATCTTCACTTTCCTGTACTCGTTCCGATTTTCACTTTCCTCTATTGGGGACGATCGAGATTCTTCCCTCCCCTTGTTACTGTAAACAAATAGATACAATAAATTAATATAACAATAAACATCTTCAAAGTAAACACAACATATCATATTATCCATGAAATGCAAAGAACGAATAGCGACGACCAAATTACCTGAAATCCAAGACGTAATTATTGTCGCCTTCAGAATCAGACGAATCTTCGGCTTTGATGTAATCATCATGATAACCATTGCTCATGTAGCCTTCATCCGATCGTACTGAGAGTCCAGGGGGCGTGATCTGCCCATTCTGAGAATCAAACTGAGTTGGAGAACCTACTGGAGGAGAGCCACCTGTTGTCGAAACTGTGGGCGATGACGTTGACGGACTCTCCTGTTCAAAAGCTTCTACGTCTTCTTCCTTAATGTCAACGTCTTCGCTTTGCTGACCTGTGGGAAATAAAAAGGAATACGATCAAGTCATTTTCCCTGGTATGAACATATTCCACACTTCAAGTAAGCAGTTTTGATATTGTACCTAATGGCCTATAACAACTCCAAGTGCTGGTCATTTGAAAAAAATGTGAATGTTTAACTTTTCACTTTTCCCATGTCACTGATTTTAAAGTTGGTATTCAATGGCGCCAAGCTATAGAAATTGCCCACAAATAGCTCATCATCCCAAATCGGTGTATAAAGCTCTACAATTAGGACCTACGAGAGAAAGTTGACTTACGAATTTTCTGAAGCATCAGCTCGCCAGTCAAGGGATAGTTCAGTCTTGTGGCAAACTCCTTGCAGTACCACACCAAAAGCTCTTGGTCCGGTAAGATAGGCTTTATGGTGTAGAAGTATATGTTGGTCTGAAATGGAAACACCTCTGTTAAAATTCATGCTTGATTGTTTTTTTTATTTTTTATTACTGACACAAAAATTATTTTCAATGTTTGAAAGGGAAAACAGATGGACCCTAAAGTATCTCACATCGTACATGTTCTATACATTTGTAAGGGGAAATACAGCTACAGATTCCAACGTAAAATGTGAACTCCATCTACATTAATAAAAGACAAATCAGTGATAATAATAATAATAATAATAATAATAATAATAATAATAATAATAATAATAATAATAATAATAATAATAATAACCATTTACCTTGTACTGACAGGCTATCAGGTTCTGTGCGTTGGAAGAATACGCCGGGTTGACATATCTCATCCAATTCGCCTTTGCGGTATCATATCCATCGATATAATAATAGAGCTCATTTTCTTTATAAACCTGCAAAGATGAAGTAAAAAAGACGATCGTGATTAGTTTTTATATCATAAATTATCCAATAACGATAAACTTCAGTTTTCATCTGAACAACTGAAGTCTGATTTTTTTCCTGACTAGAATCAGAAATACCATATTTTGTAGTTATGGATTAAATAAAAATACACATGAGGTGTGCATTTGTGATTTTTTTTTAGGTCGAAAACTGAGGATGAAATCGATTTTTTTTTTTTTGTAAAATAAACAAAATACTGGATATGCATCGATTAACATTCAGTTAGAACGACTTAACCTCGGTAATATGAACGGCAAAAAATATAAGTAATATTCACTAAAATTACGAAAAAAAACTACACGACGAAAATGTTAATTGGAGGAAACTACACAGTCTCGGAGATCTCTCCCCTTACGTGACACAACTTTCAATAACAACAGTAAACAACAACATTAATTAAATACAACAACAGTGGTAGCGTTATTAAGTGTGCGGGCGATTAAGGAATCAAGTTCTAATTTCAGACATATAATAATCTGAGTCACGACGAGAAGCACGGAGGGGAAAGAAAGAAAGAAAGAAAGAAGGAAAGAGGATTTAGGGGAGAATATTATTAGAGATGTATTATTAAAAGCAGATTGAAGTCTTTCATCATCTTCTTCTTCATAACTTTTACAAGACGTGACAACTGGAAAAAAATCTCTCCAAGTACAAGCTGGTCAAACAAACATCATGGTCACAGTTATTGCCTAGTAATGCATGCAAGTCACAACAAACATTTACGATGCGACAGATATCAAACATGTTCGAAAAGAAAAAAAAAAGTCGGAAATAATCATAAACCGGAACAAAAAAGCAAAGGAAACAATTCATTGGAAGAGAGAGAGAGAGAGAGAGAGAGAGAGAGAGAGAGAGAGAGAGAGAGAGAGAGAGAGAGAGAGAGGTGATCAGATGCTTTCTTACTCATGCAGTTTTTTAAATCTACGCAAAAAGATAAATAAATACTAAAGGCCAAATCAAATTAGGAAGGGGAAAAAAATATTGCAAGCATGCAAATTACCTCGTATACTTTGTGACCCGACAACCCGACCTACAGAGATTAGAGGAGAGAAAAAAAAACAGAACTGAATAACCGGTCGTTTTTATATAAACTAAAGAATCAATACATCAGGAGATTATCAAAAGAATACTGTTGGTAAAGACACAAGATGGCGGTGCGTCAGATACAAGCATTCCCATTACCAACAAAAAGTAAGTCCAACATTTTTTTTTTTAACCCAGGAAGCCAGTGCTTGCTTGCGTCTGGTTATCAAGTGCTAAAATAGAAACGATGAAGTATATGAAACAATAAAAGAAATAAAAAAAAAAACAATAAGTGAGAGGCAAAGACAGAAAAGTCCCTGAAAGCACAAAATTGAAACTGGTCATGTTAACTGAACAACGTTTGAGAATTTGTGTACTGATTCAGTACAAAAATGCTCAGTTGAATAATGCGTGAGAATTTGTGTAGTGATTCAATAAAAAAAATGCTTAGTTATTTGCAGAAAATAAACTGAAATTTAAGGCCATTGATAAAGAGAAAGTTCTGAGTGTCTTCCATCTTGGTTCAGGCAAAGTAAACTGATTAAATGAAATCCTCCACCAATGAATAAGTTAATGAATTCCAGACTAAGCAAACCCAGCCACCTGAGAGAGAGAGAGAGAGAGAGAGAGAGAGAGAGAGAGAGAGAGAGAGAGAGAGAGAGAGAGAGAGAGAGCTACAAAAATATTTGCAACTTACGTTCAATGTCAATTAAGACCCAAGCACCCCGCCATCACCTTTTACCTTTTGCATACGTACTCAGGAGAGAGAGAGAGAGAGAGAGAGAGAGAGAGAGAGAGAGAGAGAGAGAGAGAGAGAGAGAGAGAGAGAGAGAGAGAGACTGAACGGACAAGTAAAGGTGCCACTGAAGTCAAGGATGAAAAAAAAAAAAACCCACAGGGTGAAAAAAAATGAATTCTACAGTAAGCGTGAAAAGTCAGATTTAAAAACAAACTGAAGTAAAAGAAAAATAGTGAAAAAAGGAAATAAAGAAAAAGAGAAAATACTTATGTCCTACAATGAATACACCGATATGAAATAAAAAAAACAGATATAGAGGAAATGACAATACATACCCTCCAGAAATATTTGCGGTTGGCCGTCTTAGGCACTTCGTCCTTGGCATAGACGTGCCCCTTCAGGGGGCCAAATCTGGAGCCCCTGGGAATGTAGTCTGTGCTCCACACGCCCATGACCTGCGGGCGCACAAAAAAATATCATTAATAAACGTTAGAAATGTTTCTAGTCAAGGTCTGAAGGTCAATTAAAATGACACTGATACATTGAACCAAAGGTAACTAATTATTTTTAATTTTCCTATTTAATGAGAATGCTGAGTAAACATGATAAACAATACAAATCTTTGTAAACATTACAAATAATAACATTAATAGGCACAGCAAATGCGCAGTTGAAAATAAGTCCCCAAACAGCTTATTTACTGGAAAAAATAAACATAATGACTCTACAGTTCCTGTAAAAGCTTAAGTAATTAAGTAATTATGCTGTTAACAAATGGAAAACATGCACGCACAGAGAGAGAGAGAGAGAGAGAGAGAGAGAGAGAGAGAGAGAGAGAGAGAGAGAAATTTTATAGTAAATTGGGCTAAGAAATGAAAATGGAGACAAGAGAACAACTTGAGAGAGAGAGAGAGAGAGAGAGAGAGAGAGAGAGAGAGAGAGAGAGAGAGAGAGAGAGAGATTTTATAGTAAACTGGGCCAAGAAATAAAAATGGAATAAAAATGGAGACAAGAGGACAACTTTAGGAGAGAGAGAGAGAGAGAGAGAGAGAGAGAGAGAGAGAGAGACTCCAAAACCAAGTCGTGTCCTTACAGAACTTACGCCTGCCATGGTCTGCGACTGCTTCAGGACCAAGTTCTTCGGGAGGGACAGCATGGCGTGGTCCTTGCATCCTTCCTCCGTAGGGGAGTCGGGCACGTGGTACACGGCCTTCGACTGCCACTCCTCCTCCGAGATCGACTCGATGTCCCATTCTTCCGCCATCTTGGCCGGCTGAGGGGTACACGGAAGGAATAAAGAGGAATGAATCAAATGAGGAAACTCATCTTGGTCGGGAATTGTGTCAGTATTGATTGACATAAATGGACTGGGTATGATTTATGTGTGTGCGTTCGTGCGCGCAAATTTATGCAAGGGTGCACATTCATGCTATACACATACGCTTGCGAGAAGTCGAGTCGACAAACAATATATGGTTAAATCAAGCCGACAAAAACTATGAAAGTTGTGTATGAAAGTTAAATTAAGTCGACAATCAATGTATGAATGCTCAATCAAGTCGGCAATCGATGAATGAAAGTTAAATCAATCGACAAAAACTGTCGAAAATCAATGTATGAAAGCTGAACCAAGTCGACAATCAGTGCATGAAAGTTGAACCAAGTCGACAATCAGTGCATGAAAGTTGAATCAAGTCGACAAAAATTATATGAAAGTTGTGTATGAAAGTTGAATTAAGTCGACAATCAATGTAAGAAAGTTGAATCGAGTTGACAAACAATGTACAAAAGGTAAATTAAATCGACAAACAGTATGAAAGCTAAATCACGTACACAAACAATGTATGAAAGTTAAATTAAGTCCACAAACAATGTATGAAAGCTAAATCTAGTCGACAAACAATGTATGAAAGCTAAATTAAGTCCACAAACAATGTATGAAAGCTAAATTAAGTCGACAAAGTTGAAATAAGTCGAGAAACAATGTATGAAAGCTAAATCAAGTCGACAAACAATGTATGAAGGCTAAATCAAGTAGAGAAACAATCTATGAAGGCTACATCACGTAGGCAAACAACATATGAAAGTTAAATTAAGTCGACAAACAATGTATGAAAGTTGAATTAAGTCGACAAACAATATATGAAAGCTGAATTAAGTCGACAAATAATGCATAAAAGTTGAACCGAGTCGACAATTAATGCATGAAAGTTAAAGCTATCACAAATACCAATTGGAACTTTATCAAGTCATTTCCCAAGAAAATCTATATGATGACAAACGTATTTAATATATTATAATGTGACAGATTCTCAAAAGCAAATTTGGTCCAAGCACAACCCAAAAGCACTACTCACCATTTGTACGAAACTCTCAAAAATGACAGAAAAGCATGATTGGAGACCTCACACTTGCGTTATTCACCTCGCCACCTGGAAAAGAAAATAACGAGAATTGAAACCTTGCTTGCTGAACTCAGAGTTTCAACTGAAAAGAAAAAAAACTCTTCTATATTACAAAAATGCGAGTTTGTAGAGTGTGTGTGTGTGTGTGTGTGTGGCTGTAACTGCCTCTAAACTAATTAATATTTACAGTTTCTACCGAACACCCTCAAGGAATTTCTGGCGTTATTTTTCACTGAACACCTCTGTCAATTACAAAAACACGAGTGTGTGTGCGTGTTTCTGTGTGTGTGTGTGTGTGTGTCTGTAACTAACTCCAAATTCATTAATTTTTAAAGTTTCTATAGAACACTCAAAGAATTTCTGGGCTACTTTTCTGTACAGGCTTCGGAGAGTCCCATTAGCAATCTTTTACTTGATTTCTCCGGCTCTTTTTTTTTGTGGACATCTGCTAGCACCGAAAACAAAGTCACATAATCACCACCACACAGGTGTCCCGTAAACACCTGGAATCTACATGCTCTTCGTAATTACGGCCTACACCCGACCCCAAATGAACAAGGTAGCCGCCCCCCTCCCCTTCCAACACTCAGCGGGCTATACCTATGCATACTCCCCAAGCTCAATCCTGGGTGCCATGTCATCGCTTTGTTCAAGTTCATTGCCACCAGAGAGAGAGAGAGAGAGAGAGAGAGAGAGAGAGAGAGCGCACACACCTTCTCGTCGGCCACCGCTCGCCTGGTCTACTCTTCACTGCTCTTTTTTTCAAGTGGTGCTATGAGGCACATCCCCCCTCAACCCCGACCCCCACCCGACACCACGGGGGATTACATGTAATCCGCGTCAATTTCTCGTACCTTCTTCTTCTTCTTTTTCTTCTTCGAGATCCTTGCACCCTGCAGGATCTATTTTCTTCTGCGCCGAAATTCCTTTGATTATGTTCACGGCTCCTGGGAACGATTTACGTTGAAGGGAACTTTATAGCAATAAAACGCCTACCGTCCATTGCAGTGTGTAGTAACGATAACACAACACATGCGCCCTTTATTAGCATAGGCTACATACCTATGCATATATACTGTATATACATATGTTTATGAATAAGCCCATTACACACCCACATAACTTACTTATGTATCTTAATATATCCCTCTCTCTTTACAGCCACACATATATATACGTGTGTGTGTGTATATATATATATATATATATATATATATATATATATATATATATATATATATATATATATATATACATATATACTGCATATATAGATCACACCTCAAATAAAATGTCAGAACTGTTATTCACAAAATCGAACAAGATCTTTGCTACGGATGTCGGATACTTTGTCAGAGAGAGAGAGAGAGAGAGAGAGAGAGAGAGAGAGAGAGAGAGAGAGAGAGAGAGAGAGAGAGAGGGGGGCCAGTTTCGCTTATTAAAACCAGTCTTTTCCTATTTGTATATCTGGACTGTCTACTTGTATCTCATTTACATACCCTAGTGAATATTCATCACCATACACGCTTTGCTCAATTTTCTCAAAATACTTCAGTGTATTACCGTGAAATTCAAAATTCTTCTCTGTATAACTGTGAAATTCATTCGTTGTGTATACTTCTTACCTCATACGCAATTAATCATAATTCACAGTATATCATTAAATTGCAGCTAACGAAATACAGAAATATTAACTTCATTATTCATGAAACTTAGGTATATCATTAAGTTGCAGCAAAGGATATACAGAAATATATTAATCAAGATATATATTAATTAAAAGGTTTAGGTCAGGACAAAGGCATTTAGGCAACCCAATCTGTAAATAAAACAAAATTGTAGAATTGGAAAAATGAAAAGAATCCTTTCCATACTCTCTCTCTCCCTGTCTGCCTCTCTCGAACACATGTGTGGATGGAGAACAAAAAATAACTGTGTCACGAAGGCAGTCGTGTTCTACACATGTTTACCTGTATATTTCAAGAGCAACTACGCATTTCTGTCTGTATGGAATGTTTGACTCAGTTCGGAAGTTCTGACAAAGCTCATCCGACTCTTAACAGAGCTCCTCTGGGAAATAATACATCATCTTACTGTGCTTCGCTTCCTAAAGGCACTTATAATTGGTTTCCCTTAATATGGAGTGACCGAGATTTTGGAAAGGAAGGGCCTTTACATCCAGGAAGTGCCCGAGGGCGTGTAAAACAAAGATCAATGACGCAGTGCTTGTAGAGGGGTTAGATGACCTGGTAATGAGAGGTCAAGGTATGAATGTGGCAGTGACCTATGCATCAGACCGTCTAAGGAGCCATCACGTCTCAAGGAAAAGTTTATATATATATATATATATATATATATATATATATATATATATATATATATATATATATATATATATATATATATATATATATATATAAACCTGCCTTTCAATTGAAGGACCTGATATAGCCCGATGTGATTCATATATATATATATATATATATATATATATATATATATATATATATATATATATATATATATATATATATATATATATATAATGTATGTATTTGTGTGTGGAGAGAGAGAGAGAGAGAGAGAGAGAGAGAGAGAGAGAGAGGTGTTATGGGCAGGAGAAAAGTGTGGGAGGGGGCCGCGCAGAAAAGGATTATAAGGAATGCCTACGTAGATGTATTGAGAAGGGAGGGAGGAGGAAGAGGAGGAGGAGGAGAGGTGTTGGGGAGGAGGAGGAGAGAGAGAGAGAGAGAGAGAGAGAGAGAGAGAGAGAGAGAGAGGGGGGGGGGTTCCCAAAACACCTTGCACGCAGCTTCGAATCAATAATACATTATGTGGGCGACCTGAAGTCAATGACCCAGGTTTCGTTAATATGTCCTTCGGACGGTTTCGATTCGACAGCCTTGTATAAATATAGATACGGATATTTTTTTTTAAACTGACAATATTCTATAACCACAAATCAGTGAACTCAATACACAAAGTATTAATTCACAGGTAATAAACGGATTTTATATATCCATATGATTTTTATTTAGTTACTGAAGAGCTTATTGAAAGTTTATTGATTCTAATCTTTCAAGTTTTCCTCCGATGCCAGTTGACACCACCTGTGCCACAAATGGTCTATATATTAATGGACGTTTCCAACCAATCACGAAAGAGATTTGGAGGAAAAGCGGACTGGAATTTTGTTTGCTTCTTGTCGTGAGTTCGCTGTTTTAGGAATTCAGCTTCTGTGCAGATATATACATATATAGATGAGTAAATGAATTAAGAAATAAAAGTACGTGGTTACAAAAGGGCTGTATTCATGTATGGCGAAATATCAGAACTATCATGAAGATTGGGTGAGTATATATACATATACATACATACATATATATATATATATACTGTATATATTTATACATATGTATATGTATATAAGTATAAATATATATATACATATTTATATACATACACATAGAAAGATACATATATACATACATATATATCTAAACACAAAGATCCCACACTGCCCAGAACACCAAAACAAGTTAATCGATAAAGCAAAGCGCCTGAAAACACGACACTTGAGAACAACTTCCAAGTGTTTTGGAGTGCCTACAAAGGCGCCCGAATAATCGAGCTGAGGGGGACACTGAGAGAGAGAGAGAGAGAGAGAGAGAGAGAGAGAGAGAGAGAGAGAGAGAGAGAGAGTACAATTCCTCGGGAGTCCCGCACACAGACCGACCTTGCCCTAGTCTGTGTAGGATGACCCTGCTACCGCTACCGCCGCCGTCACCGACGGAGATGGCGATCTTGGCACATATCGTATGGAGGTCAAGGTGCTGTTGATGTCAATGATAACAGTGTGTGTATATACATACATACATACATACATACATACACACATATATATAATGTATGTATATATAAAGTGTGTGTATATATATACATATATATATATATATATATATATATATATATATATATATATATATATATATATATATATATATATATATATATATATATATATATATATATATATATATATATGCCTTAATTCACAGGCAAAGAGTTCGTGCAACGACGAAAATCCTCTCCCCTGCCCCCGCCCCTCCCCCGACACGTTCGTAAGGAGAGGAAAAGTTCGTGACTGGATTCCCGCCGAAAGGGCGAAGTGAAAATTGTCAATTGTTGGTGTCTTTTGCCCTTAACTTTTCTGTATGTATGTATGTATCTTTTCCCTTTAACTTTTCAGTACGTATGTATGTGTGTAGGTATATGTATGTATCTTTCCCCCTTAAATTTTCATTATATGTATGTATCTTTTCCCCTTAACTCTTCTGTGTATGTGAGAAGACTATGCTTTGTCTCACTGGGATCAGTTTACATAATGGATGTGTGTATGTATGTATGTATGAAATATACATCCAATGCATAGGACGAAAAAAATAACTTATTCTACCCTGATAGGATATATAGTATATAATCCTAATGCACGCATATACGTATCTGCGTATGCATACGTTTGCAAAGCGCACAGACGATTCATCCACTCTCATTGGAAGCAGTTAATCCTTACGTATGCATTTATGAACGACGTGTGCATAAAATACACATCCAGCGTCCAAAGCACCGTAGAAAGAACAGGCAGTATTCCCCCCCGGCTAAAGATAGACACGAGTTATCGATTTTCACGGCTTTGATTGACGGCTGTTGAACACCGAAGAAGAAGAAGAAGAAGAAGAAGAAGAAGAAGAAGAAGAAGAAGAAGAAGAAGCTAGTAGCCCAGACCTGACGGTAAAGGGAAAATGAAAGGTGACGGACTAACAGACTGAGGTTATACAATCTTTACCTTAACGAAATGAATGAAGTATTAATAACGCATATATGTTTCGCACCATCATTTGAATGTACAATCCACTGGTGGGGAAACAACAGCAAAAAACAAAAACAACAACAACAGCAACAACAGTATAAAACAATAACACTCGATGACGAGGAAACGACACTCGGTAATCCTCTTAAAGTTTGGGTCCGTCTTCGTTCCCCCTCGTCCTGTTCCTGCTGCCTCTGTGCCTATCGAACCTCCCCATTCGTAACAAAGAAACTCGACTGAAATCTCGCAAAAATCAACAAACCGCCTGGCCCGTCAACTCGAACATGTGAGGAAGAGAATTCAGAAGCCATAGATACAAGACAAAACACTGCCGGGATGGAAGGGGAGAGAGAGGGGGTTAGTCTTCCTGCAAACAACAAAGAAACAAACGAAAGATCGGTTCTCTGTCTGTCTGTCTGTCTCTCTCTCGGAGGGTGGGAGGGGAGGGGGTTAAATGGGAGGAAATTGGAGGCAAACGATCGTTTAATGGCGGAGTCATCAAGACAAAAACCGATCAAAACAATCAAGTGCCAAAAGCAAATACAAAAACATTACACAAGGCACTGCGTCACCTAACTCAGTATGCGGGAAGGGGGTTGGGGGGGGAGGAGAGAGAGAGAGAGAGAGAGAGAGAGAGAGAGAGAGAGAGAGAGAGAGGAGGAGAGAGAGAGGGGGGAGGGAGAGAGGAATGGGAGGGAGAAGAAGGTGGAGGAGGAGGAGGGAGAGGAGGCCAATAGTGAGGAGAAGAGAGAGACCTTGAAATCCAGACACCAGTGCCACTGGGTGAATGACCTGAGTGCCAGCGCGTCCCGATCCACAGCTCCCTCTCGGCACTGGCTACGGCTTCGTTTCGAACCAGCTTAAACCGTACAGGGAAACGCATATATTCACCGTCGATGGTATTAACATTATCCCTTAAGGCAGTTTAATTAAATAAAATCCTATTTCCTTTTTATATTCATCCCTTCTGCGCGGTTATACAGCCTTTGTATCCAAGCTGGTATTTGTACTCTGAGTCCGGGTTAGGTAACTGTACACGTTGGCTTTATATATGTGACAGTGTTTCGTTCCTATAACTGTACCCATACTTTCTGTTTCCTCTTTTTCTTTTTCTTTTTTTATTTGTCCTTCTGTTTATACTTATGCCCTTGTCTTTCCCCGCAAATCGGATATCGTCGCCTCATTCCCAATTGCATCGATCAAACGCCTCGAGTTATCGTTCACGGAGTGATAAGGATTCGCGTATCACAAAGAGCTGATCCGCCACGGAAGATAGCGATAACGAGTGACAAAAATCATAAAAATAATAGCAAAAAAATAGAGCGCTGAAGGGCAAGGTTAAAGTGAAGAAAGGTCAATAAACCGTTGTGTGTACACGTATAAATATAACAACCACTGATAAGTGTAAAATACGTGTTTGTATCATCATTAGTCGATGAATTATTGATCTGGCGATTAAGAGGAAAAAACCTGACTGCCTTCAGCAATGACGGGGCGGGATGACAACGACATATTAATGTAATAATGATTGACAATGAGATATTAACATAACAATGACAGTAAATGATAAAGAATTATACGTAAATGCAAACAGGGACGAGTACAGTATATCAAATTCTACATATTATCCCACACAAACCTGCACGGGAGAATTACCATAAATACGGATGAATAAATATCAATAATGAATGGCACTGATGTTGCTAGTTTAAGTTGGGATCGTTCCAGCACGGGCTCTTGCTTCACAAGCAACCTGCCTCTGTATTTCCCTTTACTTCCTCTTGCTTCTTCCTAATGAACACCATATTCTTTGGAAGCTTGAATTTGAACTCAGTGGCCCCTCTGGTGGGCTTGTTCCATATGGATAGGTTTCATCTACTGAATAATAATAATAATAATAATAATAATAATAATAATAATAATAATAATAATAATAATAATAATAATAATACCTGAGAGGTAGAGGTCAGGTTGATCAACCCTGAAGTAACTCGTGCTGTAACACAAAATACATTAACCTCAATCGCCCTCTTGTATCTAGAGGCTGATACACAGCAGTGTAGAAATGATATGAACTTCAAAATTACGACCTATTACTTTTATCTACGCCCAACGCCGGACTTTATCCTGGCGTGTTCCTTTCAATATTAACCCTTATTTCAAGGCTGCGACGGATCAAAGTTGGTTGGTGTAATATTAACCAAAGAAATTTCCCACTGGATAATATTCTGTCACCTAAATTTACGCCCGTGCACCCTCACGAAAATTCTCGTTTTTCGGTTTTTCCCTTCAAATTTCTTTCCATCGCGGTACTTTACGCTTTTCTTGGCAGTCCGGTTCTCGTTGTCAGTCCTTTCCTTGTTAATAATCGCTGTTTCGTTAGCCCCTTTTCTCGTTAGAACTTCCCCCTCGTTAACCGATGCTTTTCGTAAACAGTCAAGAGGAAGGCTTTTGCCCACACGGCACTCGGCTCTTGCTCCATACTCGAATGAAGCTCAAATGAGAGAGTATTTAGTGAGACCTGCCTCATTTTGGACATGACATTAATATTCCAAAAAAAATAAATAAATAAATAAATAAACCAGGTTAATGATCACCAACGGTGCTTACGTCGTCCGACACCACACGGTCTTCTCCGTGAGGTCAACGAAACTCCTGCTTTAAAGCCGACGAAGACTCTCGCAGTCCGACGCCGGAAGAGAATTTCGGGGATTCCGACCCCCTTCATGGCGAAACGATGAAGTTACGCGGAAAATAAACAAAGGAAAGGAACATCGCTCGGCCGCCCGCCCCTGCATAAATTACCTACGTCAGGTGGGTGTTTTGTAAGCTAAATAGGGATATAGGCTCACTTGCTGGGGGACAGCTGTTGCTGTAGTTGTTATTTTTCGATCCCACGTGTGACTGTTTCATCATTCATCTAATTTAGGCGTCTGGTCGATTGTCAGACGCTGAATCCCTCTCCTGAGAGAGAGAGAGAGAGAGAGAGAGAGAGAGAGAGAGAGTTGTTGCACTGATAAGAGCAACAAACATTTAAATGCAAGTACTTGCAATAATGGAAATCCTTATTCATTATATATATATATATATATATATATATATATATATATATATATATATATATATATATATATATATATTCATTGTGACAAATTCAAGTCTCGTTCATTAGATTCTAATGTTGAATAAATAAAAGAATGTAAACAATAAGTATAACAATGCTTAGATAAGCGCTATGTTTCATTTTTCAATTTGCCCTTTTCATTGAATTCCTGTGAATTCCGCCAACTACTGTATGTTGCAATTGGTTTTATAATGAAGACTGATTGCCGTTTTGCCCGAGTACTCAAATACTACAGAAAATCGTTAATAAGTGTTATTCAATTTGACCTTTTTAATTTTCTGTAAAAGATAACTAATGCGCCGGCTTTGTCTGTCTGTCGGCACTTTTTTCTGCCCGCCCTCAGATCTTATAAACTACTGAGGTTAGAGGGCTGCAAATTGGTATGTTGGTCATCTACCCTCCAATCATCAAACATACCAAATTGCAGCCCTCTAGTCTCAGTGGTTTTTATTTTATTTAAGGTTAAAGTTAGCCATAATCGTGCTTCTGGCAACGCAATAATACGGGCCACCACGACCGGCTGAGAGTTTCATGGGCCGCGTCTCATACCGCATTATACCAAGACCACCTAAGGATAGATCTATTTTCGGCGGCCTTGATTATGGACTGTACAGAAAAATCGATTGCGCCGAAGAAATTTCGGCACATATTTATTTATTTTTTGTTAAATTCATCTAGTGTCCAACAACTCCTTAGAAATCCTACGGATTCGGACAAAAAATAATCCTTAATCAGTGTTATTCCAGTGCCCTTTTTGTTAGAATTCATCTAGAGTCCTGCAGCAACTCAGAAATCCTTCTTATTTTGACGATCAAGTCACAAAGGGCAAAAGGATTCCTTATTTCGACCTCGAGTTAAAAAAAAAAAAAAAAAAAAAGAAGTACAGACGAACAGGAGACCTACTCCGCCTCCTCCTCCTTTAGCACATGTGTCGACGCCCACGCACAACTCGACAAAAATTCATCTCTCTCCCTCTCTCCTGTAATTCCGATCGACACAAGTGTGATCACTTTCGGTTCCCCCACATTTCTTACCTAATCTGCATCAGTGAACCTTGTTCCAATTTTTGTCTGAGATAACCTGACCAGTCAGTGTTGGTAACAAGTTAGAGACTTCTCGAAGCGTTGGTCATAAGTTACAGATTTCTCGAGGCGTTTAATGAACTACAAATGCTAAAAGGCTTAAGTAGATGACACGGTATCTACCTAATAAAAACAAAGAGGGAGGCTGATTATACATCAAAGTATAACTACTTGTTACCTTTCCGTACGCCAACAGATCTCAATCGAGATATCCTTGAAAATTATAGACGTTTATTTTGATTCGTCTCTGCTCAGTCTGACCTTATTTCTGTTTCCTTGTGGAAAGATCATCGATTTGTTTACGAGAATAAACAGTAACGGACAAAAGAACAAGTCAGTTGTGTACCGATTTCAGCATGTGTTAACTACTTGGTAATTTTCCGTAATGATTCTTCTTAATCGAATTGTTCAAGTACAAGAATGTTAAATACACCCCCGAATAAGGCAATACTTGAGGTCACAGACATCCTCACCGTTATTAGCGATACCGCAAAATGTTTTTTCCAATCAAGCTTTATTAAATATATATATAGAAATAATTTCACGTAACTTATCATTATGGCTCAGAAATGTATGCTCACTAATTCGAAAACGGCTAGGAATTCTCCGGACAGAGAGAGAGAGAGAGAGAGAGAGAGAGAGAGAGAGAGAAACGATGACGATTAAGGGGAAATTGTTTCTCGTCATCTTCGTGATTTCCACGGGATCACAATTCACCCACAGACCCAAAGCACCTGGGGTTGACTAACACCGTGACCTTGAGTGCCATATGACATACGAATTCCCAGAATAGCCTTCACTACGCAGCAGTGTATGCACGGCTGGCATAACTTAATAGCGAGGCAAAGGGATAGAGAAAGAGAGAGAGCGACAGCGAGAAGGAGAAAAGGGGGGGAGGAAGAGGGAGGGGGAGATTAGAGGTTAGAAAGAAGAGGTCGCGTAGGAGAGAGAGAGAGAGAGAGAGAGAGAGAGAGAGAGAGAAAAGGGGACTCTCTTACGATCGTTATGGATTTCGTAGAAGATGATGACACGGTGCCAATGACCTTGTACGCGCCCTATAACGGGTCAGTGTGTCTTAACAGCAGGTTATACGACTAGTGTCTCCATAATTATCCTGACTGAGTGTGAAATTATCGACATTTTAATCTCTTTTATTATCGAAGAATCGAAGGATTTCTTTACATTTTCTTCTTCGCATCTATTTTCAGAATCGGAGCCTACTGTACCTCTCCTGCTCATCATGACTCTCCTTTACCCTGGCACAGTACTCAATGCCCTCGGATGACCCCCCGACACCTTGGCACTTAGCACTTGGCACCGGAACTTGCGCCACCACGCGATTGCTGACACGTCGCGTGTCGTGTGGCACAGAGGGGAAGGAAGTGAGGGAAGGAGGGAGGGAAGGAGGGAGGGGAGGGAGGGAGGGAGGGAGGGGGAGAAAGGCTATGAATGAGGGGAAGGCAAATGCCATGAGGGGTTACTGGCCTCAAGGGTAAGAGAGGGATTCGAAGGGAGGACAAATTAATGGGGGTTTCAAAGGATAAAAGAGGGATTGGAAAGGATAAAAGGGGGACTGGAAAGGATACAAGGTGATTGGAAAAGGTAAAAGAGGGATTGGAAAGGTACAAGGGGTGATTGGAAATGGTTAAAGAGGGATTCGAAGGGAGGACAAATTAATGGGCTTTCAAGGGGCAAAATAGGGACTGGAAAGGGTAAAACGGGGATTGGACAGAGTAAAGGGGGGATTGGAATGCCTAAAGGAGGGACTGCAAGGTGTAAAAGAGGAATTCGAAGGGAGGAAAAATAATGGAAGCTTCAGAGGATAAGAGGGGCTAGAATGCTTAAAATAGGGAATGGAAAGGGTAAAGGAAGGATTGGAAGGGGTAAAAGACGATTGGAGAGCGTAAAAGAAGATTTTAAATAATAAAATTGGAATTGGAAGAGGTAAAAGGGCACTGGAAAGTGTAAAAGAAGATTGTACAGGATAAAAGAGGGATTGAAAAGAGTAAAAGAGTGACTGGCATGCTTAAAAGGGGTTTTGGAAAGGATAACAAAGGATTGGGAAAGCGTAAAAGAAGATTGGAAAGACTAAAAGAGGGATTGGAAGGGGTAAAAGAGGACCTGGTAACCGTAAATCAGGGATTTCAAAGGTTACAAAGGGGCCAAAATGCTCCTGGAAGAGACTAAAATAGGCAGAGAGGGCAGAAAGGGATTCCATACTGGAGAAGTTGGTTGGACAAGGCGTTATGTCTGGTCAAATGGCCAAAAATGATTACAAGGGAGTTTGGGAGCGAAAATATTCTCTTAAAAGCGTATAACAAAACAAAAGCACTAAATGAAAACACAAAATAACCATTAAGAAAAAGTCAAGCAAGCATAAGATTGCCATGAAATAAAACGACAAGAAAGAGGTAGAAAGCAAATAATGAACATAAAAATAACACGACTTTAAATGTTGAAGGAAGAGATGAAAATGAAGGAAACATGTGATAGGCGTGAAATAAAGAGGGAATAAAACAAAATAAAAGAACAGTAGTCTCAACATAAACATGAATGCAAGGTAAACATGAAACAAGACAACATAAACACGAGGTCAACATAAGACAAAACCAACAAGCGTACGATGCAAATGAAATAGAAATAAACACGAAACAAACGTATAAAGAATTAAAAACAGAAACACAAATAAACACGATAATCAAAACAAACACGGGAACAACACCGCAAGCAAAATGCACTTTTGGCAACGCATCATCGCCTAGAGAGAGAGAGAGAGAGAGAGAGAGAGAGAGAGAGAGAGAGAGAGAGAGAGAGAGAGAGAGAGAGAGAGGTCCTGTCCAAGGAGTGCATTGTGGCCCCTTGTTTATGCAAAGACCGAAAAGCACTTTTCACGCAATGCCAAGACGTCAGCGTGCTTGCTTGCTGGCTCGCTTGCTTGCTTGCTCGCAAGCACGCACGCACCTTCCTCGCGGGGCATTTTATATTTGGGCAGCGCTGCTATGACCTACGATAATTTGTTTGTGCTTGCTGCTTGCACTGCGTTTTGTTTACTTCCTCATTTCGCGTCGCGTTACTTGTTTTGCAAATCTGAACAATTACTATCTGTTCATCTTGCGTAAAGATTTATATGTATATATATATATATATATATATATATATATATATATATATATATATATATATATATATATATATATATATATGTATATATATATATAACAGAGAGAGAGAGAGAGAGAGAGAGAGAGAGAGAGAGAGAGAGAGAGAGAGAGAGAGAGAAGAGGGTGGGGAGGGATGAACAAACCAGTATATGTATAATGAGAACAACGACAACAATAGTAACAAATTTCAATATGACATTGATAATGTCATTATTGAACATACTGACATTGATAATGTCATTATTGAACATAATGACACTGATAATGTCATTATTGAACATAATGACATCTTCAGTAACAATCAAAGTATCATGTTGGTGACAAACACAATGACCTTAAAGGTATAACCCACAATCTGAGTCTCAAAAGAAAGAAAAAATGGATTAATTAAGAAAATAAAATGACGTAATTCGGAAAAAAACAACTGAAATTACTTACGGTCACAGCTGGAATTCCATTCGGTAAGATGGGTCATCATTTGCACCACGAAATTTGCCTTGGCCAAGTAAGCACCTTTACCCCCACAAAAAAAAAAAAAAAAAAAAAAAAAAGACACAGGTGTCAACGACTCCAGTCAAACCAAATTTCGGGCCTCTGAATGCACTTGCCTTTGGGACACTTTCTAGAATCTATTCAACTTTCTTTTTCGGTTTTCTTCCGGGGAAAAATCACAAGTCATAACTATTCAATCCCGCTGGACGATTCGACTTTTCCGTTTCTCGGCGTGAATCTTAATTTGAACCCTAGACAATGAATGTATTCGTATCTCCTTCGTCCGTGTACGTCTAATGTTTTGACCGTTCATCAAACACAAACGTCGTCTACGAACGACCCTTTAATTGGGAAGCGGCGGTCTGACACGACGTTTTACGAAACAGGCGGAAACACGAGGGACAGCAGTAGAACCCGATTTAAAAAAGAGAGAGAGAGAGAGAGAGAGAGAGGGGAACTTCGTCTCCGAACGCCTACTAGTGTGCTAGCAAACTAAACGCCAAAGTCCCGAGTCTCTACCCCGAACGCGTTTGTGTATTGAGACCCAACCGAAGGGGAAGGTATTGTACCTCAGGCAACCCATCTCATTGCTAGATGGGCGGGGGAGAGGGGAGGAGGAGGAGAGATGGGAGGAGGGGGAGGGTCGAGGGGAAAGGGGAGAAATGCCAGTAACTCCCATCAATGCCATGTGCTCGATTTTTTTTTTTTTCGAGAAGAAGGAAAACGTCCGTGTTTTGGGTTTAGGTCAACACGGACGGGAAATGTAATTAACGACCACGTAACGGTGCCATTCCTTGCCCTGTTATGCTTCATCATGAATGGGATTCCTCCGTGTATGAATTTCAGGACCTGGTGATTCATTGAGCAAGCGTGGGGCGGAAACAATTTTTGATTAACGCTCCGAAGGATGTTTGCCCTGGCTACTGATGAGTATATTCTTAATAACCAAACATTCGTAAGTAACAAGCGAGTATTTTTCACGAATGTCGCTCTGGGTAATTATGAATAGAAATACGCGTAGGAATTCGGAAAGAGAAGCGCGCGGCATCTTCGTTGCCCTCAAGTTGCCACTCCACTTTTGCGAATGAAGAAACAACGAAATAAACAATCCGTTTCAAACTCGCTGACGAATACAAACTCGACAGTAGAAATCGAATTAAAGACGAGCGTAAACAACTGAAGACGAAACATCGGAAAAACAAACGTAAAAAGAGGAAGAAAGGGAGAAACAAACAAACAAATGAATAGAGTGCCACTCAGTCGGGCTCCTCCCGCCAGAGGCACCCAAACCCCTAGGACGGCACCCCGTCACTTCTCGCTTCTCCCCCGCTCACCCCCTTCCTCTCTCTCCCCGTCCCCCTACCCTGTCCCACGCCATCCCTTGACCTTGAAACTCTTATTCATATCCGAAAGAGTTTATCCGAGTACGTTCTCTCTTTCTCTCTCCCTCTCGCTCTCGCTCTCGCTCGCTCCCCTGGTTGGGAATCAAGCTGCCACTGCTACAGGACAAGAGACTATGAGACTAGAGACACGGAGCTGTTTAGAGACGATAATCTCCGTCAAATTTCTCGATGAATAAAATCATCTCCTTATTTTCTATTTTCGGCTTCGATCGATTGACAGTTAATAGTGATATCGGGTGCTCTCGCACTCGTGCACATTGTGATGGCCCGGGCAAGAGAGCACGTGCGCACGTAAAGTTCACTGGCTACTTCTGTGCAAGGCGGTTGGGTCAGTGAGGAAAAGGAACTTCCAGAGTCGTCTAACACACGCACACACACACGTAGAGAGAGAGAGAGAGAGAGAGAGAGAGAGAGAGAGAGAGAGAGAGAGAGAGAGATTCCAAAGCTGCTTCGCGTGGAGTTTTTAGTAAATCAAGTGGACTCAAGGCGATCAATATCTGGTGTGACGGTTTATTTGTAAACTAACAAATAAATTGGATGCTAAATAACAAAAAAAAAAACATTCTATCCTAAACAACGAATAAATTATACCCCTGACTGATGAATATTGTACCTCAAATTGTACTGAACATATCAGCGATTCATTTAGTCTCACTTTATAGACCTAGTATATACCATTTCATTTAATCTTACTTTTTAGGCCTAGTATAATATACCCTTCCCCGTTGAGGAATAATAATAATAATAATAATAATAATAATAATAATAATAATAATAATAATAACAACAACAGAAGCAGGTTGTCCTCTATCCCACCTTTACGATCGACGGAATATTACGAAGGCCACAACATTAAGCAGAGTGCATCCAGGATATGATGACGTCACTGTACGTCATAATTCACGGGTAAAAAAAAAATTACGACACTGAGACGGTTTTGGGGAGCTTCCAACCAACCCTGTTAAATAAGTGCTCTCTTCACATACACATGACTTCGGAAGGGTTATATTAAGAGAGGGTTGCAAATGTTGATGCAAGAGACTGTTGTTCCTTGTATGTGAACCATACAAAAAAGGACGTGCACAAGGGCATAGTACTCTCTCTCTCTCTCTCTCTAATCAAACACTCATGTGTCTTATATGCGTACAGTACGTCCAATAACAAAAACATACACATATATGCATGTGTGTTTGCATATGCGAAAAGTATGCATACGGAAGAGTCTAATATTGTATCGAGTAATTTTGAATAAATAACACCAAACAAATAGAAAAAACTTGTCCAACGTCATTAAATAAAAACTATAATAACATAAAAAGAACACAGTATTTTATGGAGGAACAGCACAACAAAGCTCTTTCACTCCTGACCTGTACCAACAGATTTAAGCGGTGCGGGAAGAAATATATCAGAAACAGGTAAGAATCTTACGCTTTATTTTATAGCAGAAAAGAAAGTAATTTTTTTTACCTGCTAATTGATTAACATTATGAACAAAAATTAAAAGGAGCCACGACCACTAGTACTACTACACAGAAGTCACTAAGTATTACTACTTACATATTCTGTTATTCCCGACCTACACCCTGTGGCCTCCTTCACACTCTCATAACACACACATACACACACACACATAACACCACGTGCACTCTCTCCCTACGAAAACCTGTCACAAGCCACCTTGATAAGTTGTCTTATTCGTCACGTGTCCCTACCACAAGACACCCCCTGACAGGTATGATATCTTGGAAGGATATGAAGAAACTAATATCTTACCGTAGATCCAGGAATGTGGACAGCTGTATGGTTAAGAAGTCACACACACACACACATATATACGTCTATATATATATATATATATATATATATATATATATATATATATATATATACACACACACAAGCGTTAGGAGTTGATACTGATTGGTATCACTTAACTTTCTGTCACCTCTTGCAAACATTTTTATATATGCCTGAAAACGTGTATGCAAATGTCCTATACAAAAAATATATATATATATATATATATATATATATATGTGTGTGTGTGTGTGTGTGTGTGTGTGTGTGTGTGTGTGTCTGTGTATATTTTATATATTAAAGCTTTAACTGAATTAACCTTCTTAGACCTATGGAATTACTAGTCACATCCACTAGACTTATATCGATACTAAAGCGACATGTAATGATCCCTTAATCTAACGAGTCTCTCATTTTTATTGAATATGTTTAAGAAAAATACAGAAAACCAAATTTGGTAATGCAATGAAGAAACTGCCCCTAAGCAATAAGTTTCGAACTTCAATCTGGAAAGGTTATGAGGGTCACTGTTACAGCCTAGATCTAATCCACTACTAGGCTATCGTGAACGTCGACAATAAGTTACATTATCTTGAAAACGAAGAAAAAACACTCAGAACATAGACAAATGCCTATAAAACAAATACATAAAAAACACTCAAAGTATAGACATACGCCTATAAAACAAATACATAAAAACTCAAAATATAGGCATAGGCCTATAAAACAAATACATAAAAAACACTCAAAATATAGACATGGGCCTATAAAACAAATAAATTAAAAACACTCAAAATATAGACATAGGCCTAGAAAACAATTACACAAAAACACTCAAAATATAGACATGGGCTATAAAACAAATACATAAAAAAACACTCAGAATATAGACATAGGCCTATAAAACAAATAAATTAAAAGCACTCAAAATATAGACATAGGTCTAAAAAACAATTACACAAAAAAACACTCAAAATACATAGGTCTATAAAACAAATACATAAAAAACTCAAAACACTGACATAGGCCTATAAAACAAATACCAAATTTGCCAAGAAACAGTCTCCTGTTACCACGTGACTCTTTTAACCCTTTATCAGCATCTGGTGACTTTCGTGGACTCAAAATTAGGCTGAGATCATGTCAGATGAGTGCAATGACACTTCATTTTTTATGTTCCTTTTTTTGTTTTTGTTTATCAACGGGAGTCCAATGGTGTTACTTTTCCCTTCGTGTGCCCTTCATGGACAAGGAGGAAGGGGTGAACGACTGATTAGTAGCACCGACAAAAAAAAAACAAAAACAAAAGGAGATAAGGGAATATGTCATAGCTCAGATCAGCCCCGTTTTAAAGGACGCAAGATCTTATTTAAATAAACGAACAACTAGATTAACATTCGAGTAATGGTATCAATTTCTATTATCAACACAAAGCCATATTCATTCACTTTGTTTATATATAAAAATTCCTGAGTTTCTTAGAAAACCATATTTTCTAAAAATGGAATTCAACTTCTGTTTGCCTTCGCGATAATTATATTCACGTAATCTTATCAGCTGTTTTTGACAAGCGTGTGCGTTCGGACACCACTCGCTGATAGCCAAAGCTGGGGTGACTGAGGATGGTTACAACAGGCATTTTAACCCCAAAAGAAAGAAAAAAAAAAAGTGAACGGAGAATGAAAATACGGTAGACAATAAATTGGTGTGTAATACAACTAAAGATTTTCTTCCATGTGACTAGCATAAAATACGATGACACAGAATGAAACAATAAAACAAAGAAAACAGGAAACGAAAAGAATATACAATCATTTCCTTATTGCCAACGCCAGCAATACAATGACTCATAATTGGAAATACTTACGAAAGCGAAGGTACGATAAAATAAACAAAAAATTAATAACTAAAACTGTTTTATCCTTTATTAGCAACATTGCTCTACTTCAGCATTCATATTTGTGTGAACTCCGCGTGTGATATATATATATATATATATATATATATATATATATATATATATATATATATATATATATATATATATATATATATATATATAGATAGAGAGAGAGAGAGAGAGAGAGAGAGAGAGAGAGAGAGAGAGAGAGAGAGAGAGAGAGAGTATGAAGTAATCGAGAAGTTAACAAGTATCTATAGCTTCAAAAATACAAAGAAAAAACAGTCCAGGTGGACCTCACCACTAAATTCCAGGCAGGTACGAGTTTTGAGTTTCGGACGCGTCCAGATAAAGACTCGAGGGGTGAACTGGGGTGTGATTTGGGATAACGTCACCCTCTCCAATCGGTGGAGGATGGAGGAAAAATTGCAACATGAAGTCATACTTGGACGTTGCGAGGCGGTCTGAGAAAGCATTTCCTCCCGTTTCAAAAGCTCTTGCTGCACATTGGTCTAACCTGTGCAGAGAGTGACATCATATTTGTATATGAATGTAAGATACATTATTTTTGTCATTCCTGTTTTTTTTTATTATTCTTGGTAATGTGAATGTATATTTTATTATTCTATCTAACAATAGTTTTTTTTTCTCGATAAAACTGGCGCTTTGGTTACTAGAACTCACGGTACAAATTTCATATTTTATAAAAAAAATATATATATATTTTTCATAGATGCTTATTCTGTCAAGAATTCAAAAAAGCCGCCAGTATTTGTACGTTGCAGTATCATATATCATTCAGTTCCAATCACCTTCTGATGAATGAGTCACTTCGGGAACTTTTATTGTTATTTAAAATACTTTCAAATTACAAACATCTAAGAGTTCAGGTCCCAAGTGGCTTTGAGTAAAACAACGATGCACGGTCATGAGAGAAACTGTATAAAAAAGCAACAGAAAAGTAAGTCGTGTAAATAGTAAATGATTTAACACGTGAGTTTCAAATAGGTCTGTTGCGAAATGCTCTCATGAATTCCTGTGAGTTAGGACACAATAAACTAAAAAAAAAAAAAAAACTTGTCCTATACTAAACATTCCTTAATAAGTCTTATAAACTACAGTTTAAAAATACATACGTCATTGCAGCAATACGCTGAACACTGGTTATTCAACGAAACAAGCAAATCTCTGTACAGCAACAACTTTGCAATCCCCTCTATTATTATACGACACTTTTTCCCGCGGCGTCCGGCAGCGACGTTGGGCAACTTCCAGTGTGTTCAAGATCAAGGTCAATGCGGCCCGTCGTACGTACCTTGAGGGCTTGCCACCCAAGCTTCCTGGCGGCAGAAATTCAAACTTATCGGCCGTTTTAGCACCTTAATGCACCCACGAGTCGGGGAATCGGCCCGAGGGAGCCGTTTGGGGGTTACAAGGGAGAGGAAACCTGGTTGACAGAGGTCACTTCTTGAGATCACCCATTGAGGGGGCAAATGGCAAGAGCACAGAGCATTAGCGTGTTAAAATATTCCTATTTGTGAATGGCGCAACAGCACATTCTTCACTTGGTCTTGCCAAGTTTCAACGAGTCTTCTTGCCTAAAATTCCTACGAAGAAGAGTGAGAATAGAAGCATTCTCTAGAGAATCTAGACCTTGTGGACGACAATCGGAGAACGAGATAACCAAAACGCCAGAGATAAAAACGAGAGTGGATTCTCTCACTCTCCTTAGTAGTCTCGTTATTACCTCATCCATTGCCTTGCTTGAATGCTTGCTTCCTTCCCCAAGCAATGCAGCTCTCCCCCTTCCCCTAGAACCCTACCCTTTTTCTGCTTGGAACCCCCTTTCCCCAACCCCCTTCCTGCTTGGATTCCATCCACAACTAAAACCGCCATCTGGGCGGAATATCTGAGCACAATCTTACAACGCCGTGTACATATTTCATCAGGTTTTACAGTTGGCAAACTTAACTTGTACCATCAATCAGTGGTTGTATGTACTATAATATATATATATATATATATATATATATATATATATATATATATATATATATATATATATATATATATATATATATATATATATATAGTACAACAACCACTGACACAAACATTACTTTGTATATATTGTATAAAAGTCATATACTTGGTTTGTGTTAAAAATACATTGTGTGCTACTGATCCAAACATATGTACGCCTGCAAATATGTGAGTTTGCGGATATTTAGTCTAGCCTTATAACTCTCTCTCTCTCTCTCTCTCTCTCTCTCTCTCTCTCTCTCTCTCTCTCTCTCTCTCTCTGTGAGGCTCTTAACATCAAAATTATATCATAATTTTCTTGTGCTAATCACAAACAAACAAAAGTCAAGAGAATCAGGAAGCTGATCGTTAGAGCCAACGAGAAATGAACCAATGGTGACACAACAGATTACTGCAGATAAAATACATAAATATGTAAATGTAAATATATAAATGTATCAATAAACGTTGAAAACGTTCCAGTCAGGTGACACGGACGTGAGTCGTCAACAAAAGTTTCTTCTTCCCATCTGCATTTCTTGTGACATGTGAACACCACACATGAACAAGGTGGCCTTTGATTCATATGTCTTCTTCTGGTTTTTGCACCCGCTCTCATCCCGACCCTGAGACGAGAGAGAGAGAGAGAGAGAGAGAGAGAGAGAGAGAGAGAGAGAGAGAGAGAGAGAGAGAGATGAGGCGGTGGGCAGGGTAATATCATCCTTAAGGAGTTGCAGGAGAACGAAGGACATTTAGTCTTATGGACGCGTGCCATAAGAAACATCATCTTGATTTCCTTCCATTCGGGGGCAGTTATTGCATTCCAGATCGACATAGTGAAGAAGAAGAAGAAGAAGAAGAAGAAGAAGAAGAAGAAGAAGAAGAAGGTGGCAAAACATGCAAAACAGAATCAGCCCAAAAATACAAACATGCAAATTTAAAAACGAGCTCAAACATGGGTCTACGATACGTTCAAGAAAAAGAGGCCCCAAAATATTTATAATAAACTGAATGTGCTTTATGGCTGAGATGCATAAAAGTCATTTTCCCTTCCTCGTGGCAAACTGGTCCCGCCTATTGGATAGAGTTCTTGTTGTAGCCTGAACTGGAGCATCCCCACCAAGGACATCTAGAACCATCATCCGGCAGGAGTCCCGGGGGGGAACGGATCGGGTTAGGATGGGGAGTAGGCTGGCTTCCTTGGACTGGGAGGATCGGGTGGAGAGAGAGAGAGAGAGAGAGAGAGGCCTTTCCTAACTCCCATATTGGGCAGGACCTCTTATAGTTTTGTGGGAGATAGGACACATCGGGGAAGACCTAGAACGATAGGAGTTCTGCATCTGGGGACGCTCTTAAAGGGCGCCAAAAAGGGGCTAGCTATCACGTCACACAGAGGCATAATAAATGAAGGTCATCAGTAGGTTTCTTCTTCATCTTCTTCTTCTTCTTCCTGGTCCTAAAGAGTAAGTCAGGCCCATTTTATGCGATCTGACTCGGAGGAGACCGAGGGAATGTCGTTTCGTGTAGAGAGAGAGAGAGAGAGATTCCCAGGAAGATGTGGGAACTTGACAAGATTAAATGATGTCAATGCAGTGTGTATTCAAGGGAAGAAATGCGTAATACTTCCACGGCACTGATTATTTGTTTGGTTTTGTTGCTACTGTAGAAACTTCCTATGATACATACACCAAATACACACACACGTATATGTATATATATATATTTTATATATATTTTATATATATATATATATATATATATATATATATATATATATATATATATATATATATACATATATATGTGTGTGTATGAATATATATATAATATACATATATATGTTTACATATATATATTATATATATAATATAATATATATATATATATATATATATATATATATATATATATATATATATATATATATATATATATATATATATATATATATATATATATATATATATATATATATATAATACTGAAGCACCAAATGTGACATAAGGCCTCGATAATTTCTCACCAAGTTAAGATTTCAATTGCAAAATACACAGCCCTCTATAACGAGAACCATCACCAAAGCAGTGAGACTCAATAAAAAAAAATCTCCCATCTCTCTGTCTCTCTCTCTCTCTCCACCTTCCCTTTGCAACCCCCTCCGTCCTTTGATCCCTTCTCGTACAGATTCCTCCTCCCTTCTTTCTCACACGTGCAAACACACACCTGTCTGTCTTCCCAGCGCCCTTCGCAAGAAACGAAATCTTACCCCGTGTAACAATAGCCGACCTGCAGAGAGAGAGAGAGAGAGATCTCACTCACTCTCTCTCTCATCATTCCCTCCCACCCTACACCTTTCTCCCCTAATATACATTCCACGGCCTCCTTGAGAGGGAGTTGGAAGGGAGGGAAAGGGGAAGAGAAAGGGAGGTTGCAAGAGATGCAATGAGAGGCAAAGGCTGATAAAGAAGAGATGCATTGGTAGCAACCCCTACATGAAAAGGAGAGGGGTGGGGGGGGGGGAAAGATGAGGGTTAGAAATTTTGGGCTGCATTGGGCCATTGTGTCCAGGTACGAAGATTTCTAAAGGACTGCAGTTTAGCTTTGGGAGGGTTAGGCTGAGAGAGAGAGAGAGAGAGAGTGTGTGTGAGAGAGAGAGAGAGAGAGAATAAATGCAGGCCTTTTTCCTGCTATCCATATAAATTTATATCCGCAGGCTATAGTATAAATTTATATATATATATATATATATATATATATATATATATATATATATATATATATATATAGAGAGAGAGAGAGAGAGAGAGAGAGAGAGAGAGAGAGAGAGAGAGAGAGAGAGAGATGCAGGTCTTCCCCCAAAACCTTTCACTCTCTTCCTCGTATTTATTTACTTTAAGGGGGGGGGGCCTTTATGGTCGATATGGGAACTCACTGACGAGGTGATTTTCACCCATAGAATTGCAGACAGTAATTTTCGTTCACAGCAGCAACGCGATTCAGATGTAAATATACGAAGAAGGCAGGGAGGAATCTCTAACTCCTTTTTTTTTCAAGACTTCTTTTATTTCTTTTATTGACGTGTATAATAATGCGCAGGGGGGGGGGGCGTTTATGGGATCAGACTGCAAGTGTGGGAAAGTGACAGAACAGGAAAGTACGAGAATAAGAGAGGGAGAGAAGCGAAGGGGTGGATGGGAAATGTCAAAAACGATGCTGCCCAGGGTAAGGTGACGAGAAATTGACAAGCATTCATTGAAGATCTTTCGTTAATGACAGTGAAATCTTCATTCGTTAATGACAGTGAGATCTTCTTTCGTTAATGATATTGAGATCTTCATTCGTTAATGACAGTGAGATCTTCATTCGTTAATGACAGTGAGATCTTCATTCGTTAACGATAGTCAGATCTTCATTCGTTAATGACAGTGAGATCTTTATTCGTTAATGACAGTGAGAGATAGAATAAAAAAAATTATGGAGTTTTGATAAGAAACTTTCTGCAGGATGCTTCCTTAATAATCATATGGGTTTTGACAAAAAACTTTCTCTAAAATGCTTGTTAATAATAATGAGATGTAGAGTTCAAGAAAAATTGGAGCTGTGACAGAAAACTTTCTCTATAATGCCTTCTTAACGACCATGAGATATAGAATAAAAAAATTTCGTTTTGATAAAAAAAAACTCTCTATAATGCTTTGTTAATAACCATGAGATAAAGAGTACAAATAAATCTGGTGTTTCGACAAAAAACTGAGACAATAATTATTGAAATTCCAACATCGATAGAAGTAGCAGAAGCACACATCAAAGTTTATATATAACACAAACAATGCTTATAATAACAATTAATAGCAGCAGTGGTAATAGTAGAAGGAAACAAAACAGAATTAATAGAAGAAAGAGGAAGAAGAATAATTACAATTAATAGCAGCGATGGTAACAGTAGAAGGAAACAAATCAGAAGTAAAAGAAAGAAGACGAAGAGGAATAATAACAATTAATAGCAGCAACAGTAATAGTAAGAGGGAAGACAACAGAAGTAATGGTCGAGGGATGAGGAAGAGGAATAATAACAATTAACAGCAACAAGAGTAAACAGTAAAAGGAAACAAAACAGACGAAAGAGGAAGAGGAAGAAGATGAAGAAGCCCACATGACATAATAATGACTATGTTGTTAATAAATGAAAACCGCATCTTCTGTTTTTGCCAGTCTTCCTTAAAGTTCAAGGGTCCTTCTCAGTGGTGGAGAAGCGCTGGCAATCTCCACCCCCGCCCATTAGAAAAAAGAAAAAGAGATTATGAAAAAAATACCATGACCTTGACCTTGAATTTGGGGGGCTGCAGAGGTTGGTCCTCTGTTGCCTTGTCATAAGCAATGTTTCGGGGGATCGTCGGGATGTCCTCCACGAAGCCTATTTTGAGAGAGAGAGAGAGAGAGAGAGAGAGAGAGAGAGAGAGAGAGAGAGAGAGAGAGAGGTATAACATAATTTTCACGTGTATCCATTTCCCAACATACTTCCTTAAAAAATAACAACTGAAGAGAGAGAGAGAGAGAGAGAGAGAGAGAGAGAGAGAGAGAGAGAGAGAGAGAGAGAGATTCTACGGTGCGCCATGTTGCAGCTTTTGCACCAAAAAGCAAAATGTAGATAATCACTCCCTCAGGTGTAAAAGTAATAGTATAAGTTAGACCCTTAACTTAGTTAAGTTCCTAGTTATTATACAGTAACAAAAAAACCACCAACTTAGTACTTAATTGAAAGGTTACTGAGAACAGATTCGTGAAGCGTAAAAGTTGCTATGGCAAATGAATTATTTTTGTCAATGAAATCAAGTCCAAGGAAGATGACAAACAACAAGTTCCCTTAAGGTGAAAATACCATATATTTAATCTGAAATATAGACCTTCAGACCGAATGCGGAAATATCCCAGAGTCATTCATTTCTCACCAAGCAAACTTTTGCTGATATCACCGATCTTTATTCAATTTTTTTGTCTGTACCGCTTCAAATGATAAATCTTTTGATAAATCTCTTCATGATTTATTTTCTGTTGTCGCTAGTTTAACCTAGTTTCACTGCATAGGTGACAAAGATTCATGACTGATATATGCATTCAGCCTTCTCTAGAAGCCGAGTCTAAATAAAAAGAATCGAAAATAAAATATTGAAAAGGACCCCTTCTTTCACAAAAAAAAAATACACAAAAGAGCTTTGTTACAACGCTAGAGGTCATATAAGAACTAGAAAAGCATCTCAAGTAACAAAATAACCTATTATTCCTGTTATTATTATTATTATTAGAAAATACTCTAGTAACACGAGTCTTGAAACGGAGAGACACATCCACAGTTATATTGGTACAAATATATTTGAAAAAAAAGCTGTTTAGCTTCTTTTTTAAATATACTGGTATCCGTACACAACTATGGATCTGTTCCTCCATTATTATTATTATTATTATTATTATTAGTCAGACCTCACAAAGCACAGACGTAACAAAGAAAACTTAATAACATAAAAGGCTGGGGACGTTCAGTGTCAAACCAGTCCGTGCAAGTGTAGGGGACGACCAAGTGTTAGGGAATGGAGTACACATCACTATATACCACCACGATCTCCATAAAAAGGGGCTGAATCATGCAAAAGTAAGTGGATGTTTGATGAGACCATGATGACGCGTCTCGCAAGTACCTGCTTACGTAAATAATTTTCAGGAGAGAGAGAGAGAGAGAGAGAGAGAGAGAGAGAGAGAGAGAGAGAGAGAGAAAGCAGGTGTCAAAAACGCAAATAGGTAAAACATAGGCCAGGAATTTACGTAACGTTAGACAGTGCGTATCAGGAATACAAAATAAATGGGTAAATAAATAGGAACAAAGACTAAGCTTACACGTAACGTACAACAGCATTTCAGTCATTCGTCGTATGATAGTAGCAACAAGAAACCTGATTTTATCAGCTGTGAGAGGATTACTGATTATTTACCAGGTATATATATATATATATATATATATATATATATATATATATATATATATATATATATATATATATATATTGATATATATATAAATTAAGACGAAAAATCTCTCAAAGCATCGTCAGACTTATCCTTAAAGGATCCTTGAGGGATGCAGGTGAACTAGATCTGAATTCCTGCTGCCCTTGGGAGTATCTAACTAGTAAGTGGATTTGCTTTTGGAGAATCTTCTTTTCCATCTTTCGTCCCTCTTTTTCTTCTTCTTCTTCTTCTTCTTCTTCTTCTTCTTCTTCTTCTTCTTCTTCTTCAGATGGAGTACAGAGCTGCGCATATCGGTAGGAAAACAACGCATCGCAAATATTTGAAAACAACATTCACACAAAACAAAATCAAATGAGAGCTAAAAGAAAAAAAAATTGATTCATCGGTTTCTGCAAACTAGCGTCACCACAAAATTAACTACAGACGCCCAAGACAAAGATAAGATAACGATAAAAGGCAAAAACATAAAAGAATAGATCTGAAACCAGGAACAAACGCAGTGCAAGCACAAACAAACACAGCGTCCGTCCAGGGGAGCAAGGACAAAAGCAACAAAGGCATTCTCGCTTTCAGGCAAAGGATTGCCATTGAGCCTAATGGCCGGAAACCTTCCTGGCGTCCACAGGATTTCAGGTTCACTTTTATTAACCGGAAAAGCGAACTTGCTCAACGGAATAATAATAATAATAATAATAATAAATAATAATAATAATAATAATAATAATAATAATAATAATAAATAATAATAATAATAATAATAGGTGAAGAAATATATAATGATGTCAGTATATATATATATATATATAAATATATATATATATATATATATATATATATATATATATATATATTTATAAATAATAATAATAATAATTAATAATAATAATATAATAATAATAATAATAGTAATAATGTTATTTTTACTTACCCTCTCTTCCTAGTTCGAGTACATACTTCGCTCTCAGCAATTCTAGAACATAAAGACTCTCTAGAGTTGTACATAAAATTTAGTTGCTGATTTTTTTAATTTTGTTTTTATAAAATTTTCTTTTTAACCAAAATGACCACTACAGTTCTCACAAAACACTCTTTTGTGTATTTTTTGTTTATTACAAAATGTATTCTTTCAATTAAATAACCACTACAGTTCTCACATTTTCTTTAGAATGTGAAAATAAGTTCAAGTACTCGTGTGTGTGTGCGTGAATGCATTTTTTTTTTTGGGGGGGGAGGTCCTCACTGAATCTCGTCACCAACCTTGTCCTTGTAAATACAAAACTTCTTTAAGCTACATTTTCCATAATAGAAAAAAATTTTTTTTTTCTTTACTATGTTCCTCCTTTAAAATATATTTTTTAAATTAAACTTTTTATTTAAGAATATCCTCAATTAAAGAAAATTTATTAAAAACAAATCGTTTTGCAATTTTCCTTCTTTAAAATACATTTTTTGTTTTTAATTTTTTAAAATTTCTTAAATAAAAAAATTTAATAAAAACTTTTTCTTTGCACTTTTCCTCCTGCTCACTGGCCACGGATCGCCTCGTCACGAGTTCTACTTCAGTAGCTCAACGCTGAAGGCCAAGGTTGACTGGGAGAGCGCCATGATGGAGGGAGGAACAGTCACAGTCTGTGTTCGCCATTTTTGAAGGTTATCGATGACGAAAACAACACGCAAGACGGAGTTTTATGTAATGCTCATGAGTATCTCCCGTATGCACATGCGCTATGATTTGGGGGCGGGGCGTCGGATAACCACCTATCTATCTACCTACAGTACTCAACTATACATACATACATATATATATATATATATATATATATATATATATATATATATATATATACATATATATATAACAAATATATAAACATATATACATTTTTACAGAATAGATTGCAGGTGTCCACATACACATGCACAGTGACACACACATGCAGAGAGGACAGACAAAGAGAGAGAGAGAGAGAGAGAGAGAGAGAGAGAGAGAGAGAGAGAGAGAGAGAGAGAGAGAGATTTTCTATACATGATTACCATTAACTTAGTTTGGTGAGGGATAATTTTCTGTTCCTTATAAATTAGGGTATTTTGGGGAGAGAGGAGAGAGAGAGAGAGAGAGAGAGAGAGAGAGAGAGAGAGAGAGAGAGAGAGAGAGAGAGAGAGATTTCGTCATTCTGACAGGCGACGACTAAGAACAAATCCTATTTATTTCGAAAATCCAAATACTTACGTAGGCTGAGTTTTCCTAGTTCCCTTCCCTAGTTTTATAAGTCAAGCAATAAAATCTGGTTATTGATAGTTATATGCATTTTGAGACTGAATGGCGTCCTCATTTATGTCAAAACACTTTTTAAAAAATATCTGGCTTCCTGGTTTATTAAATCTATACACTCTTCCAGTTTCACACTGTTGTTAACTGCAATCTATTCTGTAAACATAAATAAAACGGTATTTCTCTCTCTCTCTCTCTCTCTCTCTCTCTCTCTCTCTCTCTCTCTATATATATATATATATATATATATATATATATATATATATATATATATATATATATATATATATACAGTATATATATATACATATATATATATATTATATATATATATATATATATATATATATATATAATATAGTTAAAGGAGGTTAAAGGAAGGTTGAACTAAACTAAAGCAAAAGAAAAAAAAAGATTGATAAAGTGGTAGAAGGCGAACGAGATAAATGAGGAAGACGTAGAAGTATAAGAAAAGAAAGAGGAGAATTAAAGGATAACATAAAAGAGATTAGATAACGAAGGACTTCGAGAGTAAAAAAAAAAAGAAGAGACAAGAAGGTAATGGAAACAAGGAAGAAATGAGATGAGACAAAGAAGGACAACATAGAAGTAAAAAAAAAAGAAAAAGAAAATGAAGCATGAATGAAGGACGAAGCAAACGAGATGAGATAAAAGACAGACGTGAAAGTGAAAAAACGAAAGATAAGAAGGTAAAGGAAACAAGGAAGAAATAAATAATATGAAAAAGAAGACTGATATAAAAGTGAAAAGAAAAACAGAAAAGGAAAGAAGGAAGAAATAAATAAACTGAATAATAAAACGGACACACAACTGGAAAAATAAAAACAGACAGAAAAGGCGACGTGGTGGAATAAAACGCCCGAAACAGGCTTATTGGGCGTCCTTCTGTGACATCTCCACAGAAGCATAGCGTTCCCTTATATCTGAAGGACACGAGGACGGGGATAAAGCGTGACAGATATGTAAAAAAGACACATACACACATAAACACACATGCTGTACATATCTTTGGAGGCCGTCGTGGTCGTCGAAGCAGAATTTCCCCAAAAAGGACATTTTTGAGATCCTGCCTGTTTCCCCTAAAAGGATTTTTTTTTTTGAGATCCTTCCTCAGGATCTTAAGTGGGACTCGAAGGATTCCCTCGTGTTATTTCCCCTCCCCCTTGAGGGAAGTCCCCGGGTTCTTTGAGCACAACATCCAGTACCCAAACCATTTCGAGTGAGACTTGGATATGCCAGGGGGTACCCAGCCTTGATTCCAGTCCTGGTGGGGGGAGGGGTGTCAAAAATTCATCTGCATACAAATTCCAGTACTTATTTTCAAAGGGCATTGGTAATACTTCGACACCTCCTAGGCATCCTAACCGGGCCCCACCGCCCTCACCCAGGCTATGGCCATGGACGAAAATCCTTTCCGGGAATCCCCGGCGCCCTTTGGACATGATCAAAACCGAGTGGGTTCGAGGAAGGAATATTCCCGCAAAATTCTTTCCTACGTGCATGCGCACTTCAAATGCAGGGTGAGGTTTCGACTACGAAGAAAAAGAAGAAGAAAAAAAAAGAGATTTACGCTTTACGATCGACCTATAATAAGGAGAGGTTGTATTATAATTTTCATTTCAAGGCCTTCCTTCATAGTTTAAAAGTTAAAAACTTTAGTCTTGATAATATTTCAGGAAAGAAGTAATTTTAAGGAAGAGAAGCGGTTGGTATGATTATATTTCCATTGCACATGGACAAGTGGTACTCTTGCATTTCAGAGAGAGAGAGAGAGAGAGAGAGAGAGAGAGAGAGAGAGAGAGAGAGAGAGAGAGAGAGAAGAACAACTGCATTCTCCCTCCGCCTTTGCAAGTGCTACTACAGTGAGCGCAGATACAAAACCACAAATGGCGCCTTTCGGTGAATAACACACGTCGGTATGCCGAACAAGGTAACGCTGTTCGGCAAGAGCTCAATTCATAACAAACCTTCTGGGAATTCCAAACACTCGGAAGTTTCGTCAGGTGTCTGTAACAAGAAGAAGAAAGGAGGAGGAGGAGGAGGAGGAGGAGGAGGAGGAGGAAAGAGAAGGGGAGGGGGGAAGAAGAAGAGGAGGAGGGCGAAAAGGAAGAAGAAGAAGAAGAAGAGGAAGAGGAGGAGGAGGAGGAAAATAAAGAAGAGGAAGGAGAAGAAGATGAAGAAGAAAAGAAGAGGAGGGAGAAGAAGAAGAAGGAGAAGAAGAAGAAGAAGCATTACTCCATCACCGGAGTTGCTAAATTGGGCGGATGACGCCCTCCCCATCTTTCTTAAGAAGCGCGCGGTGCTGCGCAGCGTAATGCGGAGTTTGTTTCGAGATTTTGTGCAATTCCGCGAGAGAGTTGAAATCACGTGGATAAATCTGTTCCAAAAAAATTAATAGAATGACTGAAGGAGATCCTGGAATGGATTCCAGAAAGGGAAATGGAAAGGGCTTCCAGTTGTAGTACTCGTACTGCTGAAATGGAAAGTGAACCTTTACTGGACAGTGAAAAGAAGAGGCAATAAAAGGTTTTTGCCTTTTATTCAGATTCGCCGAGACGAGGTTTGGTGTCCAACCACTGTCAGGACTTCAATATATATATATATATATATATATATATATATATATATATATATATATATATATATATATATATATATATATATATATATATATATACATACATACATACATACATACATTGATTGAAAACGCTTCCCAAGTATGCAATACGATTCAGTAATTCTAAACCAATATCCATAAAATTTGTTGATATTCATCCTCTATTTTTAGACACACACATATATTTATATATATATATATATATATATATATATATATATATATATATATATATATATATATATATATATGTATATATATATATATATATATATATAGTAGTCATGTGACCCATTTACTAACCAGGTGATCTACAAAAAGGACACAGAGCAATGTGTTACGCAACATAAAGACATACGCGACAGGACCCCTTCTCGTAACGCGGACAGGACAAGAGCGTTACGCTACAATAACTTCACACACAGAGCGTCATTTCGCGAGCCGGGAGTTTGAAGGAGTAACTAGTGAAACGGAGTGGAGCAATGGAGTAGATCTACTCCGGAATATTAATGTGGACGAGAAAAAAATCACCTAAATTGAAGGCACAAGTTTACGTAATCGTCTGAGTTTCATCCGGACCAATCGCAAGTGCATTGGTTTCAGGAAGGACTGTGAGGGTGCCCTATCTCCCTCTCCCTCTCCTCCTCATTTCTTACCCTTATCCTTCTCCCTCCGTGGTTCTCCACCTCCTGAGCCTCACCCCTCCCTTCCTTAATCCCCTTCTTCCCTCCCACTCCGATATACCTCAGTCAGCCCGTACCTCCTCCCCCGCAAGAAGGTCACCTTGAACGAAGTCGCATCTTTCACACAGTCTTGCCTCTTGCCTTATCACTTGCTTCTGCCACGGGGTGGAGGAGGAGGAGGAGGGTGGGGGATGTTGGAGGAGGTGAAGCAGAAGGTGGAGGTTGAAGAGCATTCTACAGGAAGTGGCGCTGACGGCCCAATGGACAAAAAGATGAAGAAGATGATGACGACGGTGAAAAACACGAACGAACGAAGGGAACCCAGGGGAACTAGATCAAGGGTTTGGTTCTTCTTCTTCTTCTTGCGATACAGAAAAGGATCCAGCCGAGACGTGCTTGCACTGTCGCCGTGGCGCTTGCTTGCGATTTCTTGGAGAGGCGTCGAAGACCGAAATACGTGGGGTACTTTAGCACCAAAAGCAAAAACTCGGAGAGAAAAAGATGCTGCACAACATCTCGAAGTACGTCATCTATTTTCCTGGATAAAGCAGGAACGGTTGACAGAGGTACTGGCAGGTGTTGCAGAACTTCGAAGTCCATCAAGTAAGAGTCTCTCTCTCTCTCAATCTCTCTCTCTCGCGTAATAATGATCCTATTGCTCAAGATATTGTCCCCCTTGGCCACGTCGTGAGCCGAATATCTCGATGGAGTTTCAAGTTGCGCCAAGGTCGTGAGGACCCTGCTAAGGGATATATACTAAATTCTCTCTCTGTCTCTGTCTCTCTCTCTCTCTCTCTCTCTCTGTTCTGATGACTTGTTGGCATGCGCTCATACCCGATAAGGTATCCCCGAGTGGCTACAACAATGGAGAAGCAACACCACATTTTATTACTGCTTCTTGTATCCCTTCATCTTCGCAGGGCTGTCTGTCACCTTAGACGGGGGAGAAGGATACTGTATGCCCCACTGAGTCACGCTGGGTAAAGGGCATTCTGACTTTACTACGCTGAACACCACCACCACCAACAACCTCGAACTACTTGCAGTTGTTGTTGTTACTGTTGTTGTAGACCTATTAAAAGATTCCAGTACCTTGTAGTTTAGTAATAATTCATGTATTCTCAAACAAAGCTATAGTGCGTATGAAGTTTATATGGAACGAATTATAGGATACGCGTAAAAAATAGTACATTCATGTCTGAATATATTAGCAGAGGCTGACATGCTCGCCTTGTCGTAAGTCATATTTCTGTCTTCCTATGTCCGTCTGTCTGTCCGTCTGTCATTCTTTCGTAAGGATTTTCTCGTCGTTGACTACAACAATCTTGTTTCACCTGAACCTCGTTTTGCAAAATAACTACACGATTAGAGCCAATTCCCGAACCGAATGGGTAGGCCGTGCAAACGAGAAATGAACTAAAAACAGAGAGAACAGAAATCAAAACCAAAAAGAAAAGAGGACCAAAATTAACAGAGAACACGGATATCAAAACCAAAATGAGAAGAAGAAGAAGAAGAAGAAGAGAACACAGAGATCAAAACCAAAACGAGAAGGAGAAGGCCAGAATAAAAAGAGAACACAGAGATGAAGCCGAGAAGAAGAAGAAGAAGAAGAAGACCAAAATAAGCAGAGATCAAAATCAGAACGAGAAGAAGAAGACCAAACTAGACGACAAGGAAACCTTGTTCGTCTTTCTACCAGGTAGCAAGGTCGTCCGTCGCTCATGTCCTGGCGGTGGAGCCCTTATCAGCAAGGGCTTTTGGTGGTTGGCCTGCAAGAACCCCCAAGAGAGGAGGGGGAGGAGGAACCACACCCCTTTTTGGGGAGTCTATACAGTCTCACCTACACGTTCATAATTAGCGCGTAACTTGCTCGCACAGGTACGGTACAGAAATCAAGACCTCGTAGAGAGAGAGAGAGAGAGAGAGAGAGAGAGAGAGAGAGAGAGAGAGAGAGAGAGAGTCCACACTTGTTTGGATGCGTGTGTTTATGCATTCAAACATTGCTTGCATACTCGGTGATTATCATGGTATCCCAAAGTCAACCACCAATCTTTCATTCGTGTAGCATTTCTCTCCCCCCTTCCCCCCCCCCTTCTCTCTCTCTTCCTGCATCCAGTTTCCATGGGTTAGGATGTCACAGCACAAGTGAGAGAGAGAGAGAGGGGGGGGGGCGGGGAGACTGGAGGTGATTATGATCATCAAGGAACCACGAAGATGGATGGGAAATCATCCTACTAAGACATCCTTATACTTCTCTCCTTATCCCACCTGTTCGTCAGCATCATCCTTATC
>NC_089743.1:44926476-44953976 GCF_040412425.1 Macrobrachium rosenbergii
TATAATTATATACAATGCGCGCGTGTGCGTGTGTAACAGAGAGCCTGAGTCCCTGCAAATTCAAGTTTGATCCAAAATAACTGGTTTGCACAAGAAATCATATCCCTACGCAATTTATTTTAATCATTAGAAAGCGATCAAAAACATATTTTCCCAAAAGGTGACTTGTTAAATTTTTTTCTAATTATTTCCAATTCAGTCTTGTACAAGTTATTGCAATCATGTCTCCTTACTTTTTATCAAACAATCAAAATGGAAATAATAACTCGTGTTGCAAATAATTTTGTTTACTAAGGATAAAATTTTTATCATTGTACCCTTACCTATTTTTGCATCATCACATATGAACTACAGCTCTACTTTTTATACAATAGGTTCAGGCAGGAGAGAGATCCCACCAACACGAGCTTCCAAAGGCACGAGGAGCTTCAGAATAGACGGAAGAAGAAGAAGAAGACAGAGAGAGAGAGAGAGAGAGAGAGAGAGAGAGAGAGAGAGAGAGAGAGAGAGAGAGAGAGGAAAAAAGTAATAGAAATGAAGAAGAAGAAGAAGAAGAAGAAGAATAAGAAGACGACGACGACGACGAGGATTAAGAGAGGGGGGGAGGAGGAGGACAGAAGAGGGCGTCAGGAGACGGGTCGTCCTTGAGGGTAGGCGTGGTAAGTCAGACCTTGAGAGGACCTGAGAGGATGACGACGGACGACGAGGGACGCCTTGGGGACACGCCCTTGTTGGTACTGTGATGTGCAGAAAGGGCGTGGCGTCGGTGCTGGTGGAATAAGGAGGATTCCAGTCGTGGGGGTCAACTGGTAAGGTGGGATTTTGGCACAAGAAGGATGGGGCGTGGACCGGAGGGTATTGGGACGTCTGGCGTCACGGAGTTGGACATGGGTGGGAGGGGAGGGGGGAGGGCGAGAGGGCATTTCGCGAAGAGATGGGTGTGGTGGAATAGTCGCAAAAAGAGAGAGAAAAAAAAACTGTTGTTGGTTCAACTTGGCCTTGTCCCAGCACGGGCTCTTGGGCATACGAGATCCCCTTCAAACACAGTTCCGTCATTCAAGACGGAATGGTAGAGGAAGAGTGATTGTTAATGAGGATGGCTGAGTTAGAAGGCAAGGATATGGCCCCCGCCCCCAGTGGGCAGGGGGACTTTTATTAAGCAGGATGATCCGAGGAGGATGGGGGATGTTGCGCGCGAAGGTTGGTGGAATTTTAGATGAGGCTGAACTGGTCCTAGCAAGCGTCTGGAGATGGTCCAAAAACGAGGGGGGAAAAAACGACCCTGTGGATGCATCTCTCGAGAAAATCGTCCGCTTCGCCTCTTTTTCATCGAGAATCGAGAACAACACAATGACGTGAAACTGCAATTGTAAGATTCCCTGTGTATATCTGAATCGTCATGTACAGATATATTTTGTACATGATGATTTATTTAGATATATACTGAGTAGGCTATCTGAATCGTCCTCATGGCGATTCAAATATATACTAAGTGTCTGAATCGTCATGTACAAATATAATTTGTACATGACGATTCAGTATATATCTGAATCGTCCTCATGGCGATTCAGATGTATACTAAGTATCTGAATCGTCATGTACAAATATAATTTTTACATGACGATTCAGAGATATACTAAGTATCTAAATCGTCATGTACAAAAATATTTTGTACTTGACGATTCAGTATACATTTGAATCGTCATGCCGATTCAGATATATACTGAGTATCTTACAAAATACAATTTCACTTTATTGTGTTGTTCTTCATTCTCAATGAAAAAGGGGCAAAGCGTCATGTACAAATATAATTTGCCTTTTTTTACAGATTAAACTTGAACTTTGTCTTGAATGTTGGCAAAAAAAAAAAAAAAAAATCCTGAAAAAAATGCAAGAAAAACCAGAAGTTCGAGAAAAATTCGGGAGACAGCTGATATCCTCATTCAAAAATGTCTCGAGTCATAATCTAATTATAATTGTATTCAAAATGAGAGAGAGAGAGAGAGAGAGAGAGAGAGAGAGAGAGAGAGAGAGAGAGAGAGAGAGAGAGAGAAAATATGCATGGTTGCTCCCATATTCAAAATAGGAGCAGGAAGAAGTAACAAGGAGGTCACTCGCAGCAAAGACAATGAAAATTCGCGCTCTGGTTTAAGGACACACGGACAGGGCAGGTCTCTCTGTGATAGATCTCAGTCCACGGACACAAGGCTAAGCAGATGAGACTGACGAGACGTGTCCAAGGACAAGGAAACACACACACACACACACACACACACACACACCTTACAAGTTCGTCGCAAGGACACATGAAGGTCCAGTTAAAAAAAAAACAAAAGATAGAAAAAAATGTGCGAGGTAACGAGAATAAGATTTACCCCTTGGACTACATTCTACACATTCACACACACGCACAAATATACCCACTCACAGATTTGTTTAGAAACTACAGAGGACGTCCTTTCTCTGCATTCGCTTTGTCTTTCTATAAGGCAACAGCGTGCCTCCTCAAGGAAAAACTAACTTCACGTTAGGCATTAGACATTTTGTATGCATGTAAATTCGAATACAACTAATAATGTCAACCAGAAGCCACGTATCCCGAAAGAACAGATACCAAGGAACTGCAACACCTTAAGAAATCGGACGACAAAGACCTGTCACAGATATGCTGAAGACGAGCCCTTCCCTAATATGATTTATCACAAAAAGAAGTAAAAGTTCTTTAGGATCCCAGCAACAGGGAAGAGAGAGAGAGAGAGAGAGAGAGAGAGAGAGAGAGAGAGAGAGAGAGAGAGAGAGTTGGTTTCGGGAAACAGCTCGGTGCTATAAGGAATACTGACAAATTCAACCTTCGGGTGCTAGGAAGGGTGTGGCAGAAGAGACAAACTATATAAAAAGGAAGGCAAACTGGGTGATTATGGAAGACGAAGGGTTTCCTGGGGCAATATTAATGTGGAGGAGTTTGCTATCACTCCTGCTGCAGAGAATATCTCTCTCTCTCTCTCTCTCTCTCTCTCTCTCTCTCTCTCTCTCTCTCTCTCTCATTTTAAATGTGACTCTAATTAGATTATGGACTCGAGACATTTATGATTAAGGGTCTCTCTCTCTCTCTCTCTCTCTCATTTCAAATATAACTAATTAGATTATGGACTCCAGACATTTAAGATTAAGGATCTCTCTCTCTCTCTCTCTCTCTCTCTCTCTCTCTCTCTCTCTCTCTCTCTCTCTCTCTCTCATTTTAAATGTAACTAATTAGATTATGGACTCCAGACATTTAAGATTAAGGATCTCTCTCTCTCTCTCATTTTAAATGTAACTAATTGGATTATAGACTCCAGACATTTATGATTAAGGGTCTCTCTCTCTCTCTCTCTCTCTCTCTCTCTGCTGCATTATTTCTGGTTTCGTAACTTGCATTGGAGTTTCTTCCTCGCTTGAAATAATTCAGAACAGACGTTTATTGAGAAGTCAGTTCAGTTCTTCAGGGTTCTTCGATTGGGGATCTCATCTGCGTAAAGCATGCGCACATAGACCGTATTAATTATTAACATATTTACACTGTACATATGCATGAAGACATGGCCAAAAAGACTTCTATTTGCTTCGCCAGTTAAACGGTGAATATGAAAGACTGCTGTCTTCGCTGAAGTCATATTATCATTATCTTGGAACGAGAGAGAGAGAGAGAGAGAGAGAGAGAGAGAGAGAGAGAGAGAGAGAGAGAGAGAGAGAGAGAGAGAGAGAGAGAGAGAGAGAATTCTACATGTCAGCAATAAAACGTTGTAGCTAATTTCCCAAATAATAATTTCCCTTACACATAATTACAAACACGGTAATGCAACTTACTCGCTCAGATAATTTATATACTGTACAAAGGAAATATAAAAAAAAATCCATTTGGAAACAATGAGACACTGACACATATACACACACACACACATGAACACGAAATGTAGCATCTTTATACAAGATAACAACAGCTGAGCACATATGAGAGTACACAGACCCAAGTGTACATGCATACACCTACACAGACAAGTGCACCACAAGAACGTAGGTGTAGCGTGTATAAATGCTAGCACCTCTTAATGATTTGGAAACATAAAGGTGAATGAATTATTCGGTGCGCATCTACAGTTAGCACATATCGGAGATGAACAGATGCACCCACACATGTTCAAGAGTAGAAACACCTGCTGCGGATGATCGGAAAGTGAAACGTCGTCAAGGTTAAACAAAAGTCGAATTGACTGACCGATTTAGCATCAAAACTTGTGGTTCTAAGAAAAATGACGGGTGTTGAATTAACGAAAATAAAAAGATTACTTTTAATTTTTCAAGCCAAAACTTCAATTTTGGGTGATGCAAACAAAAGCGTTTGCATAAGCCTCATTTTTAAAGTAAAGTGTCAGAGTAAAAACAAAAGTTTTGAAATTTAAATAGTAAGAACACATTAAGGAAAACTTTTTAATAAAACTTTGGGTATGGGAATAAAAAAATAACTATTTGTATGAAAACTTGAAGTGGGGAAGAAGTGAAGAAGTGCGAGAATTAAAGAAGCACAAGTTCTTCTTACTAGAACTTGAAGGAGAAGGAAGAGGATGAGAGGGAAATACTGGGGAAGTGGAGGTTGGTGGGGGAAAGGAAGGATGGAAGGGGGGGAGGAGAATGAGGAGGATGGGAAGTGAAGGATTTGGAGGGGGAAGGGGGAAGGGGGGGGGGCTAGTGTCGAGAGAGCATCGTCCTCCGCCAGTCGAAACTTCCCCTTCTGGGTTACTGGGTCTCGTCACATCTCCACACACACACACACACACACACACACACACACGCCTATCGCCGCTTTTTAAAAAGCCTATCCGAGCCTTCTCTTTACACTCCTCATTCAAAGGACTCCTGGGCATTTCCTACGATTCCTTCCACTGCGGCAAAGATCCTTCTCAACCATTTTTTCTTTCCAGAAACAAAAGGTTGAGGAAATCAGTTCTATTTTTACCTGGATGTCACTCTTGGATCAATGACCTTTCTGGAAGTACATTTCCAGTACGGTGAATGGCAAGAGTTGTCGGTGACGTCACTCATTTGGCGATGACGTGGTGGAGAAAGTACCAATGAGAAGAGGGTATTTGCTGCCATGCCTTTTCTGAATGGCTGAATGTTACCGTGACGTATCATTAGACGGCTGAAGAAGGTTAGGATCAGGGGAATAATAAGAAGCGTTACATTTTTCTTGGTAGTCTAATAATTGCACTCAGAAAATCTTTGCAAAGGAAACCAACACAAGAATTCTTCTTTCTTTACGTCATGACTGGTGGGTTTTCCCGGAGAAAGAAAGGTATAAATGCTAAAAGAAAAAAATTAGAATACATTGAACTTTCTTTTTAAAAGTACATTCCCACAAATCCTTAAAAGGAGATGCTTCTAATAAGTGTATTTTTAAAGAAGAAATGCTGAAAACAAAACCTCATTTGTTAGCTGTAACCGGCCATGACGTTGATAGAAAATCTCCTTTTATGTCAGAGAGAGAGAGAGAGAGAGAGAGAGAGAGAGAGAGAGAGAGAGAGAGAGAGAGAGAGAGACCTTACATATACACAGACGAGAGGAAACAATAAATTTTACATGGATACAAACGAGAGAGAGAGAGAGAGAGAGAGAGAGAGAGAGAGAGAGAGAGAGAGAGAGAGAGAGAGAGAGAGAGAGAGAGAGAGAGAGGCACCTCTCCCAAAAAAGACATTCTCAGCATCTTCCCTTTCCGGCGTTTGTCCTACTTGCGATCCACCTGTTACAGGTGCTGCGTTATGGTGAGTGAACAGGTACTTAGGGACAATAAGATAAAACAATGCACCTGTAACACCAGCCCAGATACTTTTCTGGCACTGGAAAGTATTCGTTTAATTGTCCGAAGCTCTGTACACGATATTCTCATTTTTCTGAAATTGTCATTATCCGTCTCCCAGCACCTATACAGTACTTTATTTATCTATCCATCTATCTTCCAACCTATAGGACACTTTATCTCTCTATCCAATTATCTGTCTCCCAACATCTATACAACACTATCTATCCATCTATCTATGTCTCAATACCTGTACAACACTTTATCTATCTATCCATCTATCTTCCAACACCTATACGACACTTTATCTCTCTGCCAAATTATCTGCCTCCCAACATCTATACAACACTATCTATGATCTGTCTATCTCCCAATACCTGTACAACACTTTACCTATCTATCCATCTCCCAAGAATTATACAATACTTCACCTGTCTATCAATCTATCTCTTAACACCTATAAAACACTTTATATTTCTATCAATCTATCTCCCAACACCTATACGACACTTTACCTCTCTATCCATCTATCTATCTCCCAACATCTATACAATACTCTATCTATTCCCTAGCACCTCTATACAACGGTCACACGCCGAAAGAAATCGGTTATAGATGTCACAGCAAGAAACAGCCGGCGAAGAGCGCAGATGATATGACTGTATAATGACGAGTACGGTACGGTCCTGCCAATTTTCTTACTGGAAGCGAATTCCAAGAGTCTGGAAAAGGCGTCTCCGTTACATAGAAGCCCAAGCATGACTGCAAAAAAGTGCCAGAGCCCGTTAGATTTTTTGTTGTTGTAGAAAATACGAAAATAAATGAAAGAGCGATTTCTTGAGAAGTGGATGCTAGTATTTTTCGAGGGAGAAACGGTTCTGGAAAATACGTCTAGAGGCGATGCATTAAAAGCTGCAAAATAATTTAGAATGAACTAAAGAAATACTTGACCACTTTACAGCGCTAAAGAAGTGAATATATTGTATGCATCGTTACCCTAAACTTTGAAAGGCGAGAGTACAAAGCATTGCTGGTGTTTCAGCAAAATATTGTCCTTTAGTTTTATCCTTAAATATATCGGGGTGAGGTTGCTAGCTCCGCACAACTGGTGTTTCGTGCTTGTCACCCATCCAAGTATTGACCAGACCACATGCTACCTAAATGCCATTTCCCCAAGAAGAGGGACTTCAAAAACAACAGAATATCCTCCAACTTCTTAATTATGAACGAGGTTCTCGTGTTAAAGCAAATGTCATTCAGTTGGCAGGTTTTCCTCGTTTTAGTTTTCTGCAAAAGAATACCATTGTGCCGACTTTGACAGTCCGTCCGCACTTTTTTCCGTCCACCCTCACATCTTAAAAACTACTGAAGCTAGAAGGCTGCAAATTGGTATGTTGATAATCCACCCTCCAATCATCAAACGTACCATATTGTAGCCCTCTAGCCTCAGTAGTTTTTATTTTATTTAAGGTTAAAGTTAGCCATGATTGTGAGTCTGGCAACGCTATAGGGCAGGCCACCCCCGGGCCGTGGTTGAAAGTTTCATGGGCCGCAGCTAATGCAGCATTATATCGAGACCACCGAAAGATAGATCTATTTTCGGTGGCCTTGATTATTCGCTGTAGTGGCTGTACAGAAAGCTCGATTGCGCCGAAGAAACTTCTGAGCATTTTTTACTTATTTCCTGTTACTTCAGGTCTAAGGTAAAAAAGAGCGTTGAGGTGCCCTTCCCGAAGCCCTGTGCACAATATTTTTATATCTAAAGTTCACGAATAAATGCAAAATCGAAGAACAAGTTTTCCCATCGTAATAAAGAGCCCTTGCTGTTGCCATTAACCGAACGCTATCATTAACACCATAAACTTAACTGCTATAAAAACATTATGGCCACCAGGTACCGCTACCACTTTCTGTCAGTCTGTTTAGGTTGGGGGTTGGCGTGGGGGTGAGAATGGGGGGTCTATACCCCCTGAGGCCCTTTTACCACGTCAGTTTCTGTTGAATAAAACTTAGGAAGTGTGTCAAACAACCGCATTTGCCTTCATTGTCTTCCATTTCTCCTCTGTCTTCCTCTTTTTCTTTCCTCCCTTCTATTTTTCTTCAGCTCAGTTCTCGTTCTTGCTCATTTATAACTCCCCATTCTCCTTGCTGTTACAAAAAAATTACCAACTTTCTCATCCTTCTCTCTGTTATTGGTCATTTCATTTTCTTCATTTGTATTCATCGAATCCCCTTCCCCATACCTAAATCTGCCGGCCATGTCTCCTCTATAAGCATCTAACCTCACTTCCTACATCATCCAAGAGTCTCCTCTCGTCTGTGGCATGTCCCCAATACTCAATACCCAGCCAGTCGTTGGGCCCAGTCCTCAACCCCAATAGCACTTCCCTAAGTCTGATCACCCTCTCTCTTCTTCATCCCCGTTTCATACGTTCGTTCTCCCCCGTAACTACAGAGGTATTGTATTTGCCTTTAAAAATATACTTCTTAGCTTTGTCTCTTTTTCGTTTCGTACTTTTATGTAACTGTCTTTCTTGTTGCAAAGCCCTGGTCTAAGTCCCACCCAACACACACACACGTGCACAAGAGGAAACCACCTGAAAAAAATGTTGACGTATCCGCCGCTAAAAAACATAAGGTAGGAATAAATTTACCTTTTCATTTCCTTGACTTTTAATAATGCAAGTCTTTGCATTTGGTAATGGTAAAAGAAGCTGACACGTAAACAAGTACGCTCGAGGAAAGAAGAGGATTGGAAACTAATATGAAAATAAGCGACCAGTGAAAGAAAGCAGTTCTGAGTATATATCTATTAAAAAAAAAGGATACTGGGAATATAAAATGTACATTTTTGTCATACGCGTTTGTACGTAAGCAGAGATCTCCCGCTGTGCTTGAACAGGTAAAAAAAAAGGAAATACTGAATTAAATAAACCTCTGTTTATAACATAAAAACGAGCAAGTGAAGAATATAACAGAAGGAACACCTGTACTAAAAAGCCAAGACGTGATTCCTACTCCGTCAGCAGATGCGGCCTGGCCTGCTATGTGCTGACGATGATGACATTTTTCCGGATAATTGTCGATGTACAGTTATATTGCTGCATACCAAAAACACTCTCCCTTCTCGCTTCCACGGCCCCAGTAAGGAGCTGCCGTCGTGGCTGAAGGAGGAGGAGGGAGGAGGAGGAGGAGGAGGGGAGGAGGAGGAGGAGGAGGAGGAGGTAGTACATAGAAGGGTCAACGAACTCTCTCGATGATCCACTTCTGAGGGAGCCCCTCTGGGATGACGACGATGAGGGGTGGGGTGGGGGGGTCACAGATGGATGGGTGGGGGTGGGGCTAGGGGGTTGATTATGGTATAGACGCCGTCAGGTCTTCCTACAGTACCTTATTTCGGTTCGGCTGTAATCACGTGGCTGACGAAAATTTGTCGAGTTGGTTCCCCACACCAAAAATAACTTCTTGCAATCCCCTTTTATTTGCTTTTACGGTGTCTTTTTTTTCGGTTTTCCAGAGGCTTGATTTTGGTTTTCCAGTAGCTTTATTTTGGATTTCCAGTCGCTTCGTTTTTGGTTTTCCAGTGGCTTTATTTTGGTTTTCCAGTGGATCTACTTTGGTTTTCCAGTAGCTTTATTTTGGCTTTTCAGTGATTTGATTTTGGTTTTCTATTGGCTTTATTTTGGCTGTCCAGTAGCTTTATTTTGGTTTTCCAGTGGCTTTATCTAGGTTTTCCAGTAGCTTTATTCTGGTTTTCTATTGGTTTTACTTTGGTTTTCCTGTAGCTTTATTTTGATTTTCTAATGGCTTTATCTTAGTTTTTCAGTAGGTTTATTCTGGTTTTCCATTGGTTTATTTTGGTTTTCCTGTAGCTTTATTTTGCTTTACTTTGGTCTTCCAGTGGCTTTATTCTGGTTTCCATGTAGCTTTATTTTGGTTTCAAGTGGCTTTATTTTGGTTTTCTAGTTCCACAGGCAATGTTTCTGAATTTTCGGAAGGTTTAGAATATTTCAACGAGCATTCCAATTTCTATCTGGAAACGATGCAAATAAAAATAAATGGAAAACTCAACAGGGTTTCTGTAATGCTTCCAGTTCAGCGACCTCAAACTGAATTATTTGGGCAAGATGGAGATGGAGATTGAGGGGGGAATGCTTGTCTCTAAGAGCATTTTTGTTATTTTCTAATCTACCTCAACCAGTTTCTTCTCACAGGTGAACGACGATGGCGGGCTGATATCTGTACAAAAAGTACTGCAATTGCAAGTGTACGATTTCAACACTGACAACATGGCAATGTCAATAACATCACCTCATTTCCTTCGCTGTAAGGGCAAGTTTACATAACGGGAAAAATAACGTCATTACCATTGTCATTATTACTAATATCGAGAGTTTTGTTGATACAGCGCAAACCATCCACTGCTTAATCCAACTCTGTTATCCCGATGTATCGATTGCACTTGCTCGCGCATGCGCAAAGAAAACGGGCTTATATTGACTGAAAAACACACTTGTAGATCTGTCAATACAATTCCGACCACAGGGCATACACTGAAAAATAGTAATTTGTTTGTTGAATAGAATGAAAACCGAGCCCGGTAAAAGAAATATCTTTTTTAGAGATTTATTTCTTCTCATATACGAGCTACATACTTTATGTACTGTAATGCCATTTTGTCGGGAAAAATAAAGGGAATTCAGTTGGAGAGAGAGAGAGAGAGAGAGAGAGAGAGAGAGAGAGAGAGGCATGAAAAAATAAAATGGTAGCCTAATTGTACGAAACTCTGCAGAAGGAAAGAGAAAACACTGAAGAAAGGAACCGTATGACAACAGAGTAAACGATGTGTGTATGTGTGTACGTGCACGTGAGAGTATATTTTGTTGCGCATGCGCGCCCGACGGTGGTCCTTGACAATGACCATCAGCCACACGAGGAAGAACAAGAAGGAAGAAAACGACTGCGACGTCGTCGTAGGACCACAATATTCAGTTACAAACCGACGAGAATTTTTTTTTTATTCTCTCTTCTTCTTCGACTGAGTATCGAATACGAGTTAAAGGTTACGACGAAAGGTCAATGGCAAGGCTTCGTCTTCTTCTTCTTCTTCTTCTTCTTCTTCAGCCTCTCCTTCGGCCCTCAGCCGACTGACTGTCAAGCGACACGTAATTGGTTAACTGTAATAGTTCTCCGCCGCCGAAAGTTTTTTTTTTTCTTTTTTTTTTTACGATGAGATTGGAGTGAGGTGACCGTTGGCTTTTGAGACAGCCCATACACAGCTTTTTTATTATAGAATTTTAGTGCTGTTATTACTCTTTATCATTATACAACGAAGAAACTTTGATGTAAATTGTACGTTTATTACGTCATGCCCGTCGCTATGAATTTAAGAGAACGCCCCCGTCAAAACATTACGACTTACTGTCAATAACTGCGGAGCGAGGGAGCCTTTCCAAGTCTCCCAAGACAAGTGGCGGAAAAGATGACCGCTAATTCTCCCAACGTAGCAATCTTCACATTCGGAGATGACGCTAACGACACGTGTGATATCGTTTTCAAGACGGTTCGTCGCGCGAGACGGACATTCCAAGTTAGAAGACGCACTTGCTAATTGTGGTTTTGCCGAAAAAATCATTGCCAGCACGACCGTAAATCGACGGCTTACGAGAGGCGGCCGCTGCGGTTAAATTCGGGAGGATTTTGTTTTTTGCTTCGAATAGGATTCTATGACTCTTTTCCATACAAGGACACTTGTATATTCCATTATGACTCCTTGAAGGATGCTGAAGGAAGGGAAAATCTGATGTAGTTTATTCTTTTCTTTTAAGAAGCACAGGCCTATAGGTCTAGCAACCACATCCCCTTTTCCAGAGCAGAACCAGAGAAAAACTGGAAAAAAAGACGAAACTTTACGAAGCAAAGGACAAACCTTTTATCAGATTCAAGGGAAACAAAATCCATCGCTCACATAAGACAATGGTTTCCGCATTTTAACTAAATACCGTCATAGGCGAGCTCAAACATTCTAGAATTGACAAGGCAGACCAGTTGACGTCGTGTGTCATTGACCTAGCTGAGGGCGAGCGCCGGGCAACAGCCATGCTAGTACTTTTGCCTTAAGTTCTCATTCCTTTACGGTATTATGTGATTGGAGAAGGCTCAAGAGTCACTGTTTTCTTTCTTTTTTTTTTTTTTTTTTTGTACGTTCGGTTTACGACTGAAATTTAAACAGATAAACCCTTACCGCCGAAAGACAGCTAGGATGACGCACATCACTTTGGAGATTTGGCACGAAATGCATCAAAGAAAACCACGTCTATTTCACAACAAATATTCATTATCACTCACGAAATTACGCAAAATAAAACGCTAAATTACAGAACGAGTGGCGAACGAAAAACAAGAAACGACGCGGTTTTACCAAACACGTAAAAAAAAAAAGACACCAATAAAAACATCAGCTGGGTTTTGGATACCTTTGCGGAAGCATTGGAATCTCCACGGCTTCCGCCTCGTTGACCACCAGATATTCGGCTGTTTACGATAACGCGGGAAACCGAGGCACGATCTCGTCGTTTATAACAACGAGGACATGTAACGAAGATCTATAGGAGGGCAGGGCGAACCGAAGTGGAAAACTGTGAACGCTGAGAAAAAATCCACTTTAATGCGAATCATTAACTCCCCCCAAAACGATGATTTAGTTACGTTACATCATAGACGGCAGAATTCGACAGATAATTACTTGTTACTGAAATATCATAGCAGATAATTAAGTTACGACAATATCCTGCGAAAACGTTTTAGTGAATGAACTTGATTGGAGCAAATATTCTCTTCACGTGCAATAGCAGCATTACTGGAACCTCCAGAAGGAATAAGTTCAAAACGCTACGTTGCAAGCTTTCCTTAACGAATACAGGACATAATAATAATAACAATAACAACAACAACAATAATTCTAATAACACTACCGCCAGAGCATCGTGGAAGAACACAATACAGGAGACCCTGGAACCCTTTGCTACCTCCGAAACCCTCAGCCGGTCATTCACCTTTCGGCTTACTTTTCTGGACACAGAAAACGGAACACAGTGAGGAGTGGGCTAGCAAAAGGTACTCATTCTCCCGGACTGCAGGTGACGGATGATGTTGGTTGGAAGGAGGAGGGAGAGGAATGTAGAATAATAATAATAATAAAGGGGGGAGGGGGAAGGAGGAGGAGGCATTTACTGGTATGCGTCTGTACAAAAGAGTTTACACAATTCTTTCTCCCTTCAAGGTCCCCAAATTTCTGGAATTCTGTTCAAGGGTTCGAAATGAAAACACGATTTCCTTAGTAGCAAAACCTTGCCAGTAGTGAAGTACGAAGCAGGATTAGCTATAAATTATATTTAATGTCTACACAAATATATTTACACCTTGAAACGTGCCTAGAAACACACATGTGCACACACACATCATCACAAGCATTCAAGCCAAATTTACACATAGGCCTTAGCGCTTTGATACACAAGGAAGATAAACAAAAAACTTGAATGAATAAGACACTGTGCTTAAAAAAAAACTGAAAATAGCCGACACTACTGTTAGCTGAAATAAAAAAAAGAAGATTGTAGACCTACAATCAAAACAGCAAAAGAAAAAAAAATCGATAAGCCTCTTAAGCCTATCGACAAAAAAGGAAGATTTCGATTAAGCCTTTCGTAGTAGGCCTATTTAACCCCGATTCATAATGGTATTACGAGAGAATTTACTTTTTACATACAGACACGCCAGGCATTCGTGACTTTGAGAATGTCCTTACAAACGAGCCTTGGAAAAAAAAAGACTATAGTTATGTGGCCATGACAATGTCAAATTACTCAGCCATACTGAAGTTTTCGGTAAAAATAAGTCAAATAGCCAAATAATGAAAGGCCTTGACAATAAAATAAAAGGGAAATAGATTTAATTAATTCCACCTCCGTACATTCAAATGAATTACTTTTCATTGGGGTTGAATGATTCGATGAAAGTTATTCAAAATAACAAGGAAATGCAAGACTTATAAGTTACAAGAACTTGAAGGTTTCAGCGCATTGCTTGAAAAACAACGTGACGTCACTATTTCTCAAAATGTCGATATTAGAAAGCCCGTGACGGCTTTACCAGGCTTTACGGCAAGGCATCTCTGAAGGGCGGATTGCTGGGGTCTAGGGGTTCCACCGGAGGATGGGCTGGGGTAGGGGGGCGGGTCCCAGCCGAACCGACCTACGTAACGGGATTAATGGTGCTCCCCTAACACCCCCAATCCCCACCTTTTCCATCTCGATCACCATCACGTACCCATTTCTTCTCTACATCTACAGGAACCAGTTACCTTCATAGGCTCACTGTATTGTAACCAGTAGCTTTCACAGGCTCACTGTACAGTATAGTAACCAGTTACCTCCATAGGCTTATTGTATGGTAACCAGTTACTTTCATAGGCTCACTGTACAGTATAGTAACTAGTTACCTTCATAGGCTAAACATATAGCAACCAGTTTACCTTCACAAGCTCACTGTAACGGGTCTCAGGAAATAGTTGAAATTGAGATGAGAAGTCAAAGAACCTTTTGCTAAACGATTTTAGAGAACATGGAATAGATATATGCTTCCTCTCTCTCTCTCTCTCTCTCTCTCTCTCTCTCTCTCTCTCTCTCTCTCTCTCTCTGCTATAAAAGCCTTAACCTCTGCTACTGTACAATGTTATGTATTTCTTATCCCTACCCCTTTTTCCGTGTCACGTTACCTGCCATCACAACAGCACTTGCTCTTCTTGTACTGTGTCTGACAGGTGTTGCTGAGGGGGAATGAGATAAGGGTAGAGAGAGAGAGAGAGAGAGAGAGAGAGAGAGAGAGAGAGAGAGAGAGAGAGAGAAGGTGAAGGTGAGGGCCAAGGGAATGATGCGTCACTACTCTCATGATCACGAGGTTGGCCGAGCGACGAGAAGCGCCTCTCTCTCTCTCTCTCTCTCTCTCTCTCTCTCTCTCTCTCTCTATCTCTTCGACTTCTGTTGTAACCGAGCGGTTTCGTCTTGTTCCCGCAGACATACAGCGATAAAAATACTTCGGAGAGAGAGAGAGAGAGAGAGAGAGAGAGAGAGAGAGAGAGAGAGAGAGAGAGAGAGAGAGAGAGAGAGAGAGACTTTCCTTGCGACTTCTTCTCTCTGTAGCAAAATAGGGGTATTGAAGTATGAGGCAAAACCAATGAGGCTGAACGGGCATAGCCCTGAGAGAGAGAGAATCGTTTGGGTACCACCCGGAAGATCCTTTACTTCTTCTTCTTCTTCTTTTTCTTCATTAGGATGTCTGTGCTCTGGATACATAGGTACATACAATGTAACCTCGCTTCTTATAAGTTAACTGGGCATACTCACACTGCCCGATGCCACGAATCTGAATGGGTATCTTTCGACTATTGTCATTCAGGGCGAAGTTTTATTTGTGTATGACAATAGATGTTAATGAGTAAGTCGCATATACACATGTACACATGGTGTATAAAACTTCAAGCACAGACACAACTATATATATATATATATATATATATATATATATATATATATATATATATATATATATATATATATATATATATATATATATATATATATATATATATATATATATATATATATATATATATATATATATATATATATATATATATATATATATATATATATATATATATATATATATATATATAACAAATACCCCGATATGTACAAATTACTTTTGGACTGAAAGAAGCATTCTTTAAAAATGAATGCACATTATCAAAAATTGTAAAATTTCCCATCAGACTAACTTGAATAGCAAAACTGAATGACAGCAACACCTTCCAAGATTCCAGAATTAATTTGCCATCAAGAACGAAGGAACTAATTAAATCACTTGCTTATTATAATGATGTGGGTCAAAGAATTATGAATATCAATATCTACCCACGATGTTGTATGATGAGAAGTAAACAGGAGAATGATTGGGGTTTTGGTGTTATTGGAATAAAAAATTATAATAAAACGTACTTCTATTATCACTCCTGATCAACAGAATCCTCATAATTATTATTATTATTATTATTATTATTATTACCAGCAATGTTTTTGGGTGTAACCATTCATTAATATAACTTTTTATATAGTGTAGCTATTTTCTGTATTGTATCTCTCTCGTCTATTTCTGACATGACCCTGAGGTGAAATAAAGGATGCTATTATTATTATTAATGCCAAGAGCTCTTATTAAGAAATTATTATGATTTACTAAAAAAAAAAAAAAAAAAAAAAAAAACTAAAAAAAAAAAAAAAAAGAATCCCGTGAAAAATAATTCACACAAAATACGTTCACATTTCTCTCCCAGAGACGCTAAGTACTGATAGGCTTATGTGAAAGCAAACACACACACACGCACACACACACAAATAACGGTACCTCATAGCCTAGAGGTCGAGCCGTGTACCGTAAACATGGCCTAAGGGGTCTTCCCTCATTGGTAACACCCCTCTAGTAACCCCATCTTCCACCCACCCCCTCCCTTAACGGGGTCTCTCCGGTTTCTTTCCACCACCGTCTCTTTTTAGGCCCATTTATCTCTCCTTCAGCCCTCCTCCCCGTCCCTTTCCCTTGCCTTACCCCTCCCCAGACACCCCAAATGACACCTCATTTAGCCACCTTTTTAGGCTGACGGAGCATCGGAGGTCGACCCGTAAAATGGGGCATTAATTACAGAGACTACTTCATTCCATTGCAGGGCTTTGGGATTCTCTTTCTGCTTCTGCTTTTCCTGACTTGAATAATGCCTCTTCTGCCTGAAGAGGCCGTGTGTCTTTTATCGACGGATTCATTCTATTGAAGAGCTTTGGGATTCTCTTGCTGCTTCTGCTTTTCCTGACTTGAATAATGACCCTTTTGCCATAAAGAGGCTGTGTGTGTGTGTGTGTGTTTTTTTTTTTGACGGATTCATTCTTAGCAAAGCTTTGGGATTCTCTTTCTGCTTCTGCTTTTCCTACCTAATAATATCCCTTTTGCTTTGAAGAGGCCGTGTGTCTTATTTTCGACGGATTAATTTTATTGTAGAGCTTTGGTATTCTCTTTCTGCTCCTGCTTTTCCTGACTTGAATAATGTCCCTTCTGCCTTGAAGAGGCCGTGTGTCTTTTTCCGACGGTTTCCCGTTGACGGGAATATGGGATGACGGCGGAGCTTATGACAGGTGATTCCCATTCGTGGCGAAAATTGATCAGATGGCTTGCGACAGTTCTCCCCTAGACTGGAAAATTAGGCAATGGAGAATTCTTAAAGTATATTTGCTATTAACTTCTCTCATAGGTGTGGATTTCGTTATCACGTTTAGGAATTCCATTTTATTCAGTGCCTCAAACATATATACTTGGTGAAGAAAAAGTCTGTAAAAGTTCACTACAACAGAAAATAGTAAAACATTCGATATATTAGAAAAAAGCTTTACACGCTTTACAGTATGTTTAATACTGTAATAAAACCACAAAGCAAGTAAAAAAAATAAACAACCATCTATTCACAAATTCATGTTACAAACCATTGACTTCTCGCAACTGGAAGCAACAAAAGATGCAAAACATTCCGATATCAGTTCGCGTGACGCGGCCCTGTCTCATCACGCGCTTCCCGAGAAACACCGTTAACGGCCAGAAAAAAAAAAGAAAGAAGAAAGAAAATGTCACATGCTATGAGAAAAGAGGCGATCCTTCGGAAAATACATATCAGTGGGCGGAGCCAACGGGCGGCTCTATACAGCCGGGGGGGGGGGGCTTAACCTGACGGAGAGGGGACAGGTGGTTGAACTTTGTGGGGTCGAACTCATGTTACCTGACGTTCTTCCCTTCGGGATCGGGCTCACGCCTTCACTCCTTTCTCTCCCTTTCATTATAAAGGTTCTTCTCCCTACTCCTCCCCCTCCCCTTCCCTTCCTCCTTCCTCTCTTCGCCGCCTTCGGAAAGGTGATCGAAGCTGAGACGAAGAAATCCCATGCCCATACCAACCACTTAATGGGCTGTTCTTATAGTCACGACTTTTGGCGGAGCTGCCGCCTCCGCTAGCTAGCTCAGGAGGAGGGTGAGGAGGAGGAGGAGGAGGAGGAGGAGGAAGGAGAGGGCAGGATACCTTAAGGTTTCAAGGTGATTAACCACGAGGACTTCACGATGTGTTACGTATAGGGCTATGAATAATTCATAGAAATGAAAATGGAGGAATGAATAGACATACGAATTAGAGCAAAAGATGGATCCATGTGTTTTCGTGCGTCTATTTCGTGAGAAAATAATAAGGATTGATCTTTGAATGTTAAAGTCAAGTGATTTTTAGAAATAGAGAATGGCATCAATGACATGGGAAACAAGCTGAACAGGCGAAATAACTAATTAAAAAATAAATGATTCTTATTTTACAGATATTTTGATATCGGTATAAGAACTATAATTAGATAAATTTAGTTTCAATGGATGATATTTTCAAATGTACTTAAGTATACAGTCATAATAAACTAAAGAATAAAACACAAGACGAAATAATAAGGGAGAGGATAATGCGCGCACAAAAATAATGAAGATGAATATAAAAATATTAGAGTGGAAAGAAGAAATAAAAGTATCAGAGTAAGATATAAAGGAGAGGAAAGAAAAAAGGACGATAGTCTAACAGGAAAAAAGAATGAAAGAGAATCTGATCAGATCTCAACCCCCAGAAAAAAAAGTATACCGCAAAATGAACCGTACTAATGCTGACACAAGCCGATCCTCCCCGTGACCTCAGGTCAATGAACTTTGCGGACAAAAACGGACCGAAATGGAAGACAAGTGGGGAGGGGAACCGGAGGCGGATTGGAGGGAGGGGCTGAGAAGGCTGGGGGAGAGCGAGGGCGGTGTAATCTCTTTGAAGTAATGAGATGCAAGGAATGGAAGGTGGACCGGGGAAAAAATCCGGCATAAATACAAAAGACAAATCATAGTGCAAAGATGCAACAGTCAAGCGGCAGAGATTTATGCCCCGACGAATATAGTTTTAAAGATGCCTGCTTTCAAGGCGGTGCTCGTTTTTGTCAACTGGAGATAAGCCTGATGCATGGAAGGGTCTTCAACGCATGCAATTGTCCGGAGAAACTGATTATAGATTTTCGCTTGACCGCTGATGACAAGTATTTATTGAAGCTGCGGTCCGAATTTCTCTCCTTTTCTCTTCGTGCTTTTATTCTGGGCATCTTCATCACAGGATATAAAATCTCTCTCAATTCTTACACGGCGCTATTGACACGATCTTGATTTTAATATTAGTCAAGGTATACGGTGCCGTATCATAAAACTACGCAGTCCAACATGCCAACTCGGAACGCTTGTTAAAGACAAATCTGACAACGTCTCTTTTCAGCAATAATAATAATAATAATAATAATAATAATAATAATAATAATAATAATAATGTGTTAATCTAGACTACGAAATGAACTAGCTGTGTACTTCCTTGAACATAGCCTATTTAAGGAAATGCACAATCAGTTACGAGACACACAAAAGGTCGTATCGTCATTTCATCTGGTCCAAGATCAAATTTCAGAATTTTCAACAGGGACTGAAAGGGACTCCACTGATTAAAAATCTCCACTGAGGAAGGAAGTTCGGACTGACGGATTTATGTGGCTTCAGAGACGCAAACAAAAGAGGAATTCTACGGAATCGGACAGTTGTGAAAATGAGAGGGGATCGGTTGCAGGTTCTTTTAGACAAAGCAATAACGGAACATCTCCTTTGTTTTGAGTAATGCCAAAAGTAACTGAAACTTAAAACATACTGTCTTTGAATTTTCTTTGTTGATGGAAAGAGTTTGCTCCTCATTTCCGGTTAATTTCTAAATTTTTTATTTTTATGAAATCAAATGAAAGTAAGGTAAAAAAGTATATTTATTTATTTACTTGTACACCAGAGTATTTACAACCAAAAATAAATTTCACGTGTCGATGACCGGTGTCTAGCCGACGCTAGATTACGCAATCTAAGAGGAGTAGTTCGTAAGAAAAGAATATAAATTCAAGCTAATGCACATAAGCTATGCAATCAATCAACTGCAACAAATCGATACGAAAAGCACAAATATTTTAAATGACAGGAGAAAAAAAATGAGAGAAAGGATGGTAACAAAATGTTTCATCCACAATGTATCCCAGCGCATTACGCACGTCGTTTCTCTGCGTATCGGCCTTTTCCCAGAACGTTTCGTGTTCGCAAATGGAAATATCGGGTAACCCGAACTATAATGTGTGGTAGGAGAACGATCGACTTGGGGAACGTGGCAACACCCTAATGTGACCTTCAGCAGAGGTCAGGCAGGAAGATAGATGTATGTGGCGAAGCGAGAGGATGAAACGAGACACAAAACAAACTTGAGGAATCGGTTTTAATTTAAATGCGGTTGGGTCGAATATCGGATCCTAAGGTGGTGTTTTGTGCTCTCATTTTTCAGTGTTCATTGTTAATCGCGTGTTTATTAACTTAGGTTATAACTGAAAGACATTTCCTTCTCATGAAGGCAAACTGAAGGTAAGTACTTACTGGCTTACTTCAGTGACAAGGTGCATACAAATACATTCACTTAATCCGACTCATGTACTGGAAATCCAAAAAGTAATAAATGTTCATTACATTCACTTACATATGATATTACAGCAGAAACAACTTTACTTTTAATCTTTTTGGAGGAAAACGAATCAAAAATAAAAAAAAATACTTAACCTAACCTATCTCAAGGTTACGTGCCCACTGACACTTTCATCCTAAAGTCTCCAAATAGTCACTTATTCATAATTTATTTCTAAAGAAATATCCAAGTTGGGTTTTAGCTCTAATGGCATCTTGGGGTCAATCAGATACCCGCCATACTGGTTACACCGGTGTATCAGATTCAAATGTCATGTCATGAAGTCCCTTGGAAGAAAATGAGGAAAAGTATACGAAAAGTAAACGAATTCGACTTTTTACAAAAAGCCTGTACATACGAATGAAATAAAAAAAGGGGGGGTCCTTCAGATTTTCTCGAATTTATGCGGCCACACCTGACCACCAGGGTCAGTTACATAACGCGAACTTGGGAGGCGAACAAGTGGCTAGGCTAGGCTAGGCTATGGAACCCAGGGATCCACGTGTTCTGATTCAGCACAATAACAGAGAGAACAGTATCTTGTCAGGTGAATTCTTTACATCGGCAAATCTCACAAAGACCAACAATATCCAGATTGTCACCTGTTTCTTTCTTTCTTTAAATCTTCAGGCTGAAAACCCTTACGGACAGAGTCAACAGACTACAAACCCCAAGAGGGTTCCGAAGGGAAATCAGCCTGCAAGAGAGTGCGAAAGTTAGCGAAAAAGGTGATACACGAATAAATATGAGGGAACAGGAAAATCCAGCCGATACACTTGAAATATCACGTCCAATGGAAAACGATTCGATATCCCACACAGACGAGGTCACTTCTTTCTCGAAAAGGAAGAAAAAGACGATTTTCGAACTTCTTGAATAACATTCCCCTTTTCTTGCACCATTACACAGGGGAATCTGACAGTTGGCGCGTAGTGTGAACGACGCTTGGGCAGGTCACTCAGAGGTCAAAACGGGGTAGAGTGAGTGCGCGCAAGATGGAGGAGGAGGAGGAATGAAGGAGGAAAGGAGGAGGAGGAGGAGGTAGAGCTGAAAGAGGAAAGATAAGATGAGGAGTGGAATTAGAATGACGGAAATAAGGACCAGCTTTGAATGAGTTCAGACATATTTTTTTACCTACATGACATGTATTAAATGCTTTGTTATTTTCTAAAAATGCAATTGCCAACAAGCAAAAATTACTGATACACAATATATATATATATATATATATATATATATATATATATATATATATATATATATATATATATATATACATACATATATGTGCATGCGTGTATGTGTACCTTATTAGATATATAATGAATACTGGTTTTATATTCATACATGTTGGCGCTTTTTCAATTAACAGAACATTACAATAACACGCGTGAGCTTATGCGCCTGTATATGCATTTGTAAGTATAATTATCAATAAATACCTTCATTAAGCATATAAACGTGTATCATTAGAAAACATGATGGTACCGGGTAATGATACCAAATTGATTTTGAATTACTGATTGTTTACGAAAAACTAAGAATTAAAAAATAGCTTTCAAGTTCTTTCATTCTAAAACCGAACAGATGATCTTCGATCATTAGACAGATTTTTCAAACTGAATTTTAAAAACGGAAATGAAAACAAATTAAATATCTGAGGCTGTAAGTGTCGGAAAGACGAAACAATTAGTCGCTTTATGCGTAGAACAGATACATCTATAAGGAGGTAGAATGTACATAATATCAAAGATCAGTGAAATGAAAAGAACCGGAGTAGTACTGTATAAGACACTTACCGATAACAGCAGGATAACTTTGTAGTGAGTAATAGAATCCACGCGATGAAATATCCATGCGTAAGTAAAAATAAGGGAATCCTGAAGTAAAGCACTGCACAAGTAGGAGACACTTTTTGGCACTTATGGCTTCACTTATTGTCACACCCATGAAACAGATCACTTCCTCATTTCATCCATCCAGTGTCACATGGAAGGCTTGAGTAATCCAGTAAACATTTGACAACACAACAGCAGCCAGCAGTAGCAGCAACAGGTATCAATCAGCACACAGTGTAAATCCCTTTCTCTGAATCAGAGCATTGTAGCAGAGGCACACTCGGTCAAGCACACGCCGCGGACACTACCGGAGAGTGAAATGGCATCGCCTTCGTCGAAGGCTTTGCTTGCGATGTGTCAAAAAGCGTGTGCGAGGTACGAGCCGAACGTCCCGTATCACGTCTGCTCAGTCTAGTAGTCGGGGCCGAACTGAACTTCGCAACTCCACAGGAGTCTCTCTTGGCTCCCCTGAGCCATAGGGACGGTCGTACGAACCAAGAGCGCTCCCTCCTCCTCTTCCCCATCCTTCCCACCCCCAGTGTTACGTCGGTTTGAGGTGGGTTGTTGGGGGTTGCCCCTGGGTCTGGGTGTTGGTCTTGGGTGCTGGGGTTGTCCTGTCAGGAGGGGTAGTAGGCCCTCAGGGTGACTGTTTTACTCCCCAAAGCATCGTTCATTCATCGAGACCAAAACAATAAGGATGAAAGAGCGATAAGCAATGAATCAAGGTGTCGTTATTCCCGAAATGAGGGAAAAATGACTGATGCGAGAATTTTCATTTCATCTGCAGGACGTCTCACTCACTGACGAATTATACACGGGGCTGGAAAAAACGAAAAAAGAATAGTGATCAGTCGTACGTTCCTCGCTCGGTGGAGAGGCGGCTGCGAAAGACCTTGATCTTGAACGCTGGGCTACACGGCAGGATTTTTCCTAGTGTTAAATCCGAGGATTAATAGAACGCGCCTGCGCTTTCTGCCTGAAGTTAATTCGTTAAACGACCGTGACACCTACGACAGAAGAGTTTAGCGATAGTCGGCTATGTTGCTGGATTTGAAATGCGCACGCAACGATTGAAATAGACCAAATCGAATTCTTCACATATCGGGGAGGTTGTTACTCCCTCGGCGGCTCGCACAGGAAATTATTCGGGTGAAAACCCGAGTTCTAGGAAATCTTGTTTACTAATGCCTCCTCTCGGGAGGAGGAAAACAAAGAGGAAAGAAGACGTTTTAAGCACGTGTGTGAAAGGAGACGCTTAAATGGATGAATAAAAGCAAAGTTCTTGGAATTTATTTTTTGCTCTTGCTATTTTTTTTAATCTAAAGTTATTGTGGAATGTATTAAAATCTGTAATTTTGAACGTAGGGTCCCCACAATGTACACGCTCATACAAAAACAAGCAAGTGCCCGTAAACGCATGCGCGCATGCGTACACATACATAAATACACTCACTCAACACACACACACACACACACACACACATATATATATATATATATATATATATATATATATATATATATATATATATATATATATATATATATATATATATATATATATATATATATATATATATATATATATATATATTATATATATATATATATATATATATATATATATCTGTTTGTACGTATGAATGTATTTGCGCGCGTCAGTTTTCTTTTGTGCATGAAATGCACAAATAAGCACATTAATTCACAATAATATTTTATTTATTTTTGGGGGGGAATATTTAGCGGATGATCTTTTCCAGATCTAATAAGAAATGTATTTATTGATTAGTATCTTAGTGATCGTTAAAATTATGAAGAATACAATTACTCGCAAAAATAATACAAGAAAAACAGCCTGTTACCGAATGGACAAGATAAGCATAAGAAGAAGGGAAGAAAAGACGGAAAATGAAGGAATGGTAAAGGAAACATGGATGAATTGTCAATATTTCCTTATCTTAAATCTTGCTTACCAGAATGCATCATGATAGAGATAAAACTGTACCTGTACGTGAATCTTAGAAAAAAAGAAATAATGAAGACAATGTTGAAAGGGATGAAATAGCAAAAGGCGGAGGAAGAATTAATGAGACCGAGTCTTAAAAATATTTATGGTAAAAAAAAATGTAGGCTTAAGAAGACTGGAAAGCCAGACTAAAATTGGATACGAAAAAATTATTATGCATTATTCTATAGCAATTTTTGTTGTATGGATGTAAATCCTGGAATGATAATGAAACTATATCTAAAGCTTTTGTCAATATCAGAATAAGATTAAATAATAATTAGTCATATGACAGGATATACTGAGCAGTGATTAAAAAAAAATTGACAAAAAATGGAGGTTCCTCTATCTTTGGGAGAATAGTACGTGACAGTTTCAGCTGGGCTCCTGTGGGCACCAGAGGAGACGGAAGACCCAGACATTACAAGACGGTGAAAATTTGTGAAGGTGAAAGCACAGTAGATCTCAGTGGGTGATGATGATGATGATTATGAAATACATTGCGCAACTGAGCCAAAAAGATCTACATTTGGACTCTGTGATTTTATACAAAACAGAGAATCACACTATCCTCATACATACATACATACATACATACATACATACATACATATATATACAGTATATATATAAATGTATATATATGTGTGTGTGAAATGTGTGTTTATGTGTGTACACATGTGTGCAACCTCTTATTTTTTGTTTTTTGTTCCGTAATTTTATACAAAACAGCGTAAACTGCTGAAGAGTAATCACACTATCCTCATACACACACATACATATATACTGTATATATAAATATATATGTGTATATATATATTTTATATATATACATATATATTATATATAGCCTATATATAATACATATATAAATATATATAAATATATATATACTCGTATGTGTGTGTGTGTATGAAATGTCTGTGTACGTGTATGCATATGTGTGTCCACGCAAACTGCGTACTTGAGCTTCAAATAAGATGACGAATTACTAAATTAAGAAATAAAAGTGAATGCGGAAAATTTCCCCAAAAAAGCTTTGGAGATTTTAACGCCCGACAGAAACCAATCCGAAGATGACTTATAACACAATTTCCATTTGACTTATTTTTTTATCCATTTACACCGAAACTGGCTTTTTTTGTTTTTGTTTTAAAGGACACGAATCTATGACAAAAGCAGCGTTGCCATAAAGTCTGCCGGTATTTTTGTCATCGTCATGCTCACGTAATCGTAATGTTGCCTTATACTGCGCAATATTGTCTTACAAATTGCTAGAATATTTATATAAATGTTATTATTGTTGCTGTTTTCCAAATGCAGAAAACCAATCATCCTGAAATTACATTTCCAACAGTGGGCCACATATTATTATTATTACTATTATTATTACTTGTCACTGACGATAAGGAAAAGAATACAAAACACTAATCTTAAATTTACACCTAAAACAGTAAGCCATACGCTAAGGTTGTTATTATTATTATTATTATTTGTCACTGACGATAACGAAAAAGAATACAAAACACATATCTTGAATTCACCTGTAACAGTAAGCCATATTATTATTATTATTATTATTATTATTATATTATTATTATTATTATTATTATTATTATTATTATTATTCACTGACTTAACGAAAGGAATAAGAAACATAGATCTTGATATTGATTTAAAACAATGCATTTACACCAGGGAAATGATAAAAAAAAATCAGTATTACGGCTGACAGGACATAATTAATTTATAATCGTAGCCTCGTCCTCAGAAGTAAATACCATATCATTTCTCCGTCCTTCTTTCCTTTCTGTTCGCTCTCATTTATTTCGCTTCCTGTTCCAAAGCACAGCGATCAGGTAACAACAAAGACGTTCGAATTTCTCATTCACATTGACCTTGCCGAGCCTCTCTCTCCCTCTCTCTCGCCGGGGGTCACCTTCTCTTTTTCCTCTCCCTGTTACACTTTTACCGTAGGTCTACGACCTCTGATGAACTCGCTGGAGAATTAATGGGTAACTTATTCATTAGAATGTGACTGTGTGTGCATACATATAATGATATAAATACATACATACATACATACATACACTTTATATATATGTATATACATATGTACATTTAATATATATATATATATATATATATATATATATATATATATATATATATATATATATATATATATATATATAAAAACCCTTCGTCTATGGTCCTTCTCCTCGACACCGACTGGCGCGTCAGATGCTCTAAGAAACAGCCAGCGTGGTTAAGACGTTTAGGGCATTTCGCGGAAAAAAAAAAATGAAAAGGGAGGAGAAGGGAGTCCAAAAGAATAAGGGACTTAGGGCAGGCCCCAAGGCATCCCGAAGGAAACGAATCCCATGGCCGTAACATTGACTAACCTCTACAAGCGGATGTTGGACGCGGCGGCCGTTCCAGCTTTCTTTTTTCGGGTGCCGTTACTTTTGCGTAACAACTCCGCTAGCGGGAATCCATCGCGGTTCACCCGGGGGTAGAGGTGTGTTGGCGTGAATGTCATTCATTGTTTTTATGCTCTTCTTCGTTTTCTTTGGGGATAGGGATATGGGTGGTCGAGTTTTAGGATAAGATGAGGACATGGTGTCGCCTGATTGGGTTTACCTGAAGTGCATACTTTAAAATCATATATAAATTACACAGAAGGGGATTATTTTCCTTGTTGCCTCTCTTTTGATGGAACATGATTTTTAGATCAGTATGACTTTTTGTTTGACTGTTCATCGGATCAGATATTACCTAACACATACTTTATTGTAATTAAATAATTATTTACCTTCCTATCGCGTAATAATTACCCTATTCACCCGAAAAAAGAGCTAGTAATCTCCTCTGTCAATCTTTCAGAGAATAAAATCTGCCTCCATTTCTAAGAGCAGAACTTTTCCAACTGACATTGAAACTTTCTTTTTTCTTTTTGCCGTGTAGTAATTTCTCCATTGTTGGCTCCGGTTCTATTCTTGGACTTGCTCAGCCTTCAACCTCGTAATGCACATCATTATAATCCACTACTATTACTACTACTACTTTCTTTGTTACGTCAGTTCCACTCACACAGCGATAAACTATATACATACATATATATTTATA
>NC_089743.1:44956476-45018976 GCF_040412425.1 Macrobrachium rosenbergii
CGTATATATATACTCACTCGCTCTCGGTAATACTGTTTTATCTCTTCTTCCTTCTGCTTCTCTCTTTCTCTCTGCCTCTCATTTCCTTTTTCTAATATCTAAGCTTTCCTTCTATTGTTACCATATCTCCTTCATTTCATTTGCAGGACCGCCCCATCACTCCCTCTCTCTCTCTCTCTCTATCTCTCATTTCCCTTTATTAATATCTTAGTTTTCCCTAAGTAATTACTCACTCTCCTTTCTTTCATTTGCGGGACTCTCTCTCTCTCTCTCTCTCTCTCTCTCTCTCTCTCTCTCTCTCTCTCTCTCTCTCTCTCGTTGCCCTTTCCTGATATCTAAGTTTTCTTTTAAGTTACCATTTTTCCTCTCTTTCATTGCAGAATCTCTCTCTCTCTCTCTCTCTCTCTCTCTCTCTCTCTCTCTCTCTCTCTCTTCTATTATCTATGCTTTCTTTTTATCGTTACAGTTTCTTTTCTTTCATTGCAGGCCATTATTTAGCTTCTTTCACTCTTCCTTTTCTCTCCTCCTTTCTCTTCTGTTTCTTCCCACTCTCAATCCATTCTCTCGTTTTTCCTCTCTCATTCCCAGCTTCTCATGTACTGTTATTCATCTTTATTCCTTCTTTCCTGCAAATCAATTTCATTTCTCTTCTCTTTTTTAAATTCATTCTTGGTTATTCTTTATATCACTTAATCCCATATTTTCTTTTGCTTTCTTTCCATATCTCTTCCATTCTCTTACTTTTATTTTAAAATTTTTCTCTTGCCTGTGATTTCCTTCTACTTTTCTTCGCATATTCTTCATCAGTTTCTCTTTCCGGAAGCTTCCTTGGAATCTTAATGTTTTAATTTTTTAATTTTTATTTTCTATACTTTTCAGCTTTATTTATCACTCTTATACTTTTTCTGATTCTTCTCTTCAGTTCGCACGTGTTTATCTCAAATTTCCGTCCTTATCATCATCTTTCTGTTGTTCTCTTTCTCATCTGATATAATTTAAGTACAATCTGCGTAATTATTTTTGATGTCGTGGTTCCTCTTGTTCTCCTTATAATAATAATAATAATAATAATAATAATAATAATAATAATAATAATAATAATAATTATTATTATTAGTATTATTATCATATAATAATAACAATAATAATAATGAAGTTATTATTATTATTATTATTACGTGCCTCTTTCTTCCAAACTCTCTCATTAATCTCAGTTTTACCTCCTATGTCCTAACTGTCTTTCAGTGTTACAAGCATTGTAACCGCTCCTTAACTGTACATGTCTCTGACGATTCATTTCATTCCATTGGCTTTATCCGCTTTTTCCTAATTCCAATTCTTTAATATTTTCCTTCTCTTTTCCTTCAATACTTCATTACCTTTCGCGACTTTTTACTCTCGTTCATCTCATTTCTCTTCTGTACTTTTAACTGCGAATAATCTTCGTTGGTCTTATTGAATTTTTTTACTTTTTACTAGATGTTGAATCTTCATCTGCTTTCCTATTGTATAAAAATGGTTCGCAATTTTACAAAATTTAAATAAAAACGTGAAGAGTGCATATTCTATTCCTTTTTTTCAGTAAATAATGCTCTCGAGTTTATATATTTTTTTTAACCAAGATCAGTTCAACGTAAAAATCTTAAATAACTAACTAAAGATACTATTTTTTAGTATGCTTTCCTTAGGTTAATCTTTTTAAATATAAAATTACCAAGTTTGCAATATCACAATCATCACTAGTTTCTCTCTATTAATCTTTCTGTGGTAATCGGCAATACTCGCAATAGGATTAGACGATTCGGAAACCGTCTCTTTGCTCCTCCTCCCAAGCTTTCGTGTTTCTAACTCATAATATTCTTTCTTAATTTTATTTTTACTGTTCTCTTCCAGTCTGGCCTATTAAAGGACACTAGGTTTAGGACCTTCGACTTCAAAAGCACAACCAGAACTTGATAGTAAGATAATGCGTCTGGTTTCAATATCTTTCTTTTGTATTTTGAATTTTCAAATAAAATATTTATTCACTTGTTACTCAAGTGAGAAAAGGCTTCATTCTGACTTGAATTCTTGAAGGAATGCTGTGCCCTACATTAAATATCATATGTTACATGTGTGCGACGCTTTATACCATTTTCACGGTCATGCTCAATTTCCAAATTAAATAATAAACTAATAACATTGCTGTTGGCGTATCGGTCAAATTTTTTTTCATTGGTATATCAGACATATGGTTTACTTCTGAATGAAACGCTGGAATATTTTAAATATCAACAGATAGATAGATAGATAGATTGTTAGACATAATATGTAATTTAGGCCGAAGGCCAAGCGCTGGGACCTGTGAGGTCATTCAGCACTGAAGAGAAAATTGATAGTAAGAAGTTTAAAAGGTGTAACAGGAAGAAAACCTCCCAGTTGCACTTGGAAACAATTGTTAGAAGAGGGTGGAAAGTAAGATGGGAGAAGGAATATGAATGGAGGCACAGTTAAAGGAGTGAAAGGGGTTGCAGCTAGGGGCGGAAGGGACGCTGCAAAGAACCTTAAGTAATGCCTACAATGCACCGCATGAGGTGCACTGACGGCACCACCACCCTACAGGGTCCTATGTCACTGAACGAATAAACCATGCAGTGACAGTCTTGAAGAACGTTGGACTTCTGTAACAGAACGATTCTACTCTTTTCGGTCCCAACCAAGCCAAAAATATTCTTTCAGAGGTTTCAGTGCGACTGGATACATTTATACTCAAACGCTGCGTCCTTATATACGCATGAATGGAATGGAATATGAAATTTAGGCTTGAAGGCGAGCACTGGAATCCGCGGGATTATTCAGCGCATATAAGACATGCGGATATATTTGTGTGTGTGTGTGTGTACGTGAGTGTATTTATATACAGCAGTTGGAGAATAACTCAGACATGAGAGCATCAGCAACTTTAATAGAAACTCGTGGCGTGAAATGTGATACGCATTCAGAAAGTATTAATTACACTGTCGTGATGATGCAAAGGAATACAACCAACACGTCAGCTAACTGTACTGTATTTGCGACACATTCAACGAAAACTAGTTAATAATAAAGCTACAAAATGACAGAAGGTTGATTATTACCGTAAATTCCTTGTTTTCAATTATTTTATGCGAATAATGATTAATACTAATCTATACAGTTTTTTTCATTATCTTTATTGGTGTTCACCTGATGTAGGATAATGACGACTTTTTTCAATACTTGAAAAGTTCGGGAATGTCAACAACATACAGAGGTAAAAATCACAATATTTGTCATTAATACATTGTCTAGGACACGCTTTCCATCATCCTTGCATAAAAACTTTTTCGCATATTGATGCATTTTGAAAAATTATTTTCATCAACAAACATTGGCTGTTTAATAAGACTCAATTTTTTATATAGTTTTTAGACGTCCACTGACCCTACGGGCGCATTTCTCCGTGTTTCAATGAAATAGTTATCAACTTTAGAAAAAAAAAATTAAAATATTTAAAATGATTATTTCATGCATTTTTAACAACACATTCTGCTTATTTATGACGATAAATATGGCAGCATAAAGGAAAATGATTCACAGACGGAAAATTTTTTTTTCTGAAGAGCTTCTGAGGCTACTTTGGGGCGCCAGGGAAAACCGTCATAATTTTCATGACTCATTATCTTGCAAATCAAGACGGAGGAAAGGCGTGGGGCTAACAGAGTCATCCCAAAAGACTTCATAAGACTATGAAGATTCTTACCCTTTTACACACACACAGACACACATATATACAATACGTATGCTAATGGACATTAAAACTGACCTTACTTCTTCATATTTATTTCCCGACGTTTCGTAATTTTCGTATATAATTACCTCATCAATGGCTCTAAAATAGATAAAAATATAAATTTTTTTACACATTAAAATTCACAAAGTAAGACACTGTATTAGACCAACCTTCCACCAGAATAAAAGAAACACACACACACACACATGTATGTATGTATGTATGTATGTATATATATATATATATATATATATATATATATATATATATATATATATATATATATATATATATATATATATGTAAAATCCATCTACTTAAAACAAATAGTTTCATTCGACGTCGACGACCTTTTGGCACTGTGACGACAGTTGGGCAATCTAATAAACCAATTTTGCCATCCAAAGGTCTTTTTCTTGTATGCCCCCCAAAATGGAAAATAATAATAGACTCAAAATGACAGCGCGAAGCAGAACAATTCATGGAAATCGAAAAGAAAAATAATTTTTCATTGTATCTGCACTTTTAATCTTTCGATAATGACCAGACCCAATTGAAGACCTAATTCAAAACCTCATCTGTACTTTCTTTCTTCTTCCTCAATATCTCCTTAACTACACTTCCTTACCTAAGGTTTTTATTGTTTTCATGTCTTTGGGACGACGGTTACTCAGGTATATTTTACATTCCCTTTCGGAAAACTGATAGAGCTACTGATTCATCACCGCACTCTCCTCGTTATTTCAGTCTTTATATTCTCCTCTCTCTCTCTCTCTCTCTCTCTCTCTCTCTCTCTCTCTCTCTCTCTCTCTCTATATATATATATATATATATATATATATATATATATATATATATATATATATATATACACATGAATGAATATAATCATTTGGATGCATTTGGATGTACAGGATTACATAAATAGGTCCTATTTTTGTAATGGCCTGCATTGTTATATACCACAAATAATAATAATAATAATAATAATAGGTGGCTACAACTAGTTAACCACGCCGTATAATATTCAGTGATTCTCGTATATCTTTCAGGACTTTTGCTGTACATTTCACAATATTATTTTTAATCAATTACTTTGTTTTGGGCTGAATCTCTAATTCATAAAGTTATTTGGTTTTCAGACCCAATTTTTGCGGATATTTTTATTTATAAAGTTTATTTTCTTCAAAAGATATTCTGGAATTAAACCCGAAGAAGCAAACAGCGTTCGAAACACTTCATTGTTTCGATTTCCGAGTTCGAAACCCAGACTCAATCCAAACAACTATTACGGTTCGAGTCATCGGTTGGATCTTAAAGACAATTCCTTTATTTTTACTTGAACCTTTGTCCTTCCAGGCACCTCCTGGACCAAAGACTAAGGATTCCATAACATTATGGAGTCCTTTTGCTGAAACATTATGGCACTACGGTGCTGAACAAGACTGGAAAAATTCCAAAAAGGAAAAGGCAACGAACGGACCTCCCCTCGTGGCAGACTATTAAACGATGAGCGGAAGCGAACGGTTCCTTGTGGGTCGCATGACTACGCGAAGGCTGTCTTATTATTATTATTATTATTATTATTATTATTATTATTATTATTATTATTATGCACATAAATTTGTATGATTTAGGGCCATAGGCTACTGACTTGACCAGCAAGCTTTTGCGTATATGAAGAGCTGTAGAAGATGCTTTATACATATATATATATATATATATATATATATATATATATATATATATATATATATATATATATGACTATTTATCACATCACCGTGATTCATATACAATCAAAAAGCTACAAACGTTCTTTAATATCCAATTCACTCTACCTCCAGAAGTAATATATTTTCATATATGTTACCGAAGAATTTTTTTAGTTGATAATAAGTCCACCGTCCCGTGGGATCGAACCAGCGACGGACGAGGAATCAGGACTACAGTGACTGGTTAGTGTGTCACTGTAGTCCTGATTCCTCGTCCGTCGCTGGTTCGATCCCACGATGGACTTATTATCAACTAAAAATTCCCCTTCGGTAACATATATGAAAATATATGACTTCCGAGGTAGAGTGAATTGGATATTAAAGGACGTTTGTAGCTTTCTGAATATATATATATATATATATATATATATATATATATATATATATTTATATATATACACACATACATACATAAATACATACATATATATATATATATATATATAATGTATATATATAGTGTATATACATTAACACACATATATATAAGTATACATATATATATATATATATATATATATATATATATATATATATATATATATATATATATATATATATATGCACACAGTGTGTTTGTGTGTGTGTATGTCTACATTTATTGCGTAGATATGCCTAGGTGACTGTTAATTTTAAAAAAACCCAAAAAATAAGTACCCGGAGTAATAATCATTATACAGCACCGTCATCTGTTTGAATTACTGGAATAATAATAATAATAATAATAATAATAATAATAATAATAATAATAATAATAATAATAATAATAATAATAAATAATTAAAATATTTTCCATCACTCAATAATTAGATGCAACTAATTTTTTTTATCTCATACCTCCCCATCTTTCAACAATAATTCTTTGTTATCCACACTTCCTCCTCCATCCCCTCCATTCTAAAGAGTAACAGCGACTCCTCCAGCGAGAGTGAGTGAAACAGTTAGAGAGAGAGAGAGAGAGAGAGAGAGAGAGTCCACAACTCTCGTAGGTTCAACGTACCTCGGTGAACTTGACAGCAATGTGGGACAGTCGGCCAACTTTCCTTCTGAGTATCTATCTATATATATATTACATATAGATTCTCGTCGGTCTGTTCGCATGAAATGTAAGCGTTTATTTATTTATTTTCTTTTTAAATTCTTTTATTTGTAGCTCTGTATACGTGCGTATGCGTATAAATATTCGGTATGTATTTGTGTGCGTGTGCGTATGTATATATATATATGTGTGTGTGTAGGCCTATGTATGTATGTATAATATAAGACCGCATTTTATGCATTATTTTAATACAAATACCATAATGTATATGTTTTTTCATACACAGATTTACTGTATTTACTGTTATACAAAATTCAGTATAATATTTGCTGACATACATTTAAAGCATTGATCCAAGGGCACATCTAAGCATATCCATCTGCAATACTTGCGGATATACTTCCGTGTGTGGGAGTATACACACTAACTGTATACACCCACACGTATACAGCAATTAAATGATGATGTACACGTATACTTCATTACTGTATACAATAATGTTCTATTTACATATACGAAATGGATATATAAAAATGTATATTATATTACATATATATGTGTGTATGTATACTGTATATATATACATATGTATATATATAAAATTTTGTGAACGGTTATGTATTCTACATGACTGCATGCTTTAATTTACTCGCCATACAAACGTGTATGATTTGTCTATAATATAACCTATGTCTGTAGGTGTTTCTAGCTATGCGTCTTGAACAAATGAACATGTTTCATTATGTAATAAGAATTCAATTACATACACGGAATATAAAAAAAAAAACTAAAAAAAGATGCGTCAAGCACCTAGGACCGAACACAGACAAACAGACAATATTATTCACGGGCGTACAGACATGTGCACATTACTTACAGTTACATACAGACGTAAGGAAAATATTTAAGAACTCACACAGACATACGTAAAGTGTTCATGTATGCACACACAAAGACACAAGCACAGCATTCAAAAACGAAAAAAGACATGCGTATAATTTAGGGAACTAACAGACATGCATACGCATTTCACTTTGTGCACAGACAAACGTACCATGATTAGGGGGTCGCACAGTTATGCTTCTCTGTTCAACTGGACAGTCAGACATGAGCACAGTATTCAGGCGCTTTCTCAGACAGGTGTGTGGTATGTAATTGCTACACTGACTTGCGTACATATAAGATAAAATGTTTAGGTACCCACAGAGACATATGTAGAATATGTCTGAGGATACAGACATGTGCTGTGCTTATTTGTGCACACAGATGCATAGAGTATTTAATTGTGCACACATATGCATATGGTATTTAATTGTGCACACATACATGAATACAGTATTTACCTGCGTACATATACATGTGTACAATACTTAGTTATACACACAAAAATGTGTGCAGAATTTATCTGTTCACACATACATATGTACGATATTTAACTCTGCACACATACATGTATGTAATATTTAATTCTGCACACATAAATGCATACAGTATCTAACTGTGCACACGCGTACACTATTTAATTATGCACATACATATATACAATGTTTGATCATACACACTTCCATTTGTATAATATTTAATAATGCACACATACAGTACATGTGTACAGTATTTAACTGCGTACACATACATGCGTATAACATTTAGCCGCTCACAAGCAAGCCAGCAGTATGTACAGACGAACACAATGCGTCAAATATTAACTGACGGACAGGAACACAGACAAGCGTACATAGATGTGCAGATCAACTTGCGTGCAGCACTCAGGTGAGTAAAAGGTCAGGCGGTGGGCCCCGTAATGCGTAGGAATGGGCGTAACCTCCACCCCAAAAGCTGAAAGACGCTGGAACATTTCTCTTTGTTCTCTGATGATAATGATAATGATGAGGATGATAGTGACGACAATGATACTGATAATAATAAAGGTAGTGGTAGTTATCTTCTGTGTAACTAACGACGGTAATGATAGTGGGTATATTAGTGAAATGATAATGATAATGAGGGGGATGATAGTGATAATGAGGGGGATGATAGTGATGATACTGGCACGTTATGAAGACATTGATACTGATGATGATAATAACAGTGATTATCATTTATGTAATTAACGATGATAATGATGATGAATATATTAGTGATGATTGCAACGATGCAATGATGTTATCAGACTCAGATGTTAATGATAATGAGGGGATGATAGTGATGACAATAACACTTATAAGGATAATGATACTGATAATAATAGTGGTAATGGTGATCATCAATTGTGTAACTAACAATGATTAATGATGATGAGTATCTTACTGACAGTAACGATGATGATCATAAATACTGACAAAGAATCCAATGATAGTGATAATGATAATAATGACAGTAACAGCTGATGATAATGTCATTATAATAGCGATGATACCGATAATAGTGAAGTGTATTTGGAAAAATTGTTGCTCATGACATCAAAGGAATCATTATACTTCCTCGGTCTCCTAGTGATAATGATAGTGGTAGTGATCGTCAACGACAATGACTAAAATTGAAATGGTGCACAAACGCAATAGGTTTCACTGTCTGCAAAGCGTAAGTAAATAGAAATATAAATGTTATTATTATTATTATTATTATTATTATTATTATTATTATTATTATTATTCAGAAAACGAAACCCATTCATATGGAACAAGCCCACTAAAGGAGGGGGCCAATGACTTGAAATTCAAGCTCTCAAAGAATATGGTGTTCATTAGGAAGAAGTAAGAGGAGTTAATGGGAAATATATAAAGAAGAGATCCCACTTACTAAGAAAGAAAAAAATATATTAACAAATAGATAGAAATGTATAAAAATGCAAGGAGAATGGTAGTAGGGTAGTAGTGCATTGCATCTTCGTTTGAACTTATGGAGGCTGTTCCACAGTCCAAAAGCATTTATCAATTTGGAGTACAGATACTGATGATACCTTCGCCACTATTATAGGTATATCAATCATTATTTTAATTATCATTATCACAATCACACTATCATTTTGATTTTACTGTCGCTAGAGATTCAAGAATAGAAACTTTCCACCAGGCCAGCTTCAATGTCATTGTCATCAGTTAACATTATTGTATCAGAATAACCATACTTATCAGTAATTAGTTTCACTTTCTTTATAATTATCATGTTCGGCACAAAACGGTTCAACAAAGGAAAAAAATGTTGAAAATTTTGATTTTATCTAAAAACAGATTCGAAGTGTTTCCATGGACTGAAATGCCTTCGAATATTTTGTTAATTAATACTGACAGAAAATCGTCATTATTTTTGCGTCATTATAAAGCACTACATCACTCCTTCTCGCGAGGGATATAAAACCCAATACTGCAGAATCGATTCATGTTGAAAATTAATGTGAAGATATGATTTCGTACAATTTGTAATTGAAGATAAATGCTGAAATATCTGAATGCATGCATACATCGCAATTTCCGGTTGAAAGGGATTAATGAAAAACATGGTTTTATTTATGTCAGAGATATAGAAATGTTTTACAATTAAAACTAGTGTTTTGTTCATTTCAAGGTCAGAAACGTAGAAATATTATAAAATTAAATACAGTTTGAAGATCAGTATTAAGTCTGGTTCGAAAAACTGAATTTCTTCATAGCAATCCTCAATGAGATGTCTGTATACATGGATTCATTCCTCAAACTTGCTCATTTACACTATTATTATTATTATTATTATTATTATTATTATTATTATTATTATTATTATTATTATTCAGAATATGAGACCTATTCATGTGGAACAAGCCCACACGGGCCATTGACTTGAAATTCACGCCTCCAAAGAATATGGAATTAGAAATATAATGCCACATGAAGAACCAACAACGCCATATTAATTTCTGAACCAGAATGAAGCAGAATCATCTAACTTTGAAATCTAGAATAAATAAGTAAGAAATGCGCCGAAGTTTCTTCCGCGCAATCGAGTTTTCTGTACAGCCGCTACAGCGAATAATCAAGGCCACAGAAAATAAATCTATCTTTCGGTGCTTTCAGTATAATGCTGTATGAGCCGCGGCCCACGAAACTTTAACCAAGGCCCATCGGTGGCCTGTCCTATATCGTTGCAGAAGCACGATTATGGCTAACTTTAACTTTAAATCAAATAAAAACTACTGAGGCTAGAGGGCTGCAATTTGGTATGTTTGATGATTGGAGGGTGGATGATCAACATACCAATTAGCAGCCCTCTAGCCTCAGTAGTTTTTAAGATCTGAGGGCGGACAGAAAAAGTCCGGACAGAATAAAGTGTGGACGGACAGACAAAGCTGGCACAATAGTTTTCTTTTACAGAAAACTAAAAAAACTCTCAAACGCAATCATGGTCTTTTATCTCAAAACGTTGGTTTGGAACTGAAGGCAATTGACGATATTTATAAGTCTAAAACGAATCTTTGTGTTTTCTTATCAATAAACACCTATCAATATTAATTTCCTGTTTCAAAACAATTACAACTCAAAATGTTGATCTGGAACTGAATGCAACACATCATATTCATCTGCCTAAAAAAAATCCCTTACTCGTTACCTAATAAATTAGTTTTCCTTATCATGAAAAACTTATCAATATTAATTTCCTCTATTTCAAAACAATGCATCACGACACAATAAGAAATTTTTTTTTTCAAGATTTTCGAAAGGTTCAATTTTTCTTCTTTCAAAACGGTAACCGTTTATGGGCGTGTCGCGTCTCCGAATAAATACATTCCCTTATTTTTCATTTCTTTATTGTCCTAACTGTTCATCATAACGGTATATTACATACACGAGGGAAGAACCCAGGCTAAAAAAAAAAAAAAAAAAAAAAAAAAAAAAAAAAAACATAGAAAAGGCAGAAAAATGGAAAGAAATCTTGAAGGGTCTAACCAACATGGCCGGCTTATTGAAAGTACGTATCTCGACTAGTACTAAAACGCCCTGCCTGGTCCTTACGGTACTCCTGTGTTTATTGCTGCCTCCTATCCATAAGGGTCGCTTAAATGTTTATAACCGTACCATAACGGTGTCGCGAGAGAGATATATATGTGCATTTATGGTACGTGCAAGCTTGTGTGCGCGTATGTGTATGTGTGTGTGTGTAGTTGTGCAGTCGTGCCATAAACATGAGAGAGAGAGAGAGAGAGAGAGAGAGAGAGAGAGAGAGAGAGAGAGAGAGAGAGAGAGAGGGCGATGAAACTGAAATTTGATATATTGTGTCTCCGGCATTTTGATATATACATTTATGGTATGTGCATGTTTGTGTGCGCGTAGATTCTGTGTGTAGTTGTGCAGACGTGTCACAAACATGAGAAAAAGAGAGGTTAAACAGTTATTTGGTATTTTCTCTCCCAAAATCTGATCCATTATAAAACCAGGCAATTAACGAAACCTACAGACAAGATTATAACATCGATAACTATATCAGTTATTACTGGATATACATCAAATTATCGCTACCTTGTTGAATCAGAATTTAATATACAGAGAACATTTCATCCTTAAAGTGATCCCTATACAAACTATACAAACAAGTAAAAAATGCGCCGAAGTTTCTTCGGCGTAATCGAGTTTTCTGTACAGCCGCTACAGCGCATAATCAAGGCCACCGAAAACAGATCTATCTTTCGGTGCTCTCAGTTAATGCTGTATGAGCCGCAGCCCACGAAACTTCAACCATGGCCCGGTGGTAGCATATCCTATATCGTTGCCAGAAGTACGATTATGGCTAACTTTAAACTTAAATAAAATAAAAACTACTGAGGCTTGAGGGCTGCAATTGTTGTTTGATGATTGGAAGGTGGATGATCAACATACCAATTTGCAGCCCTCTAGCCTCAGTAGTTTTTAAGATCTGAGGGCGGGCAGAAAAAGTGCGGACTGAAAAAAGTGCGGACGGACAAAGCCGGAACAATAGTTTTCTTTTACAGAAAACTAATACGCTAACACTGGTGACAGAGGTGAACCTAATAGGAGTTTTGTACAGTAATTTCAGCTTTGCTGTAAGTTATCCTAACAGTAAAACTGACATTCTGATATACCAGTTCAATTAAAACAACAACAAGATTACCGGGTATAAGTAAAATAGATAGTTCAATTAAATCACCAAATAGATTACCTGGAGTAGATACATCTACAGGCATGAACCTATTCTATTCATGAAATAAGCTTAAATTTCTGTTAATGGAACATAAGTTAATAGCCTGACCGTCCTCTGTTATCGATAATTAATTTTTTATTTCTTGCAATAAATCGACAGACGACTTTCAGGCGAGATCAGTCCATTATAGAATAAAATGGAATAGAATATAGAATTTAGGCCAAAGGCCAAGCGCTGGTACGACATCATTCAGCGATGAAACGGAAATCGACAGTAAAAAGGTTTGAAAAGAGTATCAGGAGAAAACCTCGCAGTTGCACTATGAAACAACCGTTAGGAGAGAGTGGAAAGTAAGATGGAAGAAAGAGAATATGAACCCACTGCTTTCAATAAATGATTAGATGCATGGGATTTTCCGTCAGTGTGATCGGCTTTACGTAAACACCCGCCCCATGTGAATCTTTGGAACAGGCATATGAGAATAATACTGGTGGAAGATTCCTTGAAAAGCCTTCCTCATCGAACCTTTGCGGTTTCTGTTGCAAATGGCTTGACGTCTCTTTGAAGGGTTGGGGATAAAGTTGTAAATGGAGATAAGGTTGTAAATGGAGATATGACTGTAAATGGGGATAAGGTTGTAAACAGTTTCATAAGGTTGTAAACAGTCTCATCGAAGGTGTTTATATAAAAGATTATAACGTTACCGAACCGTTTTGGTTTCAACTAAGTTCACTTAGAGCTTTGTGATGCCTTCGAATCGATTGTTTCTTGTTGTTCGGGCAATTGTTTGGTTCAGATTTTTCTCTTCTGCCTTACTTAATTGGTTCAGATTTTTCTCTTCTGCCTTAACTGGTTCAGATTTTTCTCTTAAACTTTACTCAAATGGTTCAGATTTTTTCCCTTTTCCCTTACTTAATTGGTTCAGATGTTTCTCTTTCCCCTTCTTCAGATGTTTCTCTTTTCTCTTACTTAATTGGTTCAGATGTTTCTCTTTTCCCTTACTTAATTGCTTCAGGTTTTTCTCTTTTCCCTTACTTAATTGCTTCAGGTTTTTCTCTTTTCCCTTACTTAATTGCTTCAGATTTTTCTCTTTTCTCTTACTTAATTGCTTCAGATTTTTCTCTTTTCTCTTACTTAATTGCTTCAGATTTTTCTCTTTTCTCTTACTTAATTGCTTCAGATTTTTCTCTTTTCTCTTACTTAATTGCTTCAGATTTTTCTCTTTTCCCTTACTTAATTGGTTCAGATGTTTCTCTCTTCCCTTACTTCAGATGTTTCTCTTTTCTCTTATTTAATTGGTTCAGATGTTTCTCTCTTCCCTTACTTCAGATGTTTCTCTTTTCTCTTACTTAATTGGTTCAGATTTTTCTCTTTTCCCTTACTTAAATGGTTCAGATGTTTCTCTTTTCCCTTACTTCAAATGTTTCTCTTTTCTCTTACTTAATTGGTTCAGATGTTTCTCTTTTCTCTTAATTAAATGGTTCGGATTTTCTCTTCACCTTGCTTAAATGGGTCAGATTTTCCTCTCTTCCCTTAATTAATTGGTTCAGGTTTTTCTCTTTTCCCTTACTTAATTGGTTCGGATTTTTCTCTTTTCCCTTACCTAATTGGTTTGGATTTTTCTTTTCTCCCTTACTTATTTGGTTCAGATTTTTTTCAGCTCCCTTACTTAATTGGTTCGGATTTTCCTCTTTTCCCTTACTTGAATGGCTCAGATTTTCCTCTTTTACCTTACTTAATCCGATCGGATCTCCCTTCTACCTTACTTAGCAGGTTCAGATTTTTCTCTTCTATCTGGCTTAATTGGTTCAGATTTTCCTCTTCTACTTGACTTCATTCGATCAGATCTCTCTTCTGCCTGACTTAATTAGTTCATATTTTTCTCTTCCACAGTATTCCAATCTAAATCTCCTTATTTCGAAACCAATGTCTTCCTCTCACTTGAAGTTCGCTCATATTAATCCAACCGAAAGTGATGTAATATTCTCTTAATATTCAGATTTCAGCGCTTCAAAAAACCAGTCAAATGAATGACGAAATGAATGGCTTAGCTTTTGGTATAAAGCACGAGTCACATATGTATTCCTGTTTATCAATAAATATGAAGCAAAATTCAAATAATACCTTGGAGATATATATATGCATATATATATATATATATATATATATATATATATATATATATATATATAATATATATATATATATATATATATATATATATATATATATATATATATATAAACGAAAGTAGTGATTTCAGCTTTGCTGTACGTACAGTTATCTCACTTTGCTCTTAATAAATAAAAAGAGAGGCATTAAGCAAATTACCCTTCATTCTTCTCCTTCGTTCTTCTTGTTCTTCGAGCCTGGGCAAGAAAAGGGCAGAAATGAGTTCGTGAACAGATAACTCAGAACATTTTACATATATATTTTACAGGCAGATAGCAAAACCAGGCATTTCGCGAACTGCCTGAAATTTCAGGCAAATACCGAAATGCACTTATGGACATTTGATCCCCCAGGGGCTAGTACTAAACACGGCGAAACAGTGTAGGTAAGTCACTGTTTTGCCGTGTTTAGTACTACCCGCTGGGGGGATCAAATGTCCCTAAGTGCATTTCACTATCTGCCTGAAATTTCAGGCAGTTCGCGAAATGCCTGGTTTTGCTATCTGCCTGTAACATATACAAATGTCCACGCAACTTCACTGACGCTTTTAAGTCTTGATATGTTTTGCTTACCTTCAAGATATTCATGTTATAAGGATTCTTTCTGCCTGTTTATTTGGGCATAATTTAGGATTTATTTAAGTTACTGATGACCTCTTTATCTAGGCTTATCTTTAGGCTATAATAAAGTTACTGACGCAAGATACTGATTCTTACTCTTTATTTTTCATTTACTCTCCATGTAAGTGTGTGCATTAACACAGAAACGTCAGTGCATTTCTGTTACTCTACGACGAAAACATTTTATTTCAATGAATTACGAAAATAAATACAAAATGTTACATTTCATTTTTTTTATCCTTATAGTTCCAATCTCGACAAGAAGGATCTCATTCACCAAAAAAAAAAAATTATTTCAATGTATTATGACAATATATAGAGGAGAGTGTCATATTTCAGACTTTTTGTTTTTTACCCTTATAATTCCAACTCCACGACAGCATCTCTTTCAACGAACAAAGCATAACGAAAACAACGAACGAAATTGTCATAAATCACATAAACATGAGTCTTCCAAACAGTAACATCGACGCTACTCGACTTTCACGTTTTTGTCGAAAAACATAAACATGAAAAAAAAATTAAAGCTCGTTCAAAAGCCAGCGTGCATCTGACGCAAGGATAAATATCTTCGTGCAAATATAAACTTCCAGGACTCATTTTTTCTCACATAAATATGAGAACGGAGTAAAAAAAAAAATAAATAAACACGCGTGGTCCTTCCCCAAAAAACCTTGCAATTTCAAGGTCAAATGAACGTTGCGTCGCCTAACGGTACCGAAGGAAACTAAAAGGTAATTTGTCAACGGTGCGGAAGAGAACTGAAGCCATTTGTCAAATCCATCAGTCGGAACGGTGCACCGGAAATACCTGTTAGTACTGCGTTTTATCACACGCACACCTGCGCACAGATGCACCAAATGGATTTCCTCGCACACGTGTGATGAGTTGTTATTATTGGGTTTTAGCACAGATGCATTATGGCATATTATATATATATATATATATATATATATATATATATATATATATACATACATTTATATTTATATATATATATATATATATATATATATATATATATATATATATATATATATATATATATACGAGAGAATATGAAAGGAAGCACAGTAAAAGGAATGAAAGAGGTTGCAGTTAGGTGTGGAAAGGACGCTGCAAAGACCCGTAAGTAATGCCTACAGTTCACCACATGAAGTGCACTGACGGCACTAACCCCCTATGGGACCAATACCATTGTCGGAATGGAGTAAATAATGTGGCATCTCACTGTACCTAAAGGTGTAGATGTAAATAATGTTTTAAGAAACTGAATGAACAAGTGCCATCTACGAAACTCACGCTAGAAATAAACAAAGATGGTTGTTCGCCCTTTTAATGCATTGTTGTCAGATGCGAAATTTTCAAGCGTAAATTTAATAAATATATAAAAAAAGCAATAGACGACTGTATTTATATTTATTATTTTTCATGACTTGTTGCTCTGTTTACATCTTATATGAGGTTACTCCCTGACAGAATTTATATACACATAAACAGGTAATATATATAAATATATATATATATATATATATATATATATATATATATATATATATATATATATATATATATATATATATATATATAATTTATATGTACTTATATCTAAATAAATTACTCCATAATAATAAAAGAGATTAAGTGGATAATGTATATATTTAACTAACATGAAAATCAATTTGACTCCCTTTATTTTACACTTATAATTCTCCGATGTTATGCTGTTAGATAAGGCTGGGCACATGCCCGAGAGATTTATCACTCTTATACGTAAGTATGCCATTAAAATATCTCGCATGTGTTAGCTTCATCAAATCCCTGTTATATTAAACTGTAAAGGAATTACATTCTCTCGCCTCGTCCAAGTAGAACATGAACATCAAACAGGAATGCTTAAATGAACGTTAATTGTTTTTTTTGCCGTTACCTGGATATGCAAAGCTTTCTTGCACCTTCTGCGTCTCATCGAAGTGCTTAGTGCGCATGTCTGTCGAAGGATAAGTTCGTTGCGTTTTATTACCTTTTGTAAGTTGAATATACTACACACGGGTCTTCCTTTTTATGGTGTTTTCAAATCACTCCTGTTTAAATCATTTTGCCTTTGGCTACTCTTTACGATTTTTTTTTAGTCACATGCTGTTATTTAAGAGTGACTTATCCATGTTTGGGTAATGGGTTTACAAATGTTTTTCCTATCGCGGTGTTTCAATGAGCGTTTATGAGGTGATTTCGTCTCACTGCCAACATTTACAGTTATTTTCATACGAGCTCTACTTTCCACTTTAAATCATAACTACTTTTAATTACCTTCCAGTCTTCTAACACCTAAATACACGTCCCACTAACGAGGTATTCAGTATTTCCTAACCTTCAATGACAATTCGATCTGCAGATAATCTCATCACACGTCACTCAACAGTACTTATTGCTTCAGAGAATCTCTTTTTCAAACACTGGTTATTCTCACCTCAAGGCATCCAGAACAGTTCCTCTTTGATTTCTAAATTGCAGAAACACGACTTAGGATTATTATTAGGATACTTGCGATCTGACAGCTGACTTTTGCATGTAAACATTGAAAATGATTCTTCTTCTTTTTCCAGAATCGTGTAACGTTTCTTCCTTGAAGAAACAGTCTATGCCTTCCTTCGTGGGCTAGCCTAGGGCTTTTACCTTTTTCAGTTTTCTGTAAAAGAAAACTATCGTGCCGGCTTTGTCTGTCCGTCCGCACCTTTTCTGTCCGCCCACAGATCTTAAAAACTACTGAGGCTATAGGGCTGCAAATTGTTATGTTCATCATCCACCCTCCAATCATTCAAACATACCAAATTGCAGCCCTCTAGCCTCCGTATTTTTAAAATTTTATTTAAGGTTAAAGTTAGCCATAATCGTGCTTCAGGCAACGATATAGGATAGGCCACCACCCGGCCATAAAGTTTCATGGGACGCGGCTCATACAGCATTATACCGAGATCACCGAAAGATAGATCTATTTTCGGTGGCCTTGATTATGCTGTACAGAAAACTCGGTTGCGCGAAAGAAACATCGGCGCATTTTGTACTTGCTTTTCCTCTGTTTTTCTTTGGGCCCGGGCTAGGAAAGGATACCAGGTTCCCAGCTCTATTTGACTTTGCACTTGAATGAAAGGGGATTATATACTGATGTCCTCTGGCTACGGAACAAAGTTTTTTTTTTCTCTTTTTTATTTGCGTTCCAGGTTCATGATATTTTTACTGGTGAGGGCAATCAACTTATTTTGATTTATTGGGTTTCTATTTCTATTTTTCTACTTTGGTATATATTCCTCTCTTGGCCTTCATTGGTTTGTTTTTGGTGACATGCCACGAGAGAATCTAGAAACGTGACACAGTGACCAGGTTGACCTATTCTATAAAAAAAAAATATAGAATCTATTTCGTCATTGCCGTTGTAATTTTTGTCGTTATTATTATTAACACTCAGAAGAAGAACCCAATTCACATGGGACAAGCCTTCAAAGGCCATTGACTTGAAATTCAAGCTTGCAAAGAATCTGATGTTCATTAGGAAGAAGTAAGAAGAGGTAAAGGGAAATACAAAAAAAATGAGAGAAATTCCTCATTAAATAAGAAAAAATAAATTAATAAATAGATAAAAATGTATTAAAATGCAAGAATAGTATTGGGGTAGTAACGCATCGCATCTTCGCCTGAACCTTTGAAGTTCCAACTGCAAGACATCCTCAGGTCGACTGTTCCACAGTCCAACGGTGTGAGGAATAAAGGACCTCTGGAGCTGAGAAGTTCTACAGCGAGGCACATTTACTGCATATTGGTGCTGCTGTTCAGCAAATCTGGCTGCTCTCGGCAGGAAAAGGGGATCAGAGATCAGCTGAGAATGTGAAAATCAAACTTATGAAAAATTGGCAAACAAGATACCATTCGTCAACGGTCCAAGTCATAACTACTGGGATTAGGAAACAAACGTACAACAACGAACTGTCGCTGTTGCTTTTGTTCTTACGACGAACATTCCTTTAAAGTGAAGTCAAGGTTTTAATTTCAGGTCCACGAATTTATGGATTTGCCTTTCGGCGAGACCATTTTTGCTTCTCTGATTTTATACAGTTAGAGGAGAGTTAGGTTTTATCCCGCATCCGAAAACTGGCTTTTAAAGTGTGATTCATGAATGATTTATGGTTCCCCAAGCAGTAAAATCATCAGCAACGTATTCTGATTTCAGATTTAAAATAATCGGTACACTTCTGCATTTGCACAAAGTCAAACATAAATATACATAATATACACACACACACACACACACACACACATATATATATATATATATATATATATATATATATATATATACGAGTATATATATATATATATAAAACTATCTAAATAACACATATATAATATATATATAACTATATATATAAATATATATATATATATATATATATATATATATATATATATATATATATAAATATATATGCATATATATATATATATATTAATACATATATAATATAATTATATATATATATACACACATATATATACAGTATATATATATATATATATATATATATATATATATATATATATATATATATATACACACACATATATATATATATACATATATATATATATATATATATATATATATATATATATATATATATATATATATATATATATATATATATATATATATATATATATATATATATATACTGCATAATTATTCCTATATTTTATGTTCTTATAACTTCTTCTCAGCCTAATTCTTAGTAGGGGTCACTGTTTTTGATGAACATAATATTCCCTTACAACACGTCTTTTAATTACCTGAATGACCATTTTACTGCTCGGTATGTTCATTTTACAGATACTCTTCCACCGAGATTAGTGAAATTCGAGTAAATGAATGAAGAATTTCTCCTTCCCATGCGGGATTCAAACTCGAGAAGGTTACGCCACGTACAAGGATAAGAGTTCATCCAGTCTTTACCTTCTGGTTTAAATTTTCTTGTGACTTCATCAGGATACATGCATGCGTATATATAAGCATTACGGGCCCACGCGTACGCTTCCACATCCCGGGTTGTATGATATGCGAAGCTAATTAACGATGGTAGTACCAACAGGCGGCGTCCAATCATCGCAAAAAGAAAGGCGTGTAGATTATACACATATATACATACAATTATATATACATATACATATATATATATATATATATATATATATATATATATATATATATATATATACTATATGTATATATATAATATATATTTATGTGTGTGTTTGTGTGTGTGTACGCGCGCGCGTATGCACTCCCTCTCTCTCTCTCTCTCTCACTACTCACACACACATGTGTATGCATACATGGATTTTTGCTGTATATGTATTTATCTATACAGTACATATAGTGCGTAAAGTGGAAAATTTAATTATTAACTACGTGCCCCCGTACGTGCGTAAGTACGCAAAGCAAAGAAGAAACCTTCACCGAAGCAGAACATTCGCCGCTTTGATGTCACGACACCGCGATCCTGAACAGATAGCTGGGTAATTACTTCCCTAGCAAAAGAGTAGCGATGTAATTCTTACGTATCCGTCATTTCTTTCTCTCTCTCTTACTCCCTCCCTCCCTCCCTCTCTCTCTTCTTACCTGGTCCCTCCCACTTCCTTTTCCTTTTTCCCTGGCTCCTCCTCCTCTTCCTCCTCCTCCTCCTCCCCTCCTCCTCGTCCTCCTTTTTACCCTTGTCCTTCACCTTCAAGTGGGATCCCCTTTCCCACACCGAAATCACTTCTCCTTCGTCCAGCCCTGAAGGTCAACCTTGGATCTTGGCAGGTTGTCATGTTGCAGGTGCCGCCCTCTCCTTAGATTCATTCTCTCTCTCTCTCTCTCTCTCTCTCTCTCTCTCTCTCTCTCTCTCTCTCTCATTATATACCCTTTTCTTCCTATTCTGTTGCGTAAATAGCATTTTTAGCTAGTTTTTTCGCTACATTTACGATTCGCTTTGTTTGTAGCCAAACCATGTCTGTGCGTTTGTCTAATCAGTCATCGGGTGGCTAGACAAGCGTACGGACAGGCGTAAATTCGTCATTCAGTTTGTTTCCAGTCGAGCCAACCGTCTGTCCCCCGTCAAGTATATCTTCACAAATCGAAGGAATTCGGTGGGTATGAATTTCCGATTTCCCCTCTCGACGGGGTTCCTGAGAAAGGAAAACATTCTCGTTTTGCCAAGAGAAGGGTGTCCACATTATACCCTCTCATACCAATACCCACATGCCAGTAGCCGAATGCCCATGCCCCATCCTCTCTCTCTCTCTCTCTCTCTCTCTCTCTCTCTCTCTCTCTCTCTCTCTCTCTCCTTCCTTGTTGTTGTTATTGTGAAATGTTACGTGGAGTCTTCCTTCCTCTCTGACCTTGGGATGGGTATCGCGGAGATAGCCGGGTTGCGTTCAGCAGCGATACCGAGGTGACGGAATGTGCCGAGTTGCGTTCAGCTGACGTGCCACGGTGGTGGAATAATGATGTTCCCTACGGCGCGGTTTTTTATATATTTAAAAAATGGTGTTGGAACAGACACTGACAATATCAATGAAATGAAGACGAAGCTATGAAAATAGATGTTTCTTTAATTGATACCACAACATCTAAGGTTCGTACAGTATTTATTTACCACACAGAGAAACGTTTGAGCTTAAAATAAACATTACAATGGTGAATTCTTAAGGCTGTTGAGCGCAGGAGCCGACTGCTATTCCGGGAACAGAATCGCTTTTCCATTAATCCAAAGGAAAGAGAACTTGTTCCGACCTACTCTAGTTTTCACTTTTTATAGCAAGCTCATCTGTTTGTCGAAGAAGAAGAAAAAGAAGAAGAAGATGAAGACACAGAGAGAGAGAGAGAGAGAGAGAGAGAGAGAGAGAGAGAGAGAGAGAGAGAGAGAGAGAGAGAGTTCTCTTCTATTCTTAAAATATATCGCATACGAGTAAAATGTATTAAGACTGACAAACAGGGAGAGGTGCTGTTCGGTTGCACGGACTGGGTCTTTTTGGTTTTAAATCATCTGAGCAACTGAACGTGGCCCTCCCGCAATGAAAATGCCACTGAACGCAACTTTTCTGCATCTCAACCGTCAAAGCAGAGTATTTTTTATTCTTTCATGTTTCACGAGAAAAGAAAAAAGGAGCGTACTTTTTACATTTTTATCTTTTACAACGAGAGAGAGAGAAAAAAAAAGAAGGGCGGGGCAGGGGCAGAGCCACGAAGGACGCCATAAACCTCAATTTTAAAATGAAGGAAGGTTAGACGATTCAAGAAAAAAAGGAGCAGGAAGAAAGAAACAGTCACAGAAACGGGTCATCCGCAAATGGTCGAATTTCCAGAGCAAAATAATCGAAAGAGCTGACGGTCTTTCCGTCTTTTGAACGTAGCCTTTGGGCATTGGAACTGTCTAGAGAAGTTGAACGCAGTCTTTGGGCATTGGAACTGTCAGGAGCAGTTGAAAGCAGCCTTTGGGCACTGAAACTGTCTAGAGCAGTTGAAAGCAGCCTTTGGGCACTAGAACTGTCTATGAGCAGTTGAACGCAGCTTTTGGGCACTGAAACTATGAATAGCAGTTGAACGCAGCCTTTGGGCACTGTGAACTGTCTATGAGCAGATGAACGCAGCTTTTGGGCACTGAAAATATGAACAGTAGTTGAACGCAGTCTTTGGGCACTGGAATTGTCTAGAGCAGTTGAATGCAGCTCTTAGGCACTGGAACTGTCAAGAGAAGCTGAACGCAGCTTTTGGGCACTGGAACTGTCAAGAGAAGCTGAGCGCAGCCTTTGGGCATTGGAACTGTCAGAGCAGCTGAAAGCAACCTTTGGGCACTGGAACTGTCAAGAGCAGTTGAACGCAACCTTTGGGCACTGGAACTGTCAAATGCTACTGAATGCAGCCTTTGAACACTGGAATTGTCTAGAGCAGTTGAACGCAGCCCTTAGGCACTGGAACTGTCAAGTGCAACTGCATGCAGCCCTTGGGCACTGGAATTGTCTAGAGCAGTTGGGCACCAGAACTATCAAGAGAAGTTGAAAGCAGCCTTTGGGCCCTAGAACTGCCAAGAGCAGCTGAACGCAGCCTTAGGCCACTGGAACTGTCAAGAGGCGTTCATCACAGCCACTGGGCACTACAACTGTCAAGTCGAATTGAATGCAGCCATTGGGCACTGGAACTCTCTAGAGCAGTTGTTCGAAGTCTTTGGGCACTAGACCTGTCAAAAGCAATTGAAGACCGCATTGGGCACTGGAACTGTGAATAGCAATAGAATGCAGCTCTCCTGCAATCGGAACTTCCGAGGAAGAAGGAGTTGAACGAAACCGTCTTACCTCACCACCTTCGCTCTCCGTCAGTGGATCCTCCTGCCCCGCGCTAACCTTGCTTAACCTTGAACAGACTCAACCTCGCAATAGCGTACTCGGAGTTTTCTGGAGTGCACTATTGGTCCAATGTGAATGAAAGTTAAAGGATTTAAATGGATTTACGCACCGTTGATGAATGAAAAATGAATGAAAAGTGAATAAAAATGATGGTTTGATTGCACTAATTTTACACATAGAAATAACTGACAACCTTCCAGAAAATTAACCAAAGGAAATAGAGAAAACTCATCACTGTTAACACGCGATTAAAATAAAGATTATAGATTATATAATTATTTTTATGAATGACATTTGAAATTAGGATGACTTTGATGAGCAATGGAAATAGATCAATTTCAAGAATACATCAACTGACACACACAGAACTCAGACTGTTAATAGCAAATTCTTAAATTCTTAATTTGTTTCTAAACGTATCCATTATATATATATATATATATATATATATATATATATATATATATATATATATATATATATATATATATATATATATATATATATATATAATATATATATATATATATATATATATATATATATATATATATATATATATATATAATATATATATATATATATATATATATATATATATATATATATATATATATATATATATATATATACATATATCTTTGCTATTAACATTCCTAGCTCTATGTGTGAGTTGGTGTACTCCAGAAATTTACCTATTTTCATTTCTCATTATACTCATTCTCACAGAACGTTATCTTAATTACTAATTTAATTCATAAAGATTCTACGATAGCATAATTTTTATTTGTAAAATCTTCATTTCAGTCATTTGTGAGCATTCATAAGTTTTCCTTATTTCCTTTTCTAATGAATTTCTGAAAAGTTGTCAATAATTTCTATTGCAAAATGAGTGCATCCACACAATCATTTTTAATCACGTCATTTTTCATTCACCTGTGTTAAACGTAAATCCTTTTGTACGTATCACCCGTACCGTCAAAAATAACAAAAATATGAAACAAGTAAAAAATGCACCGAAGTTTCTTCGGCGCAATCGAGTTTTCTGTAAATCGTATAGTCAAGGTCACCGAAAATAGATCTATCTTTCGGTGGTCTGGGTATAATACTGTATGAGCCGCGGCCCATGAAACTTTAACTACGGCCCGGTGGGGGCACATCCTATATAATTGCCAGAAGCATGATTATGGCTAACTTTAACCTTAAATAAAATAAAAACTGCTGGGATTAGCGGGCTGCAATTTGGTATGGTTGATGATTGGAGGGTGGATGATCAAAATACCAATTTGCAGCCCTTTAACCTCAGTAGTTTTTAAGATCTGAGGACCGACAGGAAAAGTGCGGACAGAAAAAAGTGCGGACGGACAGACAAAGCCGGCGCAATAGTTTTCTTTTCAGAAAACTAAAAGGCTCGATTTGCCATGTCCAAACCCTTGTAAGGAAAACAGGGTCGAAATGACAGTAAACTATTATATTATTTACATGAATGAAAAATAAGGCTCAATTGAAAAAGACATCTAATGTAAATAAGAGATAATTAAGACACCTCATATAATTAACCTTATTTCTTTTGGCAAAGACTAAAGATAAATTAAAGCAAGTTATATTTATTTTTTTATTCGCAACCCAGCCTCCTTCTATATGTTTTGTAACTAGTAACCTTTTCCTTTGTGCAGTCCATTGCTATTGTTTGCATATAAGAATTATGTTAATGATCATAAACACTTATTCTTATATATATATATATATATATATATATATATATATATATATATATATATATATATATACATATATACATATACACATATATTTCAATTATAGGGACGTAATGTTTGGATGCAAAGTACCATCAGCAAAACAAAAAGGTATGAATCTTTAAAGGAAGCATTCGTAATAAGTTTAATTATTCTTTGTGCTACTCTGCATATGTATATATATATATATATATATATATATATATATATATATATATATATATATATATATATATATATATACATATATATACATATACATACATATATATATATATATATATATATATATATATATATATATATATATATATATATATATATATATATACACACACGTATAATATATATATAAACAATAAAGTTACATATCTGTACACATACGATAATGAATACCTCCCTCCACAGTCACCTTCTCCTAATTATTTTCTCATGTTACCTTATGTTACATAAGGTTTGTAGTAGACCCAGCCCAATTCCTCATGTCATTAACCTTTCTACCTCTAAATATCTCCTTCTTCTTCTTCTTCTTCTTCTTCTTCTTCTTCTTCTTCTTCTTCTTCTTCTTCTTCTTCTTCTTCTTCTTCTTCTTCTATAGCGGGAAGGATTTTCACTTGTTTTCTGCCCTTTATTCTGCTTCATTCCTTCGTAACGCCTTGTTTGTTTCATTTGCTTGACTCAATGAGACTTCTTTCATTTTCCTTCTTTCTTCATTGTGTTCTTGCTTCCTTTTCTCACTTCTTTCATCACTTCCCTCGTATAATGGTATTTTGTCATTTGGCCTTTCTCTTTCTTCTTTCTCAATATTTTTTCCACCGATTTCCTTCATATTAGCTAACGGTTACCTTTCTTTCTTTTCTTCTTGAAATCCTGAGTCAACAGACCATAAACCCACAGGAAAATCATCCTGCAGAGAGAGATAAGTTAGGAAGAGGCGATAAATAAATAAATACGAGGGAATAGGAAATAAGACCCATACACCTGAGAATCAGAGTTCGTCAGTGGAAAACGGGAGTGAATTAGATAAAACTATAATTAAGTGTTCAGTGGCGACAAATAAGACACTAATGACAGACTCTTATAAATAAGCGTTAAAAACGGATTTGTCAAGAAGGCAACAAATAATCGAATAAAAATTGTCCCAGCAGATAATATAATAACAATAATACGCTTTCCTCAGATTGAATGGCTTCAGTGACAAATCAACTGTGCCACATTTATCTTTTTATTAAAAAATACTCATGTTAACATGAGTCTTGAAATGGAGAAATAAATCCACAGTTATGTATGGGTACATACATATATTTGAAAATAAATTTCTACAGAGAGCTTTCGGGTATCTGCTCGACTTCCTTTTCAATCCCAGACTGAAAAGGGGAATCGAACAGATTCCCGAAAATTCTCTGTAGAAATTTATTCTTAAATATATGTACTCTGTTTCTCCATCTTTTCATTGCCGTATTATGGATGGTCCCAAAATTAAACAGTAAAATCCTTCACAAATTCTTAATGCACCTCATCCGCAGCAGGTCGTCCACCCGACGGTACAACATATCGTCAAAAGCAATGAAGACATGTCGTTAAATGCTGGATAATGGTAAAGAAGCATCAGTTAGGACTACATATCGCCAACATGTTAAAAAGCAATTCAACGACAGTATGTAGGGGAAAAAGGCTTTGGCAAATGCTGGATAATGGTAAGAAGCATCGGTTAGGACTACCAATAAGTCGTTGACTTGTATTCAACATGTTTGTGATGTGTGGGCGATAAGTTGCCGACATGTGATTTTGACATATTTTACCGCCGTGTCAACGCACCCTGAATTCCCTATCTCTTCGCTCTCAGCTCCTTGATTTAGTTTTTACATGTTCTGATATCCTTCTCTTATCTCTACATGCCATTCTTTCATTCCACTTTACTCTACATAACCAATGCAAAACATTTATCTCAAAACTTCTACCTCTCTTCTTCTTTCCTTTATATCTGAAACCACATTTCGCTTCTACAAAGAAGCGTTGGTTTTACAGTCCCATCTTACCTATTAAAATCTGCCATTTCAAGACTACTCTTTCTTTCTATATTCTGTCATCACTTATGACATTTATTCTTTAAATCAACCACTTCCACTTTTATAACATCCATACTGGCTTCCACTTGCCATTATAAACGCACTGGTTCTGATATTAACTGAAGAAAACATGTACTTTCTCCAATGCCTGCAGCTTGTTTCCATGTCACCATTCTTCACAATACCAGCCACAAACACCATCCATTTCTCATTTCATTTGCAGCCTCATGTTTTACCTCACAAACTTCCATTTAAATATCTTGTTTTACCTGCAACTTCCCTCATCGTGCATTTCATATAATAATAATAATAATAATAATAATAATAATAATAATAATAATAATAATAATAATAATAATAATAATAATTTCTAAACCAAAGTTTTGGTAGAATTTGAGATGAAAGTAAAAATAACGCCAGGGAATTTAGTAAACGGGTAAAAAACAGAGAGAGAGAGAGAGAGAGAGAGAGAGAGAGAGAGAGAGAGAGAGAGAGAGAGAGAGAGAGAGAGATCACAAAAACATCGGGACACCTACAGTCCAGCAACTGCACTTCCTCATATCCTTCCGCGGCAAAACATACGATAAAGTGGACGCTAGGTACTTGAAAGTGTAAAAGGCAAATAAAAAGTGAAATAAAAAGTCAAATAAAAGTGCTACAACGGTACTACAGGCGTGGAAACAAAAAAAGCCGAATTGTCCACGGCAATCAGCGAAGGCTGCTGACTCCTTCTGCCCATTCTAATGGAGGAGTTATACAGTTGTCTGTCATACTAACCACTCCCGAAGTCCACCGGACTGCGATACCATTTTGACCGTTGCTGGCGGAGCGAAGTAACGGGAAAACCTGAAGAGGAACCGATGGAGGCGGCGGCATAGCAAGGTTCTGGTAGCGGTGGTAGCACCAACGGTAGAAGAAGAAGAAGAAGAAGAAGAAGAAGAAGAAGAAGAAGAAGAAGAAGGAAGGAGGAGGAGGAAAGAATCAAACCTTGAAAAAACAAACATGTGATCGAATGGGAGGGTTACGTGGTTTCTATTGGCACTGGGACCTATGAGGCCATTCAGCGTCGGAAAGGAAATTCATTGCGGGTAGGATTGAAAGGTGTAACAGGAGGAAAACTGAAAACAAGGTTAGCAGTAGATGGGCACTTTTAGAAAAAGAAGAAGAAAAAGGAGCAGGAAGAGGAGGAGGAGGTGGAGGTGGAGGTGGAGGACGAGGAGGAGGAGGTAAAAGCGAAACTTGAAAAAACAAACACGCGATCGGTTTTTATTGGAGAAACAAAGTCAACGGTAGATGGGCACTTTTGGAAGAAAGAAAAGGAGGAAGAGGAAGAGGAAGGGGAGGAAGCAGCGAAACTTGAAAAACAAACGAGATCGAATTATCAAGCTAAGCGGTTTTTATTGGAGAAAAGAAGGTTAACGGTAGATGGGCACTTCTGCAAATTTCGGTATGACTCTCCTCGGTCTTGTGTGATGTAATGTAGATTGTCGTAAGAGCACTCCCGGTTATGGTTACCTACGTGTGTGCGTGAGATTACTTTTGTTTTCTCTGTGCATATTTTTTTTAATGTCTTGTCTTGCGTGAATACTTGGATGTATTTTTTTTCCGATGTGCATAATTTTTGTTTCATCTCTCTTTCTCTGTACACATATATACATACACAACTTTAACTGCGTTACATACACCTGGCAAACCAACTACTTCCAAAAATAATCGTTTTAAATTTATTTAAACTATTTTCTATTTGATGCCGTCATCTGATACACGTAAAGCATATTCTTAATTCTTTGAAAAAAAAACAGTTTTTCTTATTAAAATTTCACCCATTCAGATAATTTAAATTGATGTATTGTTTGGTAGCATTCTTCATGTTCGGTTTTATAGTTGTATTAAAATGATTTGACTTCGTGCATTTAATAATAGTGAAGAACTTCAATAATAGAAAAGGCAGGAAGGTATACCTACTGCTGTGTACTTCCTGTACTGTGTTCTTCCTAATGCTGTGTCCTTCCTTATACTGAGTTCTTTATGCTCCATTCTTCCTTACGCTGTGCTCTTCCTAACAATCTGTTCTTCCTTATGCCGCACAAGATCCATATAAACCTTGAGGCCACATGTCTTCAACACGTGGCAAGAACTATCCTTCAAAACTTGGAAACCTTTTTCTTCAACTTTACTGTATCATTAGTACGATTTACAGCGAAATATCTGCGCAATACACTGTTTTATACTCGTCAGCAAATGTGCTCATGTGTCTGGGTTAATTAAATACGGTCGATATGTGTATTACTGAGTTCTGAATTCCTAGACAAAATCGACAAAATCTTCCAATTTTTTGGATACTCTGAGGGAAAAGAAGACAGCTAATACAAAAAGACATAATTTATTCTAACTTAAATTTTAGTTATACTCAAACCATCACATACGAGTACATAGCACTTTCAACTCGAGTAGAATTCTACTAGCTATTCACAAAAACCTACCCGAACGCACAAGGACCAAACCACATCTAAATTAGAGCTGAGATTACCATATCAACCCTTTTTACCTTGTAAGCTTCCTATCTCGTTCATTCCTGAAAAAGGTGTGTGTGTGTGTGTGTGTGTGCTTGTGTACTCAACCCTACTTGACCTTGCCCAGCTACAGTAGTTTTCCTCTACTTGTAAAACGCGTTTTTGCCATCACGTGGAATCCTTGAAGCGACAAAATATATTTCCATTCAACCTCAGACCCTGCTCCGCTCGCCTGTCACTTTTGATAAGGGTTCAAGAACCGTCTATACTGACGGGAAACGAGACGGTCCTGCCCAGCGCGAAAGAAGTCCCGTGTCGTTCATGTTAGGTCGTATCCTTTGAAGGATATCTGGAAGGTGTCCTCTGGTTTCTTTTATCTGCGAGTCAATTGATCGGGTGTGGGACGAGGTCCTGTTGGCTAAGGCCCCTTCTTCCTGTTTGTGGTTTAATTTGGCTATTTGCGTACCCAGTTCAGACACTTTACCTCCTCTCTGTACACATACATACATACATATCAATACACAAGAATTTAGAATCTAGCAATATAAAAGACAAAATGAAATACAGAAAACATTCAGACATAATGCCTACAAGCATACATACATACATATCTATACATACGAATTTCAAAGCTAGCGAAGAACACAAAGAAAATGAAATAAAGAAAACACTGAAACATACAAACATGCTTAATACTTACATACATACACAAACATTTTGAATCTTGCGATGGACAGAAAGAAAATGAAATGGAGAAATCATTGGGCAGACCCACTGGTTCTAATATTGAAAACTGGTAATCTTTTTACCCATTTTATTATATGGACAATTTCTTTTAGTAGTAGAAAGAATATCAATCATTTTGGAGGGGTTATTATTATTATTATTATTAGTATTATTATTATTATTATTATTATTATTATTATTATTATTATTATATTAACTAATATGCATTTTTGTCCTGAATTAGTTTAATGAGACCAGAGAGACAGCTGTGGACTCTCATGGGACTCGCCAAAATTATTTGTTCTCAATTAGAGGGTGAAAACTGGAGCATGGTAAGAGTTAAAGAAGTTGATCAGCTAAGTAAGTGCAGATCAAAATGAACAAATGAAAGCTAAAAGGCAGAAAGCAATGCAGCTTGGGAACTTTGAAGGGATAAAGATCCTTTACTGCTTTTTACAGGATCCAATCAAGACATTATTATTATTATTATTATTATTATTATTTTTATTATTATTATTATTATTATTATATGTACTTTTTCTCTGAAGGTATACACATGAAAGTCGCCCTTTCCATATTTTTTCCCCTAGTTGCTGCAAGAATCTCCCACAGTCACTCCATCGCTTCAAGCACCTACAAAGAGGTTTCATAAGCAGCACGTTAGTCATCATCACGTCACATCATTCATTTTAATTATTCCTTGCACTATCAGCCCAGTACGAACTAGGTTGCCTCTACCTCCCGTCAAGATTTTATCATTTCAATGTCCATTCACCAAGTATAATTTCTCAGAGTCTCTTAAGATACCTTGATCCATCTTTTCAATTACGCAAACTTTTCCTTGCGTCGTCTCTCTCTCTCTCTCTCTCTCTCTCTCTCTCTCTCTCTCTCTCTCTCTCTCTCTCTCTCTCTCTCTCTCTCTCGTTAACTTTCCTTGAGTTTTCTACAGCTTCTTACATTCACTCAACAGCTACACATCACTTTCATAAAGAGAGTTTATTCAATAATCCTTTCATATATTCTATCTCTAGTTTCACAATAAACTTATTTAAGCTACAACACCCTCAGACTTCATATATTTAACTAGTTTCATTCATCCACCAGTTCTAATAAGCATAATTCATTTTATGAGCCTGGTTCCCCGCTGGCCTCCAATCTTTCTCTTGCATTCAGTCACTTTCAGATTTGTCTTATGCACGAAATTCCCTGGCTTGATTTATATACCAGATGTATGGAAATAGATAGCCCAGTGGAGACTGCTCAGCTTCTGTTTTTTCCTAACATATTTGAACTGAACTGAATTGAATTGAATATAGAATTTAGGCCAAAGGTCCAGCACTGGGACCTATGAGTTTCATTCAGCGCTGAAACGGAAATTGAAAGTAAAATGTTTGAAAGGTGTAACAGGAGGAAAACCTCGCAGTTGTACTATGAATCATTTGTTACGGGAGGGTGGAAAGTAAGATGGCAGAAGGAGAATATTAAAGAAGGTATAGTAAAAGGAACGAAAGGGGTTGCAGCTAGGAGCCAAAGGCACCCTGCAAAGAACCTTAAGTAATGCCTACAGCGCACAGCATGAGGTGTTCCTAACATATTTGCATACGGTTTCCGCAGGACTCTTAAAACTCGAATTCCTCCTTTTCATGTGGTTTCGATCTTGTATCGGGTAGAGAAATATTTCCACTGCTTTGATCGCTGTATTCTTAACATGGAAATTTTTACACGCTTTCCCCATTCTTTGCAACTTCTCCTGACTGACATAAACTAAAATATTCGCACACTTGAGCAATTTTACACCCGTTCCAGGAGTGGTTTCTCTCATTCCATTAATATGCTAACTGTTTGTGTTATAGGCTTTATTTCTCACAATATTATTTCCATGTATGAAGATAAATATACAGCACCAATATCCTCAGCAAGAAAGAAAGTAAATATCTAAATGTGGCAATAAATATTGATATCTTTGCTAAGAAACTCACAATCTCGTGAAAAACAGTGAGTAATGAAAATCCACAATTGTATAGTTTATTTTACATAGTAACATATTTAATATATGAATTCTGGATTTTTATTACACACATACTGATATCTTTATTAAGAAAAGGGGGGATGCCAACCCAAATATAGCGAGAATGGACACCAGCAAACTGGCTATTTTCCTGGCTCCTTTGAGGATTCATTAACCCTTTTTCTTATCTCAGTCAGATAGTCAGTACCCTGAGAGGCCAGAATATGTTATCTGTGGATATCAGGGAACGAAGTACCAGGATGTTTATTTAGGATATCAAATCCGCAGCCATTTTATTTTCTCTACTTTTTATTTACATTTCGTTTCTTGTAATTTTTCTCCTGCCTGTCATAACTTCATTTCGCTTTATCTCTTCGATTAATAAGGATCTCTTAATATTACACTTTTAATGTATTTTTACCCTTATTCCTACCGCTTTTAAAGATCCGTTTGCCAGCGAACTTCTATTTTTCTTCTTCTTTTTACTTTTCTGGCATCGATATTTTTACTTTTGCTGTTTCATTGTCTCGCAAATACACGTCTTTCTCTTTCTCTTTGCCTCTCCCTTTCTTTTGCCGACCCGTAACTTTCTGTTTCACAGGGAATCTCTCTCTCTCTCTCTCTCTCTCTCTCTCTCTCTCTCTCTCTCTCTCTCTCTCCATATATATATACATATAAATATAATTTATATATATATATATATATATATATATATATATATATATATATATATATATATATATATATATATATATATATATATATATATATATTACTTTTCCAATCTCAAGTGTGAAAACTGGAGCCATAAACGCGTAAACAGGAGCCGACTATTTACTGACAACTAGTTGGGATATTCCTCATATACCGATATATCTCCTATCACCTTTTTCGTTAAATCTCGTTCCCTTTCCCCTTTTTAATGCTTCGCGTCTTCGGCGTCTTTGAGAGAGAGAGAGAGAGAGAGAGAGAGAGGCAGGTAATTGGTCCTTCGCTCCACATTCCCTTTCTGGGCGAATTCCCTATCTTTTATTTTTTTTTTTTGTTGCCTGTTTGTTTTCCTTTGCTGGTTTTCCTATTCTGGAATTTATCCTTCATTAATTTTTAGCGAGGGACGCAAAAAGACTCATTAGAATCAGCCGAGGAATTTTTGTTTCGAGAAAGAAAGTGCTCGTGTTCTTCCAGCAGAAAATTGAGTAGAAAATTACGTAAAAGCTAAAATACTTATTTCCAATGGCTCTCTAGACTGGTATCGCATTTGGAAAAGAAAATGTAACGCAGTCATGTACGCAAATTATGTAGACAAAATTAATACAAAATATTACTATTATTAGTTAGAAGATGAACCATGTTCTTATGGAACAAGCCAACAGATCTACAAGAATCTGAAGGGTAAAACAGAGGGTTGGCAGGGTCGGAATAGCGATTTGTAATATGAAAGGGGGGAAAAACAGACGGTGGGCAGGGTTGAAATAGCGTTTTGCAATATGAATAAGCTAAACAGAAGGTGGGCAGGATCGAAATAGCGTTCTGTAATATGCAAAGGGTAAGTAGGGTCCAAATAGCGCTTTGTTATCGTTTTCTATGTGGAAAGTTAGCAAAACTTAAGATAAAATCATTGCCAGTGTAAATGATTAATGAATGCCTGAATAATGTACGAAAGACAATGAAAAAATCTGGATAAGGAAAGGTGCGCAAGCATAAAATAAACGATATAAATAGTAAAAAGGAAACCTGTAATCTATTTTGTAATCATTCACCGTCACCGAAGTGACTCATCCACCGTCTCGAGTCAGAAAAAGCCAAACACCAGTCCTTAAAAAACCAGGAAGGCAGAAAGCAAGGTCTTTAGACCTTGCAAGAAAGCATCCTTAAGAGACCGATTCAAAAGCAAAACAAACAGAACCGGGGACTGTCATGCATGGTTTTATTTGCAAGAAGAAGAAGAAGGAAAATAAAACATTATTTTGCAAGATGAAAAGAAGACTTCAAAATAGCCCATTGAAGTCAAAGGCCATTAATGCTGTCGCCAAAGAATGCACAGATGTCAATCACCGAGGTGTTGAATCACTGTTGACTTGACTAAGTCAGGAGATTCAGTGCCAGTGACTTCTGACGTATTCACAGATCTAGCAATTCCCGAATGAATTCGAGTTGACCTTAGGTTAAAATACGGAAGACAGAATCCTATATATAGAAAATAAAGGAAATATTCTAAAATGATATCTTTCACACTCACAATAGACCCCTGTTCCCCTTTTCCTGCCGAAAGCGACCGGATTTGCTGAAAAGCAGCACCTATACGCAGTACATGTTCCTCGCTGTCGAACTTCTCAGTTTCAGAGGTCCTTTATTCCTCACACCGTTGAATTGTGGAACAGTCTCCCTGAGGATGTCGTGCAATTGGATCCTTAAAAGTTCAAACGGAGATGCAATGCATCACTACACTAAAGCAATTCTGCTTGGATTTCATCATTTACTTACGTTTCCATCTTTTTGTCTATCAATTTGCTCATTTATTTTTTCTTTTCTAATAAGTGATCTCTTCTCTCTGTATTTCCTGTTACCATCTGTTACTTATATCAAATGAACACCATATTCCTTGGAAGCTTAAATTTCAAGTCAATGATCTCTGTTGGTTTGTTCCATATGAACAGGGGCTTCATCTTCTAAATAATAGTAGTAATATTTTGTAATAATTTTGTCTACATAATCCGAGTACAAGGCTGCATATATTTTCCTTGCCAAATGCGATACTGGTCTAGAGGGCAATTGGAAAGAAGTATTTTAGCTTTTACTTAATTTTCTACTCAATTTTCTGCTGGAAGAACACGAGCACTTTCTTTCTCGAAACAAACCTTCCACCGGCTGATTCTAATGAGTCTTTTTGCGTAGCTCGGTAAAAATGAGTAAAGGATAAACTGAAAAACAATGAGAAAATTGAATAAAAGTCACGCGAATAAACGAGCGGGACGGAAATGCGTGAAAAGAATGAAATGAGAGAGAATAAAAATGAAGAGACAATGCACGCGAGAGGATAAAGAACCAGAGAGAATCTCAGGCCGAAATGAATTCAGCGTCTCACGAATAAGACGAATTAACTTTTCTAAATAAAAAATAAAATAAAAATAAAGTCCTCAGAGGTTCTACGAATTTCGTTCGGATGATTTTGTTCCTTCGATTCCGTTAGGGGTAACATCCGATTGGATACTCTCTCTCTCTCTCTCTCTCTCTCTCTCTCTCTCTCTCTCTCTCTCTCTATCTGTTTGTAATTTTGTTTCTACCTCATCTCTGTCAATCTGAATAAAATATTTTTACTTTTCTCTCTCAATTTTAAGTTCTCGCATCTCTCTCTCTAGTTCTTCGTTGGGTGAGTGGGTTCCGTTCTTAGCTAGCACTCTGCTGGCCGCGAGTTCGAATCTCCGACTGGCCAGTGAAGAATTAGAGGAATTTATTTCTGGTGATAGAATTCATTTCTCGCTATAATGTGGTTCGGATTCCACAATAAGCTGTAGGTCCCGTTGCTAGGTAACCAATTGGTTCTTAGCCACGTAAAATAAATCTAATCCTTCGGGCCAGCCCTAGGTGAGCTGTTAATCAGCTCAGTGGTCTGGTTAAACTAAGATATACTTTTTAACTCTCTCTCTCTGTACTGGAGGCTGTCTAATTACCTTTTACTATTCCTCACGTGATTTCGCTCTCCTCTTTCTCTTTATATTATTAAAATGATCACGCTGATAACACTACATACATAATACATACATACATATATATATATATATATATATATATATATATATATATATATATATATATATATATATATATATATATATTATATATATATATGTATGTATTGTGTGAACATATAGGTATATATTAGGCCGTTTCCCTAACTGGGGGTGACCCCGGAAGAGATACAGAGGAGAGTCATTGCCATATTCATACTGCATGTATACCATGGAAACTTAGCTGATCTCTAAAACGTACTTTCTGACCTATATATTTCACATCTGTCCTTTACCCTTTATTTTAAAATTTCCCACATTACTAATACGCTATAAATACTTGGTCCATTCATACAGAATGCAATGTCTAAATCCATTCTGTTCTTCTCCTATCAAACCTTTTGTCCCATGTCTTACTTTCTCAAACAAAATCATACTATACACATTCCCAGGTATGTGTTATTATCCTATAATTCCTTTAATCGTCTCTGTCACTTTGACTTTTATACAATGGAACATTTATTCCTCTCATCCACGCCTTTGGCACTTTTCCCTTATGTAGACATACCTTACAAACCCTGGTCAGTCATTCAACCACACCTTCATTGTCGTACCACAGCATCTCACTTCTGTTCCCATCTTTCCATTCTTCATCCTCTTGATTGCCCCCTTAAGTCCTCATCAGTCAATTTCGAAAGCAATCTCAGACTTACAACAGCCTTTTCCATTCCTGTCTCAATCAGATCTATTTATTTACCCACCTTCCTATCTAAAGATACACACACACGCACGCGCGCACACACACACACGCATATATATATATATATATATATATATATATATATATATTGTTATGAACCACTTTTTGGTTCAGCAGGTTCTTTAAATACAAAAATATCAGAACTGGAATGACTGGCAGAAATTGAGGCAGACAAAGGAGGAAGGAGCTGAACGAAACAAAAAAATTACCTTAAACTAATTTATTATACTAAGATATATACATATATACAAGTGAGTCCAGGTTTAGCATACATAATTAAATAAATATTAACAGCAGCAGTCAAAATTAATAAACAAGTCTTAAGGACCACACAAATGACTAAATCTCAATCAAAATAATGATGAAAAAGCATCCTAAAATACAGTTACTAGAGCCATACACTGCTCTACACCATTAATAACAATAATGTAATAAAAAACATTACCCGAGCCATACACTGCTCGACACCATTAATAATAATAATGTAATGAAAATCATTACCCGAGCCATACACTGCTCGACACCATGAATAATAACAATGCAATGAAAATCATCACCAGAGCCATACACTGCTCGACACCATTAGTAACAATAATGAAATGAATAATTATACCAAAATAATAACAATTAATAGAACAATACAGACAGCGTAAACAGATAAACAGACATTGCCAATAAACAAACAGGCAGCATAAACAATCAAACAAATGATAAAGCAACAACATGAAATCACTCGGGTAACACCGATAAACACAATCTCAATCTCCGTGGAGATAACACGACAGACCCAGCTGTCAAGAAGGATGAATGCAATCAGACGTACTCCTGTGAAGACACCAAAGCAGCCACCAACTGCTCAACTGGAACACAGTCATCAATACCGATGAATTACAGGAGAAACGTCGAAACAGCACGTCTGCTGTTATACAGGAAGATCCACGGAAGGAAGGCTATGATTTAGCTGTCCCACCATCCTTCAGCTGATGAGGCCAACAGGTAAGGAATACCTGCTGCTCAAACAAAGACTCCATGTTGCTAAAGCTGCCGGGAACCTGACTCGCTGCTATGCTAAACCCGACTGCCACTGTCAGAGACCACGCGACAGACGTCAACTTTCCTTCAAAGAAAACAAAAAAGAAAGGAGGCAACAACCCACCAAGGGAACAATCGGCAAACGATTGTCCCAACAGAAGTACTAAACCTCACACCTCCTTACCTAACAGAAAAAAAAAAAAAAAAATTTTTTTTTTTTACACTTCACACACACTCTCTCTCTCTCGCTCTCTCTCCTCCAGTGCCGTCACAACCCTGCCAGATAAAACAGAACCGATCCTGTCACGGTCGCCAAATGTTATGAACCACTTTTGGTTCAGCAGGTTCTTTAAATACAAAAATATCAGAACTGGAATGACTGGCAGAAATTGAGGCAGACAAAGGAGGAAGGAGCTGAACGAAACAAAAAAAATTACCTTAAACTAATGTATTATACTAAGATATATACATATATACAAGTGAGTCCAGGTTTAGCATACATAATTAAATAAATATTAACAGCAGCAGTCAAAATTAATAAACAAGTCTTAAGGACCACACAAATGACTAAACAATCTCAATCAAAATAATGAAGAAAAAGCATTCTAAAATACAGTTACTTGAGCCATACACTGCTCTACACCATTAATAACAATAATGTAATAAAAAGCATTACCCGAGCCATACACTGCTCGACACCATTAATAATAATAATGTAATGAAAATCATTACCCGAGCCATACACTGCTCGACACCATGAATAATAACAATGCAATGAAAATCATCTCCAGAGCCATACACTGCTCGACACCATTAGTAACAATAATGAAATGAATAATTATACCAAAATAATAACAATTAATAGAACAATACAGACAGCGTAAACAGATAAACAGACATTGCCAATAAACAAACAGGCAGCATAAACAATCAAACAAATGATAAAGCAACAACATGAAATCACTCGGGGTAACACCGATAAACACAATCTCAATCTCCGTGGAGATAACACGACAGACCCAGCTGTCAAGAAGGATGAATGCAATCAGACGTACTCCTGTGAAGACACCAAAGCAGCCACCAACTGCTCAACTGGAACACAGTCATCAATACCGATGAATTACAGGAGAAACGTCGAAACAGCACGTCTGCTGTTATACAGGAAGATCCACGGAAGGAAGGCTATGATTTAGCTGTCCCACCATCCTTCAGCTGATGAGGCCAACAGGTAAGGAATACCTGCTGCTCCAACAAAGACTCCATGTTGCTAAAGCTGCCGGGAACCTGACTCGCTGCTATGCTAAACCCGACTGCCACTGTCAGAGACCACGCGACAGACGCCAACTTTCCTTCAAAGAAAAAAAAAGAAAGGAGGCAACAACCCACCAAGGGAACAATCGGCAAACGATTGTCCCAACAGAAGTACTAAACCTCACAATATATATATATATATATATATATATATATATATATGTATATATTAAATATATATATATGCATATACATATGTAATGGAGAATAAAAAATAACCACCGACTGAGAAAAATTTACACTTAAGCAGAGAGAGAGAGAGAGAGAGAGAGAGAGAGAGAGAGAGAGAGAGAGAGAGAGAGATTCTGCTCTAACTGCATCTCTGCAAGGGTCATCGGTCACATGACCTTTGATCAGTTACCTTGGTGTCTCCTTCCCATCACCAATATATATAAAAACGAAATAGTCTGGAATTGTGGGAGAAGACTAACAATAGGCACATAATCAAAGGAGCTGGAAAAATATAATTTAATTCTGTGAGGTAAACGGAAAGTGAAATAACTGGTAAATTAAAAAAAAACTGAAAATTACAAAACATTTCCTGAATAAACTAATTTGATTATAATTATTGTTAAAACTAAATAACCTTTTCTGCTTCCATGTCCCCTAATTCCTAAAACCTCTTATACTTTCAAGAGACTCTACAGATTCCTTTCTGATTTAGATCGAAACGTTTTCCTCGATACTTTTCCATGATTACTGAAATCGATGAAAGGCTAGAAATCATATGTTGCTTTCTGTAAACTCGAAAACCATTTTTTGATTTCAAGGAATTCACAGACTCGGTTTCGACCTCCTGATGACTCACAGAGTGAATGTAGACGTTCTGGAAACTCCCGAACTGAACCTTCTGGAAACTCAGAAACGAAATTTCGACGTTCTGGACATTTACAAGCTAAATGTCGAAATCCAGGAAACTTACAAATTAAGCAGGAACTCGCAGACTAGATTCCGGCCTTCTGGCAACTCAAAACAAGATTTAGAATTTGTGGAAACATCTGGAAACTCAAAACAAGATTTAGACTTTGTGGAAACACAAACTAGATTTAGACCTGGAAACTCACAAAACAAAATTTAGATCTTATGAAAACTCCAAAAACAGATTTAGACCTTCTGGAATCTGACAAAGCAAGATTTAGACCTTCTGGAAGCTACAAACAAGACTTAGACCTTCTGAAAACTTACAAAGAATATTTTGACAATCTGGAAACTGACAAACTAAATTTTGACGATCTGGACACTCACGATTATATGCTGACCAAAAGAAACATCCCGAACTAAATGTTAACTGTCTGGAAAATGAAAAAAAAAACAATGAATTTCTGCCATCTAAAAGCTCACAAACTAAACGCTAACCTTTTCTTAAATATCAAAACCAAATGATGACTTTCTTGAAACTAGAAACTCACTACCTAAATGTTGACCCCAAGAAACTCAGACTAGTGTCAACTTTCTGAATGTTGTTATCAAAACTGATTGGCTTTTAATACTGTACTGTTCGATGGAGCCATCCTTTCATTTATTCATACCTGTTCTGTCATTTAAATGTTTTTATTTTGCTGATTGTTCTTGTAAAGATTTTGTCTTTTTACGTATACTGCTTCATGCGGTTTCAACTAGAGGTTGATGAAATTGTTCTATGGCATCATCCTGCTGCGTGTAACTTATTTTGTTTGTCTTCACTTTTCTTGTATGTAGAATCTGTCTTTTTGCTCCATCCTTTTGGGTGGTTTGCAGTCTATACTCGTATCTTTGTGTTGTCTTCTTTCTTTGTATCATTATGGAAAACGAAGATTTCCTTCAATAGCATCAGTTGCAACATTTAACTGTTAATATGAGGGTGAGATGTTAAAAAATTTTCTCATTCAGAAATCCCGATGTACTGTCTGGAAGACTTAAAAATCGTCAGTCTTTTCCTGGGGGTTGAATAGAACAGAATATAGAATTAAACCCTAAGGCCAAGCGCTGAGACCTACGAGGTCATTCAGCGCTGAAAGGGAGATTGACAGTAAGGAGGTTTGAAAGGTGTAGCAGGAGGTAAACCTCGCAGCAGCACTATGAAAAAACTGTTAGAGAGGGAGGAAAGTCAGATGGAAGAAAGAGAATATGAACGGAGGTACAATAAAAGGAATGAAAGGGGTTGCAGCTAGGGGCCGAAGGGACGCTGCAGAGACCCTTAAGTAATGCCTACAGTGCACTACGTGAGATGCACTGACGGCACTATCCCCATAGGGTGTGGGAGTTGAATAGGGTTATAAACTATTCAGAAAGTATCTGAACCATAGTTCAAAATAATCACATTAGTGTTGGGAAGCTTTATGAGGTGTGTAAGTGTCGTAATAGTTTTCAAGAAATTGTTCTCAAGGTGCTCTCGGTAGTTTTTTTAAAACTAACTTTAAGTTCTTTTCAAAATATTTCTCAAACGTTTTAAATAAAATATCAGCTTATTTTCGGATACTTTAGGTGTTAATATTTATATTTCAAATGTCGTTATCTACAGTTAACTCTCCCTATTTCTACATAACTTACTATTTGTAGATACAGATCACTAATGATACATTTTTACTATTCTTAGTGCATAGTAAAAAATGTATCATTAGTGATCTGTATCTGATTATTAAGCAAGGTCCCCCGTGGAGAGAGAGAGAGAGAGAGAGAGAGAGAGAGAGAGAGAGAGAGAGAGAGAGAGAGAGAGAGAGAGAGAGAAATTTTGACTCCATTATTTCCTTTCTATAATTTTTTATCATGATATCTTTTGTTATGTGTTTTGTTGAATGCTTACATGAATACTGAATTTTAATTTTTTGTTTATCAATTCATTATGAAACGTTAAAACAAAAGTAATGTGTCCTTTTATTAATGGGTAATTAGTGTTTCTCGGTTATTCAAGATTCAGAGATGATGGGCAAATAAGGGATCTCTGCTTATTCAGTAAATTTCTCCCAATAATTCTGCAGGCGATGGTTGACTGATGAGTCTCTATTGATTTCACTGATACAAAGATAGAGAAATAATGGCTCTCTGGTGATTCCACAGTTCCAGCGTCGAAGGAAAAATAATGGAAGTGATGTTTCTCTGTTTCTGTCATTGAAATGGTTCTCTGTTTCTTCCACAGGTCGAGATCCTATAGAAAAGGAATGGTTCTCCGTTCAATCCCCAGTCAGGGACAAATCTTTTTGAATCCATTGGTACAGTCTTTAGTTAAATAATAGTTTTCTGTTTATATTGCAGATGCAGTGACGATGTTTAATAACATTAATAACATTCCACTTCTTATCCCAGCACCTCTAGTTGAGTAAAGGTTCTCTGTTTCTTTTATAAATTCAAAAGCCTATGCATGAAGCAATAGCTCCATGTTGATTCCTCATACCCTGAGTCCATGGTTCCGTAATGACTCTCTGTTTATTCCATCGATCAGGGCGCTACGGTTAAAGTAGTGATTCTCATTTTACCAACAAGATTTAAAGGCAGTCATGGCGAAGTTGTCCCCTTTTCATCTCACAGAGATCCAGAGCCCGTGATTAACCTGACCTTCCCTTCTTAAAGGCCATCTGCCTCCCTAGATAATAAAACTGCCAGCCTTCGTTTTAGGAGCTCTTGCCTGTTCACCTGTAAACAGCCAGTGGGTGGCTCGTGTTCACAGGTAATATGGTACAAGATATGGTCCAGTGATCATGTCTGCTGCCAAAAAAATGGCAGAAAAACTGCAGTGGTTGGTGATTAATTGACTTGCCCCTCAAAGGGACAAAGCATAAGGAAGTTAAATCGGGTAATTTCTCTGAACTAGAACATAATGATTGAGCATTCGTATATATATGTTAAGTAAAAGGAAACACTACTTAACATATTTTTTTTTATAGTTTTCTAGCCATTAAAACACGATTATTATTATTATCACTATTAATATTATTCAGAAGATGAAACCTATTCATAAGGAACAAGCCCACAGGGGCCATTGACTTGAAATTCAAGTTTCAAAAGAATATGGTGTTCATTAGGAAGAAGTAAGAGGAGATAAGGGGAAATACCGAATGAAGATCGCCCATTCACTTATTAAAAAAAAAAGTTAAAAGAATTTAATTTTAAGATATATCAGATGGAGAACAGGATATTTTAGTAATTATATACCTGTATTAAAAAAATATTTTCACGGTAAAATTCCATCAGCAAGCTAAACGAGGGAGTAATTAATTAAATAGTAAATGATGATAAGAAACAAATTAAAATTTACGGCGGCAGAAAACAAAGATGTTTATAGGAAACATTCACACAGTTCTCTAAGCTTCTAAGTTATTTTTCTCACTTACGGTGATGAAGATTGTGACGATGCGAAGTAGACAACAGTGATAAAAATGAAATAATGAATATAAAAACAGAATGAGCGATGGCAGAAGAAGCAAGAGAATGAAATGGTGATGGCACAAAAATGAAAGATAATTATGAGGAAGAGATGAAGAAACATGAAAATCAAGACGAGAAGCCATTGAAGGAGAGAGGGACAAATAATATGAGGTTCAAGAGTTGCCTCTCTCTCTCTCTCTCTCTCTCTCTCTCTCTCTCTCTCTCTCTCTCTCTCTCTCTCTCTCTTCAACGGAAGGTCAAGAACACTAAAGCTCACACTTCCTTTACGTATCTTGCTTTGCAACGGTGTTTTTTTTTATTTAATGTTCAATAAAGAACACTTGCAATTTTACTATATTTACTGTTGTTAGGAGAGAAATGCCAGCCACTCCTTTGGTACTTAAATATATTCGTACGGGATTACTACTTACATGTTAGCGCCACAGTGGTCCCATGATATAAGTAAGTTGCTTAGTTTTACCAGACCACTGAGATTAACAGCTCTCTAGGGCTGGCCCGGAGAGAGAGAGAGAGAGAGAGAGAGAGAGAGAGAGAGAGAGAGAGAGAGAGAGAAAATGAGCGATATTGTTACAAAAACGCCAGTTCGTCCACCCTTATATGTTTGTTCGAGAGAGAGAGAGAGAGAATAAGGGATATAGAGAGAGTGGGGGGGATATGCGATATTGTTAGAAAACGCCCATTTGGCCATCTATATGTGTTTGTTCGTGTGTGTGTGATGAGAGAGAGAGAGAGAGAGAGAGAGAGAGAGAGAGAGAGAGAGAGAGAGAGAAAGAATATGCGATATTGTTGCAAAAACTCCAATTAGTCCATTTCCAACCTTGGCGCATGGTTCCTCTTTATGCTGTTCATCCTTGAAACTACCACTATTACCACCACCACCACTACTACTACTACTACCACCTCTTCTTCTTCTTCTTCTTGCGCAGAAAAAGAGCAGCGCAAGTGATTACGCCTTTCGTGAGCTTAGCCGCCATTGGGGGCGGACTGTGTAATATCACAGCCGTGGGCGTGCGTGGGACTTCGCAAATGCTATGAGAGGACGAGAAGCTTACGAAATACTTCGGGCATAGCCGTGTGTTCATGAGCACGGGTATGGCATCCCCTGGGCATCCCCTTCTGCGTTGCGACTTATTAAGGCAAAGAGGTTTTACCTTTGGGTCATAAGACTCCGCCTCCTCCTTGCCTTTAAGGTAGGAATGATTTTAGTGTTTATGAAGATGGCGAGTCCACGTTTCATGCCAGTTAGCCGACGAAGAAGTACAAAATTTTATTTGTATCTAAGTAACTATCGTAGGTGAGAAAGGCAAGGCAAGCTGTCTTTTGGTATTCGAAGTCGTTTCAGTATATATGTATATATATATATATATATATATATATATATATATATATATATATATATATATATATATATATATATATATATATCAAATTAAAGAGCCCATAGAATCTGACATAATATGGAAAATAAAGGCTATATTTCGGAGACCGAACTCTCTCTCCTCCTATTTGCCTGAGGAGAGAAACAATTCGGTCTCTGAAATATAGCCTTTATTTTCCACATTTTGGCGTTTCTATGGGTTCCCTTATATTTGTTGGAATTCTGTTTTAACAGAAAATATTTTACAGCCATATATATATATATATATATATATATATATATATATATATATATATATATATATAAAACGACTTCGATATATATATTTATATATATATAAATACATATACAGTATATATAATTAATTTTTATCACATCACCGTTATTTATATACAAATATTAAGCTACAAATGTCGTTTAACGTCCAATTCGCGCTACTTCGGGAATATCACCGAAGGGGAATTATAAGTGATAAATGGATCGGCACCTAAGTGTCTCGAACACTCGACAGTACCCTCCGACGACCTCCAGTCGACGTTCGAAACCAATGAGCCATCAAGAGAGGTAAGAGTTACTGTCGAATCTGCCGTCCTTATAAATCCGTCGTGAGCGGGGATTTGTATTTAGAGTCGGCATCGACCAACCCCACCATGGTAACCCATTGGTATGTTTAGAACACGTAGCTCTTTTTATGAATTTATTATCACATCACCATCATGTATATATACAAACATTAAGCTACAAATGGCGTTTAAAATCCATTTCATATATATATATATATATATATATATATATATATATATATATAATATATACAGTATATGTATATAAGTCTATAAATATAGAAGTATATATATATATATATATATATATATATATATATATATATATATATAAAAATTCTTAAATTATATCAACGTACTTATAGAGCCGCGGCTCAAAATTCTTTCCGAGGTCAAAGGTCACACAAAGGGTATTGGTTGCACTTCCTTCTCGGGACGCGGTGGTTGTGGGGGGGGGGGGTGATCCGTCAAACCATTTTCAACCGCCGAGTCTTGCGTAAGACTTTTTTTTTGAGGAAGTCTTTATTTGCATAAATTATCATCTCTAAGAGAATATCAGCCATTGCCTGCCACTCCCGATCTCCCTCAGACCTTCCTCCTTAAGTCTTGAATTCTGGAGACGCTGCGTCGTCATGCTGTTATGATTTTATTTGGCGGATTTATTAAAATTCGGCTACAAAGACAACCACTGGGGCGCTTTCAGCCATTCAGCTTTTAAAAAAAGTAAAAAAGAGGGAGTTAGAGTAGTTGGACAGCAAGGTGGAAGAACGGATGCGTAAACGGAGGTAAAGTAAAAGGTTAAAAGGTGGGTGGAGCTAGGGGGCGAAGAGTCGCAGCCAAAAATCATCAGTAATGCCCACAGTGCACCACGTGAAATGCACTGATGACACTAGTCTCCTACGGGGTACATCTTAATGTGGAATATGCATTTTACTTATTATTGCTATATTATATATATATATATATATATATATATATATATATATATATATATATATATATATATATATATATATATATATATATATATATATATATATATAGATAGAGAGAGAGAGAGAGAGAGAGAGAGAGAGAGAGAGAGTGTTCAAATAGCCTCTTTTCTTTTACAGTCGAACCTGTAATTTTGTCGCCTTTGCATCGGCTATAGTTCTGAAAGAGAAAGAGAGAGAGAGAGAGAGAGAGAGAGAGAGAGAGAGAGAGAGACTAATCACGCTGAACAATGCCAACGGGATTTAATGGAGAGACGACATTGACGTAACTGGAGAGTTTTAATTCAACTTAGTTTCACTTTAGTTCATCTACAATTCCTACGAAAAATAATGATAGTCCTGACTCTCTCTCTCTCTGAACTCTCAATCTGATGCAAAAAAGCGACAAAATTTCGGGTTGCGACTGGTAAATAAAAGAGGCTATCAGAACTCTCTCTCTCTCTCTCTCTCTCTCTCTCTCTCTCTCCTTAAAACTATAATAGACGCAAAGACGAAGAAAATTTAAGGTGAAAAACTCTTAAAGCTATCGTATTCCTTCTCTCTCTCTCTCTCTCTCTCTCTCTCTCTCTCTTCTTCTTCTTCTGAAACCTATAATAGATGCAAGGACAAGGTGAATAACTATACATCTATAGCATTTCTTTTCTTCTGGAAACTATAATAGGTGCAAAGACGAAGAAATTTTAAGGTGAAAAACTATTAAAGCTATCTCTCTCTCTCTCTCTGCTTTGCTTCTTCTTCTTCTTCTGAAACTATAATAGACGCCAAGACAAGGTGAATAACTATCAAAACTATGGCATTCCTTCTCTCTCTCTCTCTCTCTCTCTCTCTCTCTCTCTCTCTCTCTCTCTCTCCGCTAATGTTCCTCCGAAGCAATGCACCGGAGCCTCCCGAATTCTCCAATCGGGACCCGGCCGGTTCCGTTAGAGGTTTTTCGGGCGAGCGGGCGGGTCCGGGGTTGTCGGTGGAATGTAAGAGAGAGAGAGAGAGAGAGAGAGAGAGAGAGAGAGAGAGAGAGAGAGAGAGAGAGAATGAAGGGATATACGAAAGAGAGACACTTGAAGAAAATGGAGAGGAAATTAGAGAGAATGGAATTTGGAGAGAAGAATGAATGAGAGTTGGGATGAAACTGAAGAGCTTAAATGTACCGATAATGGTGATAAATTTTCCTGATGATTAGAATGACGATAATGAATATTAATGAAGATATAAATATAATAAAAACGATGTAACAGAATCGATATGAAATGATGATTCTGATGATATGATAATATATAATAAAGAGAGCTGCAATTTTTGCATAAGATTTGACTTAAATATTGATGATGATGAAGCTGGTCAAGTTAACAGACTTTTAGGCAAAGATGCATGATAAACGTCATCTTCAATATCATAATAATTTTTACGTCAGATTTTCCCTTTCTGGATGAAGAAAAATTAAAAGTGCTTTCTTCCGTTTTCTGTGTATTTTTTGGCTAACCCTGCGTCGGAGTTGACATTGGGTTAAAGCCGCAGACAAGCGGTGCCAAACGTAGCACTCTAATGGACAGCATAATGAGAAACAGTTAGCTTCTGATGACTACGTTGAATAAATGAATCTTAAAGTTACCAGTTTTTTTATTAATATAAACAGCTTCGAATGGCTATTGTCTTCAATCATATTTAAATCATAATAAATGGAACAGTGGCATCTGCGTTGCCGCATCTCCAATCACCTATCTCAGGTCAACTATGGGGTTTAAGACCTTTTGAATTGAATACAGAATTTAGACCAAAGGCCAAACACTGGGACCTATGAGGTCATACAGCGCTGAAACGAAAATGAACAGTAAAAGGTTTGAAAGGTGTAACAGGAGGAACACCTCGCAGTTGCACTGTGAATCAATTGTTAGGAGAGGGTGGAAAGTAAGATGGAAGAAAAAGAATATGAACGGAGGTACAGTAAAAAGAATGAAATGGGTTGCCGCTAGGGGCCGAAGGCACGCTGCAAAGAACCGTAACTCATGCCTAGGGTGCACTGACGGCACTAACCCCTTCGGGATAAGGCCTCTTATTAACAGAAACTGCATCTGTCATTCTAGGACCTGAAACCCTCTTTCATCCATGATAAAAATAAAAGGAATCCAGAAGCACTAAAATAAACTTTGCTTGATAGCACATTTCATAATCTGGAAACTCTAATATCTAAAAAAAAAAAAAAAAAAAAAAAAAAAAAAGGCCTAAAAGTATCCTTGTTTTATATCGCTTACTTAAAAATGGGCCTATAGGACCGAGGACGTATAACGACCTTCACAGCAAATCAGAGTGAGTAGAGTGCATGCTTTCGTCTGTGCACTTTTCCCATTAATTTCTGCTGTTCCTAATGTCCTTCGGCATGCTTCTCATCCATTCTCATCACATATCCAAACCATCTCAATCTCTGAGATCTCAGTCCATTTATCAGTCGATGAACACTGCTACTCTCAAAAAATTTCTCATTTATATAATGATGACATAAGCTAGTACAAGACGTTAGACTGCTCTGGCCACAGTACAAAGTCCTAAATCAAAATGAATCCTGGTACGACCACCTTCTCAATCAGTTCATGAATATGGGAAGAGTTGGTCCCCATTTCCTTATCTAGAGCTGAAGGATTTATCACCCTAGACACTTAGCCATCCTAATGCAGTTAACTGAACTTCAGACGGGGAACAGAGGTGAACTAGGCAGGTTTTCTAAATGACTTAGGGGAATATTTTTATCCATTTACCAATAAAAAAATAAAGTAGAAGTCAGCACATACATTTTAGTTTTCTGTAAAAGAAAACTATTGTGCCGGCTTTGTCTGTCCGTCCGCACTTTTTTCTGTCTGCACTTATTCTGTCCGCCCTCAGATCTCAAAAACTGCTGAGGCTAGAGGGCGGCTGCTAATTGGTATTGCTGATCATCCACTCTCCAATCATCAAACATACCAGATTACAGCCCTCTAGCCTCCGTAGGTTTCATTTTATTTTAAGGTTGAATTAGCCATAATTGTGCTTCCGGCAACGATATAGGATAGATCACCATCGGGCCGTGGTTAAAGTTTCACGGGCCGCTGCTCATACAGCATTATACCGAGACCAGCAAAAGATAGATCTGTTTTCGGTGGCCTTGATTATACGCTGTAGCGGCTGTGCAGAAAACTCGATTGTGCTGAAGACACTCCCGTGCATTTTTTACTTGCTGTGATTGTCACTGCTTATCTGTTGCTGTTTCGATTTTTTTTGTTAACTGATTGATATTCATGCTGGTTAAAATAATGATAATAAGACAATACGTCTGTACCACATACTTACATACAGGCTTCGTTAGAAGGTAAGAGATGAAGTCCACGTTTTAGCTTGACCAATCCCAAGAAAAACAAAATGCGTAATAGAGAAAGAAAAAAAGTAAAAAATGCGCCGAAGTTTCTTCGGTGCAATCGAGTTTTCTGTAATTCGGGATCCTTGCCTCAGTATTAAATCTTGTAATAGGAGACAGATGTTTCAGTATTTAAATCCTTTAATTGGGGACAGATGTTTCACTACTTAAATCCTGCAACTGGAGACAGTTGTTTCAGTGTTTAAATCCTGTACTGTGGACCCTTGTTTCAGTTGTTTCAGTATTTAAATTCTGTAGTTGTTGATAGATACCTCAGTATTTAAATCCTGTATTGGGAACCCTTGTTTCAGTATTTAAACCCTATCATTGGGGACCAATGTTTCAGTATTTAAATTCTGTAACTGGGGACAGATGTCTCAGTATTTAAACCCTGTACTTGGGACACTTGTTGCAGTATTTCTATTGAAATCCTGTAATTGGGGACAGATATTCCAGTATCTAAATCCTGTAATTGGGGAGAGATGTTCTAGTATTTAAATCCTGTAAGTGAAGACAGATGTTTCAGTAATAAAATCTTGTAACTGGAGACGCATGTTTCAGTATTTAAATCCTGTCATTGGGGACAGGTATTCCAGTATTTAAATCTTGTAACTGGAGACAGATGTTTCAGTATTTTAATCCTGATAACTGGGAGCAGATGTTTCAGTATTTAAATCCTGTTAAACTTGAAGTGAATCAATAAGTCGTGACACTGTCTACCAAGAAAACCATGAACTAACTGACAAACAAAAGGGGTTCGCTTGGTGGACCAAAATTTAAGGACTGCTCGATTAGCAAGAGCCCGTGGTGGCATAATGTCAGCTTGATAAAACAAACGATGAGTGACAAAAAAGCAATAACTGATTCACAGTAATCTTGGTAGACACTGCCTTCAGCAAGGTTATCGTTAATAAGAGAACCAGGAAGTAGCTTTTCCATTGATGCTGCTTTGCATATAACTTTTAGGTGCTTTTTGAACAGTTTTATATGTATATATATATATATATATATATATATATATATATATATATATATATATATATATATAAATCACAAAGTAGTTAAATGGGACGACTGGGTCTCATTGCTAGACTACTGAAGCTCGCTGGATGGCATTATTCTTCAATTAAAATTGAAAAAGCAATAATTTAAAGTAAAGAAGGTAGGCAGCAAAGTGAGAAGAATGATCAAAGGTAGAAAGCTATGCAGCTGGGGCCGAAGGGAACTCTGCAACTCACTCCGTAAGCGATATCCCCTTCACCATTGTCGCCCTCCCCCGCCCCCCCGCCATACTTCCACACTACCAATATATCTGCACATATGACTTCATATAATTATTTTCCTTGACTCATATTTACTTAATTCTAGTTTCTCTCTACATCACACTCTTCCTTCCTCCTCTTAAAGTTTTTTTAATACTGTCTGGGTTAGTTTAATCATTTTATGTAATTATTGTTTTGTCACCTAATAAAATTATTTCTCTATGTAATCTACTTATTTCTCGTTAGTATCTTCATGCAATCCTTCCTTCAACAATTTACGTTCTTTACATTTACCCTTCCCGAGTTCTGTTTAATACTACCTTCGTGCAACAATCTTCACTCCCTTCATAGAATATTTTCTCCAACCTTTACCCTTATTTTATTTTGGCTATTACTTACATCATCTGTTTAATGCTTTCATGCAACCATTTTTACATAATAGAATGCTTTCTCCACCCTTTACTTTCATTTGATTTTGGATATTACTCACATCGTTTGTTTAATATCTCCATGCAGCCATATTTACCTCATAAAATGCCTTCTCTATCCTTTACTTTCATTTGATTTTGGCTGTTACTTACATCATCTGTTTAATACTTTTATGCAGTCATTTTTACCTCTTAGAATATTTTCTCCACCCTTTACCTTCATTTGATATTGGCCATTACCTACATCAAACCCTTTTTCACTTCACTTCTGAACACAAATCAACCAAATGTGCTTACTTACAGCCCTGTGATCTCGCTCTCAGGAATGGCAAACTTTCCACGTTATCGCCAAATAGGGCAGCCAAGAAATCGTAAAGTTTTATGCGCTTGAAGCTGGCTTCTAAAGGCAGGACAACAAGGTGGCCACTTGCCCATTTATTCGGCGATAAGCCATTTAGATAAAAAGCAGCTTAGTATTCGTTACGGTAACATTCAACGTGCGTAGAATTGCTGGCAGCAACGAAGAAACGAAGAAGTTTGATTAAAGACGAAATAGCGCTCTGTCTTTCAATTTTCTAGTTTTTATTTCTTTGATTTCATGAATCTTTGAGTTTTCTAGCAGTATTCTATGCCTACTAATGTTAGTTTTTATTCCTCTTGTTTAATGATTCTGAGTTTTCATAACAGTGTTCCATGTTTTTTAATTTTACTTCCTACTTCTCTGGTTTCATGATTCTTTGAGTTATTTTAGTAGCGTTCTCTGCCTTTTTAATTTTTGTTTCTCTTTCTTTGAGTTTTTCTAATGGCGTTCTCTGTCTTTTTAATTTCTGTTTCTGTTTCTTTGATGATTCTTTGAGTTTTTTTAATAGCGTTCTCTGTCTTTTTAATTTTTGTTTCTGTTTCTTAAGTTTCATGATTCTTTGCGTTTTTATATTAGTGTTCTAGTTTCTATTTCTCCGATTTCACGATTCTTTGATTTTTACTAAGAGTGTTCTATGTCTTTTCATTCTAGTTTTCACTTCTTTGATTCCATGATTCTTTAAATTTTTTAAACATGGGACACGCTTGTTCCTCCTATTGGCCTTTGGGATTTGTGCAGTTGTTAAAAAGTATTATAAAGACCATAAAATTAATTTTGTTAATATATTCTTTTAATATTAAGGTGGCAAATTCCCATATCTTATCAGGAGAAATGGCTTCATCTAACTACTAAATATTATTTATTTCTTATTGTGTTAATGGAAGACAACCAAGTTGAAAGCATTTTGCATCTTATGACTATCTCTCAAATATCACTTAAAATTGGCAAAAAAAAAAAAAAAAAAGTAAAAAATGGGCCGAAGTTTTTTCGGCGCAATCGAGTTTTCTGTACAGCCGCTACAGCGTATAATCAAGGCCGCCGAAAATAGATCTATCTTTCGCTGGTCTCGGTATAATGCTGCATGAGCCGCGGCACATGAAATTTTAACCACTGCCCGGTGGCGGCCTATCCTCTGTCGTTGCCAGAAGCACGATTATGGTTAAATTTAACCTTAAATAAAATAAAAACTACTGAGGCTAGAGGGCTGCAATTTGGTATGTTTGATGATTGGAGGGTGGATGATGAACATACCAATTTGCAGCCCTCTAGCCTCAGTATTTTTTAAGTTCTATGGACGGAGAGAAAAAAGTGCGGACGGACAGACAATGCCGGCACAATAGTTTTCTTTTACATAAATCTAAAACGCAAGTAAGTACTGTCAAGTAACTGAAGACACTTTCAGTACAAAGCATGGCAGCTGTTACTCTCTCGACGCTTAATACCCAAGTTTTCCATTAAATTACTGGTATTAACAGGCATGCTCGAGAAACAACCGAATTCTCCGGGCTACGGAAAGCGTTCTTTAGTGCCGCAATTTCTTCTTGACGTTCGTCCAGTTTCGTGACGTTATTGGCTAATGACTGGTTATCAGAAATGGCTTTACCTTCTGCAATATTGCTGATGGTATGGGTGCTTATAATGAATAGATTGGTTTATAAGAATATTTGTATTTTTCTTATAATTTTCTCTGATGTATTTACATTTCTCTGAAACAATATTATACTGACTATACTTACTTCCACAGCATACGGAGAATATCATATGTACACCAACGTTTACTGTGCCATCAAAATTGGTAACTATATTGTCTGTCTATCTATCTATCTATCTATATGTGTGTATATAGAGAAATATATTTATACACACACACACACACACACACACACACACACACATATATATATATATATATATATATATATATATATATATATATATATATATATATATATATATATATATACATATACATTTTAACAAATTAAAATTTGAACAAGTCAGTACCATAAACTACTTCTTCATCAGGAAAGAGACAATAAATAAAGAATAATAATAAAATGAGGAGCAAAAATTTTTTTCAAAAGGGCGAGCTTTAGCCTTTTAAAAATCGCTCGCAAGTCCAGAGCTCCCGAAAAGTATTAAAACACCATAATACATTAATAAAATACCTCAAGAGTAAATACATCACACAGAACATCTTAAAGCAATCCCCCATTCTTTTCAGATCTTTAATCATCACACAGAACATCTTAAAGTAATCCCAATTCTTTTCAGACCTTTAATCAATTTAAAGCTCTCAAGGAGCATTCATAAATCAGAATGCATTAAGAAAACACTCCATAGAATACATATCTAAATCGAATCATTTATTAAAATAACCACCATTCCCCTCAAGTCTTACATAATAACACGAAAAACAAAGCGGCTATAATATTAAGCACAGCGGCCGATGCGCTGTTAAAACTACGTCAATAAATTACATAAACCTTGAACTTGACCTTGGTGCCCTTCCTTTTGGCTCTAGAGGACGTTCAGTCCCCAATTAAGGCTCAGGCTGAAGTCCTTATTGGCTTTTTTAAAGGTCGACACCCTCCCCCCATATCTCCCTTTGTTTCTGAGCTGATTCAGCCACGTATCTTACTAAATGTGTATGCGTGTTTATATAAATAATGTATACACACACACACACACATACATACATACATATATATATATATATATATATATATATATATATATATATATATATATATATACACACACTTTAATTGTATGCATTACTACCCTAACACTATTCTTCTTGAATTTTGATACATTTTTATCTATTTATCTATTTATTAATTTTTTCTTCTTTCTTTTTTAATAAGTGCTATTTTTTCTTTCTGTATTTCCCCTTACTTAATCTTACTTCTTCCTAATGAACACCATATTCTTTGGATGCTTGGATGTTAAGTCAATGGCCCCTGTGGGCTTGTTCCATATGAATTGGTTTCTTCTACTGAATTATGATAGAATAGTATAGTCTTTGGGTGCTTCAACACATTAATAAATTATTTCATAAACATGTCGGTGACTTATCACATACACATCGCAGACAAATTGAAAACGAAGGCGAAAACGAATCTTTGGACAATGCTAGATACTTGTATGAAGCACCGGTTTGGGTTACCAAAAAGTCGTTGGCTTATCTTCAACCTGTTTGCGATGTGTGTTCGATACGTTGTCGACGTGTTTGTGACGCATCTCTACGCTCAAATTTTCGGATTCGTAATTCCTCTACATACAATCTGTCTACGTCAGAACGATATCTTGAACCTTGGTTCTTAATTGCGCTTGGTCTTTTGCTGTCACCATTATCATTATTATTATTATTATTCGGAATATGAACCATATTGATAGGGAACAAGCCCACGGGTGCCACTGGCTTGAAATTCAAGCTTCCAAAGAATATGGAGCTCTTGCAAAAGAAGTAACAGAAGGTAATGGGAAATACAAAAGGTTATTAGAAAACCAGATAAATCAACAAATAAATAAGAATTTAAGTAAAACATTAAAATACAGGTTGAATTGTGTCAGGGTAGTAGCAAAGTTCGAGGACTTGGACCTTTATTCTTGAAATATAGGTGTGTTTAAGCTTAAGCTTTCAGAGTGCGCCTGCTTACAGTACTTTGTCTGAGAGTACAACCCAGACCCGGATATGACAGTACACCATCATATCTACTTAGGTATGAAGTACACCGTAAGTCACGTCTTGTATCTCAAGTATTCCAAGTTTTCTGTTTGTATTAAGTTGTGATACAGTTTCATAATAAGCCACAGAAAAGTTCAAAGTCTCAGAGTAACAGACAAACTGAGTTCTATGAATCATAACGCATATAACACAATCTCATATTCAGGTAAAAAAAAAAAAAAAACAGTCTCATATCTTGTGTCTTGGAAGACAATGATTCTAAAATCTCCAGATGAAGAATGGATAATGACTCGAGATCTCAGGTTCGAGAATAAACAAGGCCTCGAGATCTCAGATTTGAGGAAAAACAAGGCCTCAAGATCTCAGGTTCGAGAATAAACAGGGCCTCGAGATCTCAGGTTCGAGAATAAACAAGGCCTCGAGATCTCAGTTTCGAGAATAAACAAGGCCTCGAGATCTCAGGTTCGAGAATAAACAAGGCCTCGAGATCACAGGTTCGAGAATAAACAAGGACTCGAGATCTCAGATTTGAGAACAAGACAATGACTCGAAATCCCAAATATTGAGATATACAAAGACTCGACAGCTTAACTTCGACTATAGGCGAGGACTCGAATTCTGAAGTTTGAGAACAAGTATACTCGAAATCTGAGATTTTAAGACTCACAAGTAGTCGAAATATACATTTCCAGGATAGACGATGCCTCGAAATCCCTAATTTTAGAACAAACAAGGAACTGAAATCCCAAGTCTGAGAACAAACAAGAGCTCGAGTCATTAGTCTCAAAACGCGCTAAGTTCAGAGTCTCACAATCCTCATTATATTCAAGTTCCACCTCCTTAGCCTCAGAATACGCGTTCTTCGACGATGATGGGGCTTGTCCAACGCCTTCTTAGCATCCCCCAGGAGTAAGTGGCAACCATTTAAGGCCCTTCCTTCCATTACCCAAGTCTTGTCCTCTAAGGGCGGGACCAGAGTAAGGTCCTCCTGTCATCATGATGAGAGGCGCTTTTAATTTTTGACTCTCTGCCAAAGAAGACATTGGGTGGGGGGAATCATAACAGTGATGTAAGGAAGATAAAGGAGAGAGAACAGCATATTGATAGGTGCAACGCCCACACGAAAATCAACAAGCACACGGAGACGTGCGTGTGTACGAATTCGTGTCTATTATCACATGAGTGCATGTGTTCGTATCTTTAATTTCTTAAAGATCACTGTTCTCTGTTTAAGAGCTTTAGGCTCATTTCAAAAGTTCGTACTTTCCTTAACTGGTTATGAGTAACCACTTGGTGAATAACCACTTAACTGGTTATGATTAGCCACTTGGTGTATATATTTATTTATTTTCAGTTCGTCTTTTTCATTCCTGAAAAACATTTCTTGGCATATAACCATAACTGTTAATTGTATGTCTGCTCAACGGGTTTGAAAATCCTGCCCCCTTCCCTGGGCCCACCGGGGGAGGGGTGGGGGGTGGGGAGGGGCTTAGAGGTGATGTCAGCAGAAGGATATGCTCGTTGATTATATAAAAGACAATAAAAACACTGAATCAGCAAAAACGAACCTTTGACATTTAATTACTTTGAAAAAGATTAAAACTACAACCACGCATACATTTAGGAATTAACAAGATGATTCCATTGACAAATGATAGTTCTAAAACATGGCACAATACAAAATAGAAACAAACAAGGGTCAGACCGAAGATACAAAAATATCCTCAATCAAATTCCTGCTAAGAAGACAGGAAAATCTTTCGGTACGTGTCACTGCAGTTGAAAAAATGCTTCGATTCAAATGTTACATTCACACGCGACTGAAATCCTTCAGATGTGCCGTCACTTGCAGCCGTTGCAGGAGGTTGCAAAAGCCCTCTCCCACTCCTTCGGAGTCGTTAGGGGTCAACGGTCTCTAGGCCGTCTCACGTGCAAGGATGAGATGAAGAAGAAGAAGAAGAAGCAGAGGTGGAGGATGAAGAAGAAGCAGAGGTGGAGGATGAAGAAGAAGCCCTTCGACACTGCAATCCTTCATTGAAACCCTTCAAGTGCAAGGATGAGAAGAAGAATACGAAAAAGAATAAGAAGAAGGAGAAGAAGCAGAGGTGGAGGTGGAGGACGAATAAGTCCTTCAACACTGCAATCCTAATCTTTCATTGAGCTCCTTCAAAATCTTACTCCTTCTGTACGTCCAGACAAACCGAAGGAAGGTTGGGGGGGGGGGAGGGAACTGGCGTTGGTTTACCAGTAACCCGTTTCCAGAACCTTGTTTGATGTATTGATGTATAGGTACTGGAACAAGGGTGACATGACACCGGCTTTTAAGGATCTTGGGGATTAATGAAACAGGTGCTATGGGTTAGGTTCAAAGTGGTTACCACGTGATGGTAGTCTCATGCTAATGCCCGTGGTCTTAATGGATATACAATTGTTTTGATAATTATTGTTCTGATAAAGGTTATTAACATTGTTGCTGTTATTGGAGAGTGAAATAGAGAATTAATTTTTTTTAACTGAAATATTAAAAGATATTCGGATGTTGAGACAAATTGAAAACTAAATATATTGTGAATTTCATTCAAGAAGTTATTTCCACTGCTCTTATCAGAACCTCCAGCGAAGACGCAATGCATTACTACGCTAAAACTATTCTCCTTGATTTTAATAATTTACCTACATTTTTATCTGTTTATTGATTAATTTGTTCATTTATTTTTTCTTTTCCAATAACTGATCTCGTCTTTCTGCATTTCCTATTACCTCTGTTACTTCTTTCAAATGAACACCATATTCTTTGGAAGCTTGAATTTCAAGTCAGTGGTCTCTGTGGGCTTGTTCCGTATGAATAGGGTTTATAATAATAATAATAATAATAATAATAATAATAATAATAATAATAATAATAATAATAATAATAATAATAATAATAATAATAATTTCAGAATTATGTAAGCTGGCTATTTTGAGTCATAATTTGACTTATGAATCATTTCTTCATAATATCCTCTGGACATGTTTAATCAATTTGGAAGCAGGGTGACACTGGACGTAAACTATACGTGAACTTACATAACACCGCTGGATCGGCTACATATGCCTGTACCAGTGAAATCTCATTGACCCACCCTATTCCGACGTACATACGGGTATTCAAAATACTCTCTTTCTGAGAGAGAGAGAGAGAGAGAGAGAGAGAGAGAGAGAGAGAGAGAGAGAGAGAGAGAGAGAGTCCTATTCCTATGTACGTTGCGGCAACAAAATTACATTATCTTTTTTTTTTATTAAGAGAGATACAGACTCATTTGAGAGAGAGAGAGAGAGAGAGAGAGAGAGAGAGAGAGAGAGAGAGAGAGAGAGAGAGAGCTTCATATCCCTATGTACGTAAAGGCAAAAATTACATTTGTAATTAAGACAGAAACAGACTCCTCCTTAGAGAGAGAGAGAGAGAGAGAGAGAGAGAGAGAGAGAGAGAGAGAGAGAGATTATTCTATTCCTATGTACAGATTATCCTATTCCTATGTACACATGGGTAATTACATCACTCTGTCTGTCAGAGAGAGAGAGAGAGAGAGAGAGAGAGAGAGAGAGAGAGAGAGAGAGAGAGAGAGAGAGAGAGTACCCTATTCTTACGTACGTAAGGGCAACAGCACTACTCTTTGTATCTAAGAGAGACAGACTTCTTTTAGAGAGAGAGAAAAATATCATCACATTCCTGTACATTAAGAGAGAGAGAGAGAGAGAGAGAGAGAGAGAGAGAGAGAGAGAGCATCCTGTTCATAAGTAAACATTAGTCTCTTTCTGTACCTCCTAGAGAGAGAGAGAGAGAGAGAGAGAGAGAGAGAGAGAGAGAGAGAGAGAGATTGCATCCTGTTCATACGTACACGCAATTACATTACTCTCTTTCTGTACCTGAGAGAGAGAGAGAGAGAGAGAGAGAGAGAGAGAGAGAGAGAGAGAGAGATTGCATCCTGTTCATACGTACACGCAATTAAATTACTCTCTTCTGTACCTGAGAGAGAGAGAGAGAGAGAGAGAGAGAGAGAGAGAGAGAGAGAGAGAGAGAGAGAGAGAGAATCCAATTCTCAAGTAAATACAGGCAATTATATGATTCTCTTCTGTAACTAAGAGAGAGAGAGAGAGAGAGAGAGAGAGAGAGAGAGAATATCATCACATTCCTACGTACATACGGGTAATTTCTGTATCAGAGAGAGAGAGAGAGAGAGAGAGAGAGAGAGAGAGAGAGAGAGAGAGAGAGAGAGAGAGAGAGAGAGAGGCCTTTGCAAATCAAAAAGAAATCAACCACTCCGATCATCGTCACCGTTAGTCATTGTCTCATCACTTCCGGGGAGCGGGATTTGCCCTCACACGCCTCACTAACTTAACGAAGCCGAGATGTGTCTCTTTTTAGTCTTTCCGGTAAACAAGTCGTATAAAATATTTCCTGAATGACGAATTTTCTCTCTTTTTTTTTTTTTTTTTTGGCATCTTTTTCCCGCCAGAGCGGTCGGTTTTAGAGCAAATCTTTTGGGGATGTGGCTGCCAGACACACGCCCTATTATATATACCTTCGCTGCGACAAACCGCAGTCGAATAACAAGCAGGGACACTACAGAACTCGTCGAAGTTGGTCTACCTCCTTAGAGAATCGAAACCGGCTCTTCTCGTTGCTGAAGTCAGCGTTCGAATCCCAAGTAGTAGTAGTAGTAGTAGTAGTAGTAGTAGTAGTAGCAGTAATTGTTGGGATCAGTCTTTAAACGGCTAACGGATAAAGTAGTAGCAGTAGCAGTAACAGCAAAAGAGATCTATCTTTATAACAGTTCATGACAGCCAGTAGTAGTAGTAGTAGTAGTAGTAGTAGTAGTAATTTACCTTTATAACGGCTCAATGGTATCAGTAATGGAGTTAATAGTCTGCATTTATAACAGCTCACGAGTATCAGCAGTAACAGTACCAGTAGCAGCAGTAGTAGTAGTAATACAGCTCACGAGTATCAGCAGCAGCAGTATTAGTAGAAGAGATCTGCCTTTATAACGGCTCACGAGTATCAGCAGTGGCAATAGTAGTAATAGTAGTAGTAGTAGAAGAGACCTGCCTTTACAAAGGCTCAAAGCTCCACCTACTCGACACAAGATATGCAAAGTGACATTTCATGACCATGATTAAGGCAAGCTTGTGCTATGAGTAATATCAGATGATAACGACTAAGAGATATAAACACGATAGATAAGGAAGCCAAGTGCAACGGGGCTCAAGTTGCATATCTCAAATACGATTGAGCGACACAAGCAATTCTTCCTGACGTCTCGGCAAACAAATCAAGAAGATTTTATCTAAATTTTGTGGTTACCGGGCAGCATATTCCCCAACTGTATTATGGTTCGGCCAGACGAGTGAGAACGGGCGAGCGCTCAGTCTTTTGTTTGTTTTTACGGTAATCCCCAACGAGCTTGTACTAAACACGCCGCAACGTTGAGCACTTAAGCACTTAAGGCGTGGAAACATTTTGAGATTATTTTCAAGAAGATTCTATGGTTAGTTTTTAAGATATGGCGTCCCGCTTTTTTCAGGGAAGGTCCCGAACCATATGCTACCGGGCAAGACTCACTTGTTCTTTCTTTGCGTCTGTCTCCTTTTTTGCATACATTTTGCAATTATTTATTTATTTATTTTTTTTTTATTTTCAGAAAAATATTTTCCTTGGCCTGTTCTCCTAATTTGTATACTCGTACATTAATAAAGCAATAAGTTATAGGAATATTTTAGCCATAATTAGAATTAGGAAATCGTAATATCACTAAATCGACGGACATTCATCTTTATGTTGCAACAGTACAACACATAAACACAATGCTAAATACCCGTCAATAAATATCTTACATATTTGAGATTTTAAGAAAAGAGAATTTTAAAAAAATACGAGAAAGTGCTTTCTCTTTTCCATATCTGGAGATTTATAGCTTTTCCTTTCAAAAGAAGCAGGGAGCACACTTTGCATACCGTGAATATCTGTATTCACACCGTGCAGTAAATAGCAAAGAAAGTCATAATACAAAAAGTTATACTTACATACATACATACTTACACATAAACACATATAAAAGTATGTATATATGTATATGTATAAAATATATATAAGGTGTATATATGTATGTATATACACATACATTATATATGTATAAGTATATATATATATATATATATATGTATATGTATATATAT
>NC_089743.1:45021476-45053976 GCF_040412425.1 Macrobrachium rosenbergii
TATCAATTTATTTATTAACATCTTAGTTCATTTTTTCTTTCCCAATAACTGATCTCTTCTTTCTGAAGTTCCTATTACCTTCTGTTACAATTTTCAAATGAACTCCACATTCTTTATAAGCTTGAATTTTAAGTCAGTGGCCTCTTTGGTGGGCCTGTTCTATGTGAACAGGGTTAACCTTCTGAATAATGATAATAATAATTAAGAAAAAATACAAGGTTCTTCTGTATACTTCTGTATACAATGGCATTAAGCCTTCATTATTATTTTAGAATTAAGCTACTGTGTTATAATTATTCATTAGAAGAGAAGAGGAAGTACCTCTGATTGGTCAGTCCTATCTTGTAAGGGACATCATCAACGTCGTGACAATCAAACCTAGATTAACGCTCTCTCTCTCTCTCTCTCTAGGGTTCTTTGCCTCTACAGAAATACCAGTAACGTTAAAGCCTCTCTCTCTCTCTCTCTCTCTCTTTGCTTCTAGAGTTCTTTGCTTCTACTGAAATACCAGTAACGTTAAAGTCTCTCTCTCTCTCTAGAGTTGAGTTCTTTGCTTCTACTGAAATACCAGTAACGTTAAAGCCTCTCTGTCTCTCCCTCTCTCTCTCTGAAATACCAGTAACGTTAAAGCTTGTTCTTTGCTTCTACTGAAATACCAGGAACGTTAAAGCCTCTCTCTCTCTCTCTCTCTCTCTCTCTCTCTCTCTCTCTCTAGAATTGAGTTCTTTGCTTCTACTGAAATACCAGTTGCGTCAAAGTCTCTCTCTCTCTCTCTCTCTCTAACTCTCTCTCTCTCTCTCTAGAGTTGAGTTCTTTGCTTCTACTGAAATACCAGTAACGTTAAAGCCTCTCTGTCTCTCTCTCTCTCTCTCTCTCTCTAGAGTTGAGTTCTTTGCTTCTACTGAAATACCAGGAACGTTAAAGCCTGCTCTCTACTTCTTTGCTTCTACTGAAATACCAGTAACGTTAAAGCCTCTCTCTCTCTCTCTCTCTCTCTCTCTCTCTCTCTAGAGTTGAGTTCTTTGCTTCTACTGAAATACCAGGAACGTTAAAGCCTCTCTCTCTCTAGAATTGAGTTCTTTGCTTCTACTGAAATACCAGGAACGTTAAAGCCTCTCTCTCTCTAGAATTGAGTTCTTTGCTTCTACTGCAATACCAGTAACGTTAAAGCCTGCCTCTCTCTCTCTCTCTCTCGCTAGAGTTCTTTGCTTCTACTGAAATACCAGTAACGTTAAAGCCTGCCTCTCTCTCTCTCTCTCTCTACTGCCAGAGTTCTTTGCTTCTACTGAAATACCAGTAACGTTAAAGCCTGCAATACTCTCTCTCTCTCTTGCTAGAGTTCTTTGCTTCTACTGAAATACCAGTAACGTTAAAGCCTGAAATCTCTCTCTCTCTCTCTCTCTCTCTCTCTCTCTAGAGTTGAGTTCTTTGCTTTCTACTGAAATACCAGTAACGTTAAAGCGTTAAAATACCAGCCTCTCTCTCTCTCTCTCTCTCTCTCTTTGCTTCTACTGAAATACCAGTAACGTTAAAGCTCTCTCTCTCTCTCTCTCTCTCTCTCTCTAGTTGAGTTCTTTGCTTCTACTGAAATACCAGTAACTGAAATACCAGTAACGTTAAAGCCTGCCTCTCTCTCTCTCTCTCTCTCGCTAGAGTTCTTTGCTTCTACTGAAATACCAGTAACGTTAAAGCCTCTCTCTCTCTCTCTCTCTCTCTCTCTCTCTCTCTCTCTCTAGAGTTGAGTTCTTTGCTTCTACTGAAATACCAGGAACGTTAAAGCCTTCTCTGAAATACTCTCTCTCTCTCTAGAATTGAGTCTTTGCTTCTACTGAAATACCAGTAACGTTAAAGCCTGCCTCTCTCTCTCTCTCTCTCTCTCTCTCCTCGCTAGAGTTCTCTCTAGAATTGAGTTCTTTGCTTCTACTGAAATACCAGTAACGTTAAAGCCTGCCTCTACTCTCTCTCTCTCTCTCAAGAGTTCTTTGCTTCTACTGAAATACCAGTAACGTTAAAGCCTGCCTCTCTCTCTCTCTCTCTCTCTTTGCTTTCTTTGCTTCTGAAATACCAGTAACGTTAAAGCCTGCCTCTCTCTCTCTCTCTCTCGCTAGAGTTCTTTGCTTCTACTGAAATACCAGTAACGTTAAAGCCTGCCTCTCTCTCTCTCTCTCTCTCGCTAGAGTTCTTTGCTTCTGCTTCACCTGCCTCTCTCTCTCTCGCTAAAATACCAGTAACGTTAAAGCCTCTCTCTCTCTCTCTCTCTCTTTGCTCTCTCTCTCTCTCTCTTGAGTCTTCTACTGAAATACCAGGAACGTTAAAGCCTGCTCTCTCTCTAGAATTGAGTTCTTTGCTTCTACTGCAATACCAGTAACGTTAAAGCCTGCCTCTCTCTCTCTCTCTCTTCTTTCTAGCTTTGCTTCTACTGAAATACCAGTAACGTTAAAGCCTCCTCTCTCTCTCTCTCTCTAGAGTTCTTTGCTTCTACTGCAATACCAGTAACGTTAAAGCCTGCCTCTCTCTCTCTCTCTCTCTCTTGCTTCTAGAGTTCTTTCTCTCTCTACTGAAATACCAGTAACGTTAAAGCCTGCCTCTCTCTCTCTCTCTCTCTAGAGTTACTTGTAACGTTACTCTAAAGCCTGAAATACCAGTAACTCTCCTGCCTCTAAAGCTCTCTCTCTCTCTCTCTCTCTCTCTCTCTCGCTAGAGTTCTTTGCTTCTACTGAAATACCAGTAACGTTAAAGCCTCTCTCTCTCTCTCTCTCTCGCTAGAGTTCTTTGCTTCTACTGAAATACCAGTAACGTTAAAGCCTGCCTCTCTCTCTCTCTCTCTCTCTTTGCTTCTACTGCTAGAGTTCTTTGCTTCTACTGCAATACCAGTAACGTTAAAGCCTGCCTCTCTCTCTCTCTCTCTCTCTCTCTCGAGTTAGAGTTCTTTGCTTCTACTGAAATACCAGTAACGTTAAAGCCTCTCTCCTCTCTCTCTCTCTCTCTCTCTCTCTCTCTCTCTCTCTCTCAGCTAGAGTTCTTTGCTTCTACTGAAAATACCAGTAACGTTAAAGCCTGCCTCTCTCTCTCTCTCTCTCTTTGCTCTCTCCCAGCTAGAGTTCTTTGCTTCTACTGAAATACCAGTAAGGTTAAAGCCTCTCTCTCTCTCTCTCTCTCTCTCTCTCGCTAGAGTTCTTTGCTTCTACTGAAATACCAGTAACGTTAAAGCCTCTCTCTCTCTCTCTCTCTCTCTCTCTCTCTAGTTGAGTTCTTTGCTTCTACTGAAATACCAGGAACGTTAAAGCTCTCTCTAGAATTGAGTTCTTTGCTCTACTGAAATACCAGGAACGTTAAAGTTCTCTCTCTAGAATTGAGTTCTTTGCTTCTACTGCAATACCAGTAACGTTAAAGCCTGCCTCTCTCTCTCTCTCTCTCTCTCTCTCGCTAGAGTTCTTTGCTTCTACTGAAATACCAGTAACGTTAAAGCCTGCCTCTCTCTCTCTCTCTCTCTCTAGAGTTCTTTGCTTCTACTGAAATACCAGTAACGTTAAAGCCTCTCTCTCTCTCTCTCTCTCTCGCTAGAGTTCTTTGCTTCTACTGAAATACCAGTAACGTTAAAGCCTCTCTCTCTCTCTCTCTCTCTCTCTCTCTAGAGTTGAGTTCTTTGCTTCTACTGAAATACCAGGAACGTTAAAGCCTCTCTCTCTCTAGAATTGAGTTCTTTGCTTCTACTGAAATACCAGGAACGTTAAAGCCTCTCTCTCTCTAGAATTGAGTTCTTTGCTTCTACTGCAATACCAGTAACGTTAAAGCCTGCCTCTCTCTCTCTCTCTCTCGCTCTCTCTCTCGCTAGAGTTCTTTGCTTCTACTGAAATACCAGTAACATTAAAGCCTGCCTCTCTCTCTCTCTCTCTCGCTAGAGTTCTTTGCTTCTACTGCAATACCAGTAACGTTAAAGCCTCTCTCTCTCTCTCTCTCTCTCTCTCTCGCTAGAGTTCTTTGCTTCTACTGAAATACCAGTAACGTTAAAGCCTGCCTCTCTCTCTCTCTCTCGCTAGAGTTCTTTGCTTCTACTGAAATACCAGTAACGTTAAAGCCTCTCTCTCTCTCTCTCTCGCTAGAGTTCTTTGCTTCTACTGAAATACCAGTAACGTTAAAGCCTGCCTCTCTCTCTCTCTCTCTCGCTAGAGTTCTTTGCTTCTACTGAAATACCAGTAACGTTAAAGCCTGCCTCTCTCTCTCTCTCTCTCTCGCTAGAGTTCTTTGCTTCTACTGAAATACCAGTAACGTTAAAGCCTGCCTCTCTCTCTCTCTCTCTCTAGAGTTCTTTGCTTCTACTGAAATACCAGTAACGTTAAAGCCTCTCTCTCTCTCTCTCTCTAGAGTTGAGTTCTTTGCTTCTACTGAAATACCAGGAACGTTAAAGCCTCTCTCTCTCTCTCTCTGAGTTCTTTGCTTCTACTGAAATACCAGTAACGTTAAAGCCTGCCTCTCTCTCTCTCTCTCTCTCTCTCTCTCTCTCTAGAGTTCTTTGCTTCTACTGAAATACCAGTAACTTGTTAAAGCCTCTGTTAAAGCCCTCTCTCTCTCTCTCTAGAGTTCTTTGCTTCTACTGAAATACCAGTAACGTTAAAGCCTGCCTCTCTCTCTCTCTCTCTCTCTCGCTAGAGTTCTTTGCTTCTACTGAAATACCAGTAACGTTAAAGCCTGCCTCTCTCTCTCTCTCTCTCTCTCGCTAGAGTTCTTTGCTTCTACTGAAATACCAGGAACGTTAAAGCCTCCTCTCTCTCTCTCTTGAGTTCTTTGCTTCTACTGCAAATACCAGTAACGTTAAAGCCTTCTCTCTCTCTCTCTCTCTCTCTCTCTCTCTCGCTAGAGTTCTTTGCTTCTACTGAAATACCAGGAACGTTAAAGCCTGCCTCTCTCTCTCTCTCTCTCTCGCTAGAGTTCTTTGCTTCTACTGAAATACCAGTAACGTTAAAGCCTGCCTCTCTCTCTCTCTCTCTAGAGTTCTTTGCTTCTACTGAAATACCAGTAACGTTAAAGCCTCTCTCTCTCTCTCTCTCTCTCTCTCTCTCTCTCTCTCTCTCTCTCTCTCTAGAGTTGAGTTCTTTGCTTCTACTGAAATACCAGGAACGTTAAAGCCTTCTCTCTAGAATTGAGTTCTTTGCTACTGCAAAATACCAGTAACGTTAAAGCCTGCCTCTCTCTCTCTCTCTCTCGCTAGAGTTCTTTGCTTCTACTGAAATACCAGTAACGTTAAAGCCTGCCTCTCTCTCTCTCTCTCTCTCTCGCTAGAGTTCTTTGCTTCTGAAATACTTAAAGCTCTCTCTCTCTCTCTCTCTCTGAAATACCAGCTAGAGTTCTTTGCTTCTACTGAAATACCAGTAACGTTAAAGCCTCTCTCTCTCTCTCTCTCTCTCTACTCTCTCTCTCTCTCTCTCTCTCTCTCTCGCTAGTTGAGTTCTTTGCTTCTACTGAAATACCAGGAACGTTAAAGCCTCTCTCTCTCTCTCTCTCTCGAATTGAGTTCTTTGCTTCTACTGAAATACCAGTAACGTTAAAGCCTGCCTCTCTCTCTCTCTCTCTCTCTCTCTCTTTGCTTCTACTGAAATACCAGTAACGTTAAAGCCTGCCTCTCTCTCTCTCTCTCTCTCTCTCTCTGTTCTTTGCTTCTACTGATATACCAGTAACGTTAAAGCCTGCCTCTCTCTCTCTCTCTCTCTCTCTCTCTTTCTCTCTCTACCAGTGTGTGTCTCTCTCTCTCTCTCTCTCTCTCGCTAGAGTTCTTTGCTTCTACTGAAATACCAGTAACGTTAAAGCCTGCCTCTCTCTCTCTCTCTCTCTCTCTCTCGCTAGAGTTCTTTGCTTCTACTGAAATACCAGTAACGTTAAAGCCTGCCTCTCTCTCTCTCTCTCTCTTCTTTGCTTCTACTGCAATACCAGTAACGTTAAAGCCTTTGCTAGAGTTCTTTGCTTCTACTGAAATACCAGTAACGTTAAAGCCTGCCTCTCTCTCTCTCTCTCTCTCTCTCTCTCTAGAGTTCTTTGCTTCTACTGAAATACCAGTAACGTTAAAGCCTCTCTCTCTCTCTCTCTCTCTCTCTCTCGAGTTGAGTTCTTTGCTTCTACTGAAATACCAGGAACGTTAAAGCCTGCCTCTCTCTAGAATTGAGTTCTTTGCTTCTACTGAAATACCAGTAACGTTAAAGCCTGCCTCTCTCTCTCTCTCTCTCTCTCTCGCTCTTCTTTTGTGCTACTGAAATACCAGTAACTTAAAGCCTGCTAGAGTTCTTTGCTTCTACTGAAATACCAGTAACGTTAAAGCCTGCCTCTCTCTCTCTCTCTCTCTCGCTAGAGTTCTTTGCTTCTACTGAAATACCAGTAACGTTAAAGCCTGCCTCTCTCTCTCTCTCTCTCTCTCTTTAGTTCTTTGCTTCTACTGCAATACCAGTAACGTTAAAGCCCCCTCTCTCTCTCTCTCTCTCTCGAGTTCTTTGCTTCTACTGATATACCAGTAACGTTAAAGCCTGCCTGTCTCTCTCTCTCTCTCTCTCTCTCTCTCTCTGTGTGTGTCTCTTCTCTCTCGAGTTCTTTGCTTCTACTGAAATACCAGTAACGTTAAAGCCTGTCTCTCTCTCTCTCTCTCTCGCTAGCTAGAGTTCTTTGCTTCTACTGAAATACCAGTAACGTTAAAGCCCTCTCTCTCTCTCTCTCTCTCTCTCTCTCTCTCTCTCTCTCTCTCTCGAGTTCTTTGCTTCTACTGATATACCAGTAACGTTAAAGCCGCTCGCTCTCTCTCTCTCTCTCTCTCTCTCTCTCTCTCTCTCTCTCCTCTGTGTGTCTCTTTCTCTCTCGAGTTCTTTGCTTCTACTGCAATACCAGTAACGTTAAAGCCTGCCTCTCTCTCTCGCTAGAGTTCTTTGCTTCTACTGAAATACCAGTAACGTTAAAGCCCCCTCTCTCTCTCTCTCTCTCTCTCGAGTTCTTTGCTTCTACTGATATACCAGTAACGTTAAAGCCGCTCTCTCTCTCTCTCTCTCTCTCTCTCTCTGTGTGTGTCTCTTTCTCTCTAGAGTTCTTTGCTTCTACTGAAATACCAGTAACGTTAAAGCCTCTCTCTCTCTCTTTTAGTTTTCTTTAGCTCCACTGAAATGCTAGCGCAGCATCAACGCCCCCCCCCCCTTCTCTCTCTTTGTTTATCTCTACTGAAATGCTGGTACAGCATCATCATCATCATCTCTCTCTCTCTCTTTCTCTAGAACTACACCGATAGCAATCGTTGTTCTGAAGTTAATTTAATGCCTAAATCAGTGAATCAGACTTCCCGTCCGTCTGTCTGTCTTTCTGTCACGAATACGTAAAACTAAGAAATAAAGCAGGAAACTGACAAAATGATAAAATAAGATATGAAACTGATATATAATATATTCTTATCAACTAAAACAGATTAAATATCCATGAATCAATAGATATCGAGATAAATTTAATCACTCTAAGCAGATGCTTCAGACTCGTATGAGACGCGTCCTATCTTGTGACATGACGTCATCACCTCCTGCTTCTTGGTGGAGATTTGGCGGATGACCAACAGGTACCGGCTACTACGGTGTTTCCAGGTCCTTGGGATTCCAGGATTCCAGTCTGATTGGGATATCAATCTGGTTGTATAGAATTACTGAAACTGTTATTATTATTATTATTATTATTATTATTATTATTATTATTATTATTCAGAAGAATATATTAAAGCTTTATTCTGGAATCGACAAATTCTTTTAGATAGTTTCACTGTCCTACCAAAATTCATGTTTGTGTTGTTTATATATATGTGTGTGTGTGTGTGTTATTAAGGGCATGAGAAAAATATTCCCTCTGAAATTTTTATTGTTATATCACAGACTCAAATAAAAATAAAAAACCCAAAGGGAATATTTCTTTCATGCCCTTTCTGGCAATAAGGCAACGACCTAAGGTCTCATAGCATTATTTCTCATCTCCAGCTACCATCCCCTTCCCATCCCATTAAACCCTACCCTATAATACAACCCCCCTCCCCCATACTCTTTAATCCTTCCACGTCTGCTAAACTCCTTGGCTGCACTCGACCACTCCTGCTAAAAACCCTCTCCTGCTCTCAGTCTTCATCCCTCCCATCCTATAATCCCCTCCCTACAGTAACCCCTCCTGGTCTCCTAAATTCCCCTTCCTATATACCCCTCCCATTACCACCCCTGACCACTGCTTAAACCCCTTCCCTCCAATGACTCTCCCCCTTCCTCCCTTAATGCTTCCCTCTCCCTCAACCCTTCCCCCCACCATCCTACCCATCCAATCACCCTCTCCTTTTCTCCCCTTAACACCCTAAATCCCTCCTCCCCAGTCCCCCACTCCTCCCCTACTCTACTGAGATCTGATTTATTTGTTCGATTTGCAGCCGTCAAAACCCTTGCTGCGCTGGCTGCATATGGCGAGAGAGGGTCCCAGCTAAGTCCCGGGCTCGCTCTCTATTTTTCCAGGGGAATCAAATCCCTCTGAAAGATGGCTCCTTTTCGAAGGCATGGCGGGATACCCACAGTTGCGAAAGGGCATCCACGGTTCATTGCCAAAAGGTCTCGAGTTCATTGCTGGAAGCATGAGAGAGAGAGAGAGAGAGAGAGAGAGAGAGAGAGAGAGAGAGAGAGAGAGAGAGACCTTGGTCTGAAGTGGCAAAGGGGTGATTCCTAATGTACAATGTCTAATTCTTTTTCTTCTTTATCTGGGAGTCTCCACTAAGAGAAAAGGTTAAATCCAAAACTGGGAGTATTTTTCTCAGAATAATCCAGACACCATAATTTTTATATCAATTCTAATCTCACTGACATAAAAGTGTTTTAATTACTTGAGACGTAATCAAATATCTAAATAAGATTTATATTTTCAAGTGAATATTACGATTCTACTCATGATATTTTTTGCAATCAACAGAAAGCGGGTTGCAACATGCAACCTCCTGGTATCTCTCTCTCTCTTAATTAAAATCAGGTATCTTGTTTATCAGTCATCTACCATCCCTAAATATTTAAGAAATTAGGAAAAAACTTATTACATCTTACAATTAAAGGATTTAAAATATAACCATTTTGCTTTCAGTATTTTGCTGATCACATGATGCTTTATATCCTATTTCATCCCTGACCTTACCGGAAGTTTATAAATCTATATTTTTAAAACTTGACTTGACCGGAAGTTTATAAAGCCTATATTTTTACAACTTTACCGGAAGTTTATAAAGCCTATATTTTTAAAACTTGACCGGAAGTTTACAAAGCTTATTATTTTAAAACTTGACCGGAAGTTTATAAAGCCTATGCTTTTAAAACTTTACCGGAATTTTATAAAGCCTGTATTTTTAAAACTTTACGGGGATTTTATAAAGCTTATACTTTTAAAATTTTACCGGAAGTTTATAAAGCCTATATTTTTTAAACTTGACCGTCAGTTTATAGAGCCTATATTTTTAAAACTTACCGGAAGTTTATAAAGCCTATATTTTTATAAAATTTACCGGAAGTTTACAAAGCCTATATCTTTAAAAACTTTACCGGAAGTTTACAAAGCCTATATCTTTAAAAACTTTACCGGAAGTTTATAAAGTCTATACTTTTAAAACTTTACTGGAAGTTTATAAAGCCTATACTTTTAAAACTTTACCGTAAGTTTATAAAGCCTATATTTTAAAACTTTACATGAAGTTTATAAAGCCTATATCTTTAAAAAGCTAAAAAAACTTTCATTACAGCTGCATTCCAAAACCGCGTCGAATCTCTTTGTTTTTAAATGCTTTAATTATTTTCCTTTATTTCTCTCAATCTTGTTCTTATCTTCATCAACTTTTTTTTATCTAAATCATCTTATTTGATCGCCTTTTCAGCATCATCACCATCATCTTCATTACCTTTTGCCGTCACCATCATCTTCTTTGTCGTTATAGTCCTCTTTTATTTCTTGTTCTCTGCATTATCATCATAAGCTCCTTTTGCTTCTTGCTCTCATCACCATCATCATCATCTTTGGTATGATCTCGTCGTTTTCACCATCACCATTCATTATCTTATACTTGTCATGATCATCATAATCATCATTATTTTCAGCCTCTCATCATCATTGTCATCGACTTCTCATCATCATCATCATCATTCCCTATTCTTATTTCAATAATCATCAGCATAACCTTATTATCATCATCATTCCGTATTCTTGTTCCAGTATTCTTAATCATAACCGTCTTATCATCATCATTCCTTATTCTTGTTTTAATAATCATCATCATAACCTTCTTATCAACATCATTCATTATTCTTGTTACAATAATCATATCATAACCTTTTTATTATTATCATCACCACTTCTTACTTATAGTTCCAATAATCATCAGCATAACCTTCTTCTCATCATCATTCCTTATTCTTGTTTTAATAATCATCATCATAAACTTCTAATCATCATTCCTTATTCTTGTTCCAATAATCATCATCATAACCTTCTTATCATCATCATTCATTATTCCTGTTCCAATAATCATCATCATAACCTTCATATCATCATCATTCCTTATTCTTGTTCCAATAATCATCATCATAACCTTTTTATTATTATAATCATCACGTCTTACTTCTAGTTCCATTAATCATCATCATAACCTTCTTATCATCATCATTCCTTATTGTTCCAATGATGATGATCATCATAACCTTTTTATTATTATCATCATCACTTCTTACTTATAGTTCCAATAATCATCAGCATAACCTTCTTATCATCATCATTCCTTATTCTTGTTTTAATAATCATCATCATAAACTTCTTATCATCATAATCCCTTATTCTTGTTCCAATAATCATCATCATCATAAACTTCTTATCATCATCATCCCTTATTCTTGTTCCAAAAACCACCATCATAACCTTTTTATCATTATCATCATAATTTCTTACTTCTATTTCTAGTAATCATCATCATAACCTTCATAACATCATCATTCCTTATTCTTGTTCCAATAATCATCATCAAAACATTTTATCATTATCGTCATCACTGCTTACTACTTCTAGTTCCAGTAATCATCCTCATAAGCTTCTTATCATCATCATCATCATGTGTTTCTTCCTCCTAGTCTTCTTGCATCCCCCTCACGACCTTCCTCTGACCTTCTCCCTCTCCACTCCCTTTTCCGTTGGACGTATCCGCTTCTTCTTCTTCTTCTTCTCCTTCTTCCTCTTCTTCTCGGGATACCATTCTCATTATTTTCGTTTTCGTCCTCTGTTCTATCATGTCTTTTTTTTTTTCTTCCTTCACTCTCACTCTTTTTCTCTTTTTTTCTCTCTTCGGTTATCGATCTTTATTCACATTTTTGCTAATAATTCTTTTCTAAATTCTCTTCCATCTCCTACGTTTATTGTATAACATCCGTCTCCTCCACTTTCTCTTTCACGTCGGAAGCTATTGTGACTTATTTTTCTTCTTCTTGAAATATTTTTCTCTCCTTGGCATTGTTCGTTTTCATCCTGCTCCTCCCTTCTTCTTCTTCTTCTTCTCCTCCTCCTCCTTCTTCTTCTTCTTCTTCCAGAGTGAATTATTATTAGAAAACACCAGATTCTGTTGCTTTTGCAACATGCGGTCGGCATCAGGTTCCTTGTTATTGTTGGCAGTTTTCTTGCTGTTTTTGTTCACACACAGACACACTTATACATACATACATACATATATATGTAAATGTAAATACATATAAGTGTGTGTGCGTGTTCCTTCTCCTCCCATTAACTATTCGTTTTTCCTTCCTCTTCTCTTCCTTCAAGTTGAAATGGCTTGATTCCATTCACAAATTACTGACAAAAAAAAATATTCAAGGGCGGCGCTAGGAAGCGAAGAATCCGCGAATTCAATGCGGCCACCGATGGGATTAGACGGTGTACTCAGTCTATTCCAACCTGTTCCCATCGGTGGTAAACTGTGTAAACAGTTTTTGGTATTCGTGGAAATTCCTCACTGATACCCAATGAAGAGATTTAGAATTCATATTATTGATTGTTTTCAAAAGCATGACCTTTCATTTGATGGGCAAACAGAGTTCATCTGGAAGCATAAAAGGAAGCGTATACGGGACATTATAGTGAAGGCTTTCACGTCCAAAGAGAGATTCACTATTTAATTTGCTTCATACTGTTCATATATAATGCAAGTCATATACATGCATACGCAGACTCGCATGCTCGCGCACACACGCACACACATGCAAACACTTCCGACTGACAAGTGTCTTTGCACAAGATTGACAGTGCTGTGCCTGTTATATATATATATATATATATATATATATATATATATATATATATATATATATATATATATATATATATATATATATACACACATATACATATATATATATAGGCCTATATGACTTCAACCATGACAATAACATGATATAAAATATAAACAGATATCTGACCACGAGGAAAGTGAAACAACGAAATCAAATATCTTTCGCCATTTGCTTGAAGGCGTTCTCAAGCAAACTAAATATACAATGGAATAGCTGATTACAAAAAAAAAAAAAAACTCAATTTTACAGACAAGCAGCAACATAAAGAGATATTAAACCATTTTAATGCATACAGAAGTCATTCGTCTTCTTCTTCTTTTAACGTGATTTTTTCCCATTTGTATGGGGTAAGCACGGTAGAGCCTCGATGGCTCGGTCGGTAGAGCAGCAGCCTCAGACTTCATAGAGGTCTGTGGTGCGGGTTCAAGTCTGCAAGCAGACCGGTCAGAGAGGAGGACACTTTGCTATCCGTGTAGACACCCCAGGATTATGTATGTAATCAACGGATAGTTTTGCTGAAAGCAAATGGGTGTTACAGACTAATACACACATAAACAAAGCCAAGCCAACATCTTCTAAAAACATAACAGACACCTCACACATCTCGAACTGTCGACCTAACCACTCCGTTCTCCTCGCTGCTGGGAGAAAGGGAGCTGGGAATTTGGTACGATACATGTACACATTCGCTACCAGGGTCTAAGCGATGTCAGGCACGGCAGCCGATCGAGGCTACAGCCTACCCCAACGCCAAACCAAAGTCCTTCAAAAGAAGGCATCGTGCTTACCCCATATGAAAATGGGAAAAAACACCTTAAAACGAAGAAGTATGGGGTAAGCACGATGCCTTCTTTTTGAAGGACTTTGATTTGGCTTTGGGCTATAAAACTGCATTATCTCTTTCAAGAGTGGCACAGCTGTCCAAGATGAAGCTAACTCAGGAGCCGGATAAAACAAGAGGTAAACAGCATTAACCAGGATTACTGACATTTCTTGACTTCTCTTTTAAATTAGATATATCCTTATCGCATTACCTAAGGTTCTTTGCAGCGTCCCTTTGGCCCCTAGGTGCAGCCGCTTTCATTCCTTTTACTATACCTCTGTTCATATTCTCTTTCTTCCTTCTTGCTATTCACCTCTCCTAACAATTGTTTCATACTGCAACTGCGAGGTTTTCCTCCTGTTACACATTTCAAACCTTTCTACTCTCAATTTCCCTTTCAGCGCTGAATGACCATATAGGTCCCAGTGCTTGGCCTTTGGACTAAATTCTAAATTTCCGTCCTATATTACCGGTTGTCCTTAAAACAGAGTTTTATTTGTAATTTTCTGTTCCATTGTATTTAGTAGACTTGAAAATGCCTTACGGTGGAAAAAGGCTAAAGGCATTGTGCTCTCAGGTTTCGCTTTATTACTGGTTAAATATTGTATACTGTTTATATATATATATGTATATGTATGTATGTATGTGTATGTATATATATATATATATATATATATATATATATATATATATATATATATATATATATATATATGTATGTATCTCAAAACAACTTGTGGAGAAATAGCATATGGGTGTAGGTCTGACCTGTTTCGCCTTTATTTCTAAGCCACCCATCAGTGGTTTTGATTGACACGTTAATCACGTATAAGAGTAATTATAATTATATATATAATTATATATACATATATATATATATATATATATATATATATATATATATATATATAATAATTACAATTACTCTTACACGTGATTTACATAACAATCAAAACCACTGATGGGTGGCTTAGAAATGAAGGCGAAACGGGTCAGGACCTACACCCATATGCTATTTCTCCACAAGTTGTTTTGAGTGATATATATATATATATATATATATATATATATATATATATATATATATATATATATATATATATATATACTATATATATATATATATATATACTGTATATGTGTGTGTGAGGTGGAGGTAGGTAACATCTGTTTTCTACACAGATACATAGGCTACATAGCAAAGGGCCTAAGGGAGGAGTATGCTGATATTAAGATGACAACACTTCATAAGGTTTCTAATGATATCTACTGAGGACAAAGGATGGATAAATCTTTGTGTGTATATATATATATATATATATATATATATATATATATATATATATATATATATATATATATATATATATATATATATATAGTACTCATAAGACCACCATAATATAATGAAGCTTTATACAATAACAGCTCATTTATTTCTTAATGAAAAAAGGGTAAATTAGGATTATGCAATACCTTCGCCAACAGTTTTTGCAACTTTATGTACAAGTTTCTCTCCGACTCATTTGCTTACATCAGACTGTATGCATAAGTATACACAAGGGCATACATATATGCATACATAAACACTTACAAAACCATGGTATATATATATATATATATATATATATATATATATATATATATATATATATATATATATATATATATATATATATATATATATATACACAAAACTTAAGAGCATAAAATATACAAATATACATACGAAGATCCATCATGCATTTACGAAATCATACTTCATACGTGTAATCTCGATAAAAATGCCCACGAGAAGCTATATAAACCAACAAACGAAATTGCACATCAACGTGCAACTATCTCACTCAACCCAACATCAACGAGACTTGAATTCATTGTCTTGATTGCTCAGTTGCCGGCAGCGACTTGCAAGTCACTGAGCAAATACACACAAATATAACACATAAAGAATATCTCTTAAGATGACGTTAAATTGCCAGCCGTCAAGAGCGAAATTCGTTTCACATCTAAAAGGGAAGTAAGACTAAATTATAGCCACCATTTACGGCGATGTAAATACAATTTTCTTAATGTTATGTCCTCTTAGCATCTCGATTTTCGAAAATAAATTTTTTTTGGGGGGGATACTTTTCACTGGAAACCCTGAATCCAAATTTGGGAGTCAAATGAAGGAATTTTTCCTCCACGCCAAGATTCGAGCCTTGGTTTGGAAAAATAACCGTTGAGGGTTCAACATCCACATCCACATCCACACACAAACACACACACACACACCACATTGTGACTTTTTTTTTTATATATAGTACATAATAAGAAATGTTTTTTGTATATTTTGTTTGTCCCAGCTGCGTTGCTTTCTACCTTTTACTTCCTATTTGTTCATTTTGGTCTGTTCTACTAGCTATCTTTTGTTTTAACTTTCCCTTACATAAAAAGTCTCAGTTGAGAACCAATCATTTGGATAAGCCCTAAGACTTGAGAAGTGGCGCAGTGATCTCGTCAATTAATAATAATAATAATAATAATAATAATAATAATAATAATAATAATAATAATAATGTCATCACATACTGACTATTGTATTTACATAAATATGGTGATTGTGGTTAACAGGTTCATATCTCTTCAATATTTTAATGAAAATGCAATGAAGCTACTTCCCCATTTCCTTATCCTTACTCCCATACAAGGACTCCCACAGCCTCCTGTCTCTCACCAGGAAGTCTGTCCCCCTATTCTTATGTCAAATCCTGCTCTTAATCCCTCTCCCTTCCTTAATTTCTCCTTGGGGCACTGGATTAGCACCACCTGAGGAGCACACAGGCCTTGGAGGAATAATAACTCAAGGTATTATTCCTCCAAGACACAGGCCAACGGCAGCAGCCCAGAAATGCTCTTCTCCTGTAGCCCAGAGACAACAGCAGATGTCGTAGGAGACTTTCCCAAGGAGAGATATTAAGGATTCTCTTCACGTGTCGAGAAAGGGCCAAAACACAACCAGTTCCCGTGGGGACAAGATTCCCACATAGGATTCTCTTAGGATTCGAGGTGATGGAGTTCAATAAGGTTGTTGTGGGCAGAGCTACTATGCTGGAGGATTGGGAGGGGATAGGGGAGGGATTGTTGGTTACTTTTGGGGATCGGACCCGGGAGGGTAGGGGAAGGGGTAGGAGGTGTTAGTTCAAAACACGTTGGGGTGAACAACCGGCTGACTGACTCGGGACAGGTAAGGGCGGTTGGGGGGTGGAAGGAGCGACCTTGGAGAGAGAGAGAGAGAGAGAGAGAGAGAGAGAGAGAGAGAGAGAGGCCACTGGGAGAGATAGCTGGGAAGGGGGAGGAGAGGGATTGGGAAGGGGGTGTCTCCGGCAGTTTCAACCTCACCTTCTCATGGCCGAGGAACTAATGTTAAGGTGAGGGTCGCGAAGCATTTGGAAAATAAAAAAAAAGACGAACAAACTGGCTGAGGGAATGTGCAGAAGAGTGAAAGGGTAAGATTCCAGAAGCAGAAGGATAAAGAAGAGGAAAAATAGATGGTAATGAAGAACAGAATAGTATAGGATTAATAACAAAGGGAGAAAATATTCTTTTATTAGTTCTCTGTTGTATATATAGTGCAATCATGAAATTTAAATACCAGTTTCATTTCTGAAACTGGACGAAACGAAAGGAAGGAAACTCAACTACTAAAGAAAAAGTTATTCAAGAGCAAAATATATATTATATACTAATGGACCAATTTGGATCCGACATCATGGCCTCCAGATATAAATCAGTAAGATGCTGAAGACGGAAAGTTGGAGATCTCTAAGCCTCATGCAAAGGAAGGCTGAACCAACTGAGGCTTTTCCTTTCGAGAGAGTTATTCATACGATGACGCAGCTGTCACCGAAAGGGATTGGAATGCGATAACTCGAGGACGTGTCTGTTGCTTAGCGGAGTCGAAACTTCGTCGTTATGCAAAAGGCATTATTATTATTATTATTATTATTATTATTATTATTATTATTATTATTATTATTATTATTCACTCAATATTTTGTTCCTCTTAACTGAGAGATGGCCCCATATAGACATATGACGACAGTTACTGTCATAGTAATCGCATTTTTCATTTTGGAAGTTTCTTTCTACAGGAATAAGGCACATATACGCATACGTACATAATAATACATACACACACAAATATATATATATATATATATATATATATATATATATATATATATATATATATATATATATATATATATTATATATATATATATTTATATATATATACATATTACATAATTTATATATATACATATATCATATATCAAATGTATCACCTTCAATGAATTTAGTATAAGGTCTTTTCTTCGGCTTACTTCAAATACTAATAAAATAGTGAATATCCCGAAAAAAGTTTATATATACGATTCATGAAACGAAGAAAGATAAAAGTTTGCACATTACTAAAGACGACAAATCTAATTGTTTTGTAATAATGGATAAAATTAGCTATGTTGAAAAAATGGAAAACTGATTCTAGTACTTACAAAAAACTACGGAAAGACCCATTACCTGATGTCATAAAAAGTTTCAATTCTAAAATAAAAATTATACTAAAGGATTTCGTTTCAATAAAAGAGAAAGTACATGTACGGATTAATCGAAACCCATAACAGAGATTTTCTTATTCGGCCCATTATCAGTTCAAAAGGTTGTATTAGTTATAAACTTTCTAAATATGTAGTTAATTTACTGTCACCTATTCTAGGTACTATTTCAAATTCCCATTTACAAAACTCTGCTGACTTCTGTGCCAGACTTTCCCATACTGAATTATCCAGTATTGACAAATTAACCAGTTTTGATGTGACATCTTTATTTACTAAAGTTCCTACTGATGACTTACTTCAATATTTATCACAAAATTTGGACCTGTATAATCTAGAATTACCTACCAATGTTATTATTAATTTGATATCCCTTTGTATAAAATATTGTAAATTCACTTTCAATGGTAATTTTTATGAACAAATATTTCGCCACTTTTGTCTATTATTTACATGGAATTCTTTGAGTTTAGACTTATTCCAAGAAATGTATTCTCTAAGATGTTTTGGGTTAGATATGTAGACGATTGTTTTTGTATTGTAAAAGAAAATGTAAATATTCCTGATTTCTTGCAAACAATTAATAATCTTGTACCATCCATTAAATTCACAATAGAATATGAAGAAAATAATTGTATACCATTTCTGGATGTCTTAGTTATTGAAAACAGCACCATTTTTTGTTTTCAAGTGTATAGGAGACCCATGAATAATTTGTCATATATTCATTTTTACTCTAATCATGCTAAACAAATTAAGGTGTCACCATTTTCCAGTATGTACCTTAGTGCTCTTAGAATTTGTAGTCCTGAATTTTTGGAAGAGGAGTTTAAAAATACAGCAAAAACGATATCGTACAATCCAACCAGTGTTAACAAAGAACTTAAGAATATTCCCTGTTTATCCTAATTTCATTCTTGCAGTGCCCATTTTAAAAACTATTGATATTAACTTAGTATTTAAACATAATAATATTTTGAGAAATAAAATAATTAAGAATAGCCCAACCAATTCAAACAATATTGTATACATTATTCCTTGCAAATAATACAATAAGATTTATATTGGTCAAACATCAAAAGGACTAAAAGTAAGAAGCTCCCAACACAAATATTTCATTTCAAGAGGATTATGAAATAATGGCATTGTGGATCATTGGCTTAAGACAGGTCATACGATGAACTGGGATAAGTCAACGGTAATCTACAAGCTCAACGACCATCGGAAAAGAAATCTGCTATAGAGACTGTGTTTATGGAAGCTACTTCCACCAGGAATGTTAATCTCCACCCTGGATTATCCCTTGATCCTTTGTCCCTGTCTTTGTTGTTTAAAGAACATGCTGCCCAGATTAACAAACTGTAACCCCCCCCCCTCCGTTTTTTGTATATAAATCTCTGTCAACTTCTTTTGTATTCAGTCTGAACTTGAAAATGTAAAATAAACTACGAAAGTACTTGTTCAAAGTCCCGGTTTTCACTCACCTTCCGACGTGATATACATATATATGTATATATATATATATATATATATATATATATATATATATATATATATATATATATATATATATATATATATATATATATATATATATAATGTATGCATGTGTGTGTGTGTGGTAGGTGGGTGCATGTGAGCGTGTGGGTGCACATGCTTTTATTTACATCTGCTCATGCATGCGTTACCTTGTACATAAAGCTAGTATCCTAGCATTACGTACAAATCATAAATATCAACAAAGTACTGTAATTTTATAAGCAGATCTGCATAAGTAACAATGGCAGTTAGGGTAAGAAGACTAATAACAAGGTTCGTTAAGAATTCTATGCCTGCATAAGCGTTACTCTGCATACGCGTTACTTATGAGTTTTTTAAAGTAACAACGTCAGGTCTGATTAACCAACAGCCTTAACATAAATAAACGACATATTTAAGTTAGGATATGTAAGAAAATCAAGTCTATGCAAAGTAACATCATGTTTCACGTAAATAATATTAGTCTTTACAAATATGTTACGTTCGGATACGTAACAGTGTTAGGTGGGATATATGTGAATAATGTCCAAATATTCTACTCTATGTACCCTGGACAAGAAAGTCAGTCGAGGTTAATTAATAATCTGAGGGCTAATAAGCACCACATTCTTAATCAATAATTTGAGGTGTAATAAGTAACACATTCTTAATCACTAATGCGAGGTCTAAGATGTAACAAATTCTTAATCAACACTTTGATGTCTAATAAGTAACACATCTTAATAAATAATGCGAGGTCTAAGAAGTAACACATTTTTAATCAATAATTGGAGATGTAATAAGTAACACACTCTTAACCAATAATGCGAGGTCTAAGAAATAAAACATTCTTAATCAATAATTTGATGTCTAATAAGTAACACATTCTTTATAAATAACGCGAGGTCTAATAAGTACAACATTCTTAATCAAACAATTTGGGGTGTAATATAACTTTAGACCGGAATAAGTACCGGCATCAGATCGATAAAGTAAATATTAATGAAAGTTACTAATAATAATAAAAAAACAGGATCAGGAAGATAAGTAATGAGAAGAATTTGAGGAAAGGGAAGTTCGACAGGTTTTTTTCAATTAAATACTTTTTAGTACCGGTTCCGTTTTCTCTCTCTCTCTCTCTTTATGTCCACTACAGTTGTGCATGAACACACACATGCGAACACACACAGGCACAAAACTGTATATATAACAATACATATGCACTTGTATATCCTCAAACCAAATTTGAATTTGAAAGAAGGAAATTCATCAGGTCGGGATAAGTAAGAACATCCGACTGCGATAGGTGACGAAACGTCAGGTCAGGATAAATAAGAACTTTGACAAGCCTTAGTAATAAGCATAAATATAAAATTGGAATAAGAACGAAAATCGAAATATGACAATCAAACAAAACTGGTGACCAGGAAAGGTCGTCAGCCCTGGATTTAGAGGTTTAATAATACCATGTCCGGGTAATTAACGAGATAGGTAGGGCAGGGATGAAGATGAAAGTGGAAGCCGGTAGAAGCACTGCAAAATAAACAGATAGATAGATAAATAAATAAATAAATACACAAATAAATACATAAATAAATTAATAAATAAATATAGATAAATAAATATATAAAAATACAAATTTGACATCAAGATTTTGTTTGAATTTCTGTACGATAAGAAATGCTATTTCGTCCTTAAGGTTATTCGCGAATACGTGAAATTATAAATACACTTATTATTGAAAAACCCTACTGTATGAGAGAGAGAGAGGGGTAGACAACGATGGGGCAGGAAGGTCTACCACTCTTCTTCCCTTCATCTAAAATTACTTTTAATTTGAAATTAACGACCAGGCCAAGACGTGACGGAGTCGGCTAACCTATTCCTTAATGACATCAGGCACTTGAGAAAATAAAAATTCACTCGCGAAATCCAGCCATTCCTGTGATTGCAAGCACTCAAGCAGGAAGACCTGTCGCAAGCGAAGGAATTCAATGCCAGTGACGGAAGGAATCTTGCCTGGGGGCTAAGGACTTTTTTTTTATCCTTATGGTGTCTTTGTTTCCTCCGATGTCCCACCACGGAGTGTGTTGCTCTGAAGCTGAATTACAGGAATGCTGAATTTAATGATAATTCTCTATATAAATTAAGTTTTGTCAGGGTTGAAATTAATTCTCTTTTTAATTAATGTTTTTTGGTGCCCGGTTCTCTCTCTCTCTCTCTCTCTCTCTCTCTCTCTCTCTCTCTCTCTCTCTCTCTCTTTCTCTCTCTCTCTCTCTCTCTCATTTTTTAATACTTTTTGGTGCCGATTCGCCCCACTCTCTCTCTCCCTCTCATTTTTTTAGTACTTTTTGGTGTCGTTTCCTCTCCCCCCCCTCTCTCTCTCGTTTTTATAATTAACACTTTTGAGCACCGGTTCCGTTCTCTCTCTCTCTCTCTCTCTCTCTCTCTCTCTCTCTCTCTCTCATATTTATGTCTTCTACAGTTGTGCATGTACACACACATACGAACACACACACAGGCACATAACTGTATATATAACAACACCTATGCACTTCTGCATACACTCAAAATAAATTTACATTCATGTGCACATATGAGGTGGGCATGTGCTATGCATTACTACCCTAAAACTCTCCTTGTATTTTATTAATTAACTTACATTTTATCTATTAATTTATTAATTCATTATTTCTTTTCAAACAAATAATCTCTTCTCTCTGTGTTTTCTATTACCTTCTGTTAATTTCAAGTGAACCCCATATTTTTTGGAAGCTTGAATTCCAAGTCAATGGCCCCTGTGGGCTTCTTCCATACGAATAGGGTTCATCTCCTGAATAATAATAATAATAATAATAATAATAATAATAATAATAATAATAATAATAATAATAATAATAATAATAATAATAATATTCTTTGGAAGCTTGAATTCCAAGTCAACGGCCCCTGTGGGCTTGTTCCATATGAACAGGGTTCATCTCCTGAATATAATAATAATAATAATAATAATAATAATAATAATAATAATAATAATAATAATAATAATAATAATAATAATAATAATAATGTGCACGTAAGCATCGTTCAGTAGTTCAAAAATGTCCATTCAAGAACAAGTTTCCTGTCCACATTGATAGACAGACGATGAACAAAATCAGTTTAAACAAAAAATCGACATTTTTCCCTCGTGATTCAGAGGTTATTCTCTAAGGGCAAAACAATCCTAGATTCAGGACACACCCAAGTCACTTTCTCCCGACAAAGAATTTCGCTGACAAAGGAGTGTCTGTATGTTGGGAGAGAGAGAGAGAGAGAGAGAGAGAGAGAGAGAGAGAGAGAGAGAGAGAGAGAGATGACAAGTTAGACAATCACTGGATGAGAGAGAGAGAGAGAGAGAGAGAGAGAGAGAGAGAGAGAGAGAGAGAGAGAGAGAGAGAGACAATCATTGGATGATGAGAGAGAGAGAGAGAGAGAGAGAGAGAGAGAGAGAGAGAGAGAGAGAGAGAGAGAGAGAGAGCAGTCGATGAAATGAATAGATAAAATGGAATTAAATCTCTCAGGTTGAACGAACTCCCCGAAGACAGGAAATGTCTGTGCATGTTGCATTATTCCTCCTCCCCCTCTTTCTCACTGCAAGGAAACAGCGAGAAAGGACAAAGCACACACAGCAGCAACGCTGAACGCCGCCACTGAACTTTTATTTGTTGTGAGTCCAGAAAAGAACGTCTTTTAAGACAAAGCACGAATGCTGAACGCCTCGAGAACGTCTGTCATTTGTTATAAAGAACGTGCGTTGCCATACTCTCCTTCAAAGGATAAACACTTTGAGATGTGTTAAAGGGTGAATGGAAAGGAAAAAAAAAAAAAAAAAAGTCACTGCTAACTTGCGCTTGCGCAGACAAAGCAAGCAGTCAATGGTAAAACGGGCGGGGCTACATTTTTTATTTATTTTTTCTACCTGGAAGTCTTCATCCAGTTTCTTATTTTCCTCAGTTCCACGGACTGTTTAACTTTCTGCTATTTTTCAGTGCCCTTCAACAATGAATTCTCTGAGTGGCTTATGACAAGGTCGCTTACCTAAAGCCTTTAAGGAGACTCAGTCAGTTCGGCGTGATTGAGACAGAACAGAACCAGTTTCCTGCTGGGATAATAGGGATATACGTTCCAAAATACGGAAATACAAGAAATTTGAGTGATCAGAATTACAGAAGTTTGTTGTTTAAACAGTGTTTTTATCGGCCTTTTTATTGGCACTTTTAGATTAAACAAAATGACACTGATGATTAAACACAGCAAGGTGAGGTGGAACAAAGCCTTGCTGGAGGACAGTTGTGGGGGAGCTATATTGGTTCATTAACTAGGTCAAGGAGAAAAATAATGAAGCTAATTCTAATCAGTTTCGGTGGGATGGAACACAGCCAGTTGCCTGCTAAGACAGGGCAAGTTCCTGGTTTAAAAATAAAGACTTGATATGAAAGAAAATGAAAGACTGGAACACCATAAACATAATCGCTATTTTTGTAACAACTTCAGATGTATCAGACACTATTTTTAAACCTGGAACTTGACCTGTCTTGACATGTAACTGGCTTTGTTCCATCCCACCGAAGCTGAGTTGAATTAGTTCCATTATTTTTCCTCCTTGACCTTGTTACTGAACCAATATCACTCAAATTCTCGCAGTGTCTGTAGAATTTTACCTTTGTCTAAAACCGAAAGAATTAGTTTTAATGTAATGATGTAGTATGTACCCGGGATATGTGAAAATATGATGCATCTAATATAATCACTTCCAAAGTGGAACTCAACGATACGGAAGGTTCAAAAGAGGAGGTTCTGTATTTCCACGCTTTCCAAGGCTCGTCTGCCTCCATCTTCAAGTAGCAAAACAATAATAAATATATGACGTCACAAAACTGAACAAGAAGCAGGAATAATGCTACACGTGGATTTTATCTATACATAATATTTACGAATATTTCCTGCTTTTTAAAAGAAAGTTTTATGACAAACGCAAGTAAGTGATTTATACGAAGTTGAGTCACATGGCTAAAAAATATGAGATATTGTGCTGTGTACAACTGTAATTATCATTATAACCACAGTTCTGTTCATTTAACTATAAAAAACATAACATATATAATATCTTATTCACCATCTTGTAATTCAATAGGAGGATACTACTTTAAAGTTCATATAGAGGTAAAATACCAGGCGTCTACCATACTAAAAATAAAATTAGTTACTGATAAGTAGCGAGGCATTTTAATCATGACTTACTAATCTTTCCTTGTAGCAGTCCAGTTCGTGTTAGTATTAACTGAACGTAAAACACCCATTACAATTACCGAGGAGTCCAGCATAACGGAGGTACTTCCTTCTCTCTCTCTCTCTCTCTCTCTCTCTCTCTCTCTCTCTCTCTCTCTCTCTCTCTCTCTCTCTCTCTCTCTCTCTCTCTCTCTCAATATTAAGTTTTATTAAAACGCTTAATAAAAGGAAAATTTAGTCATAGTGGTTTTTAGATTTACGAAACAGATAAGGGAGGTAAGGTATTCACACCGAAAAGTATTGAATTCTAATAATAAATTTACTATTATTATTATTATTATTATTATTATCATCATCCAGAAAAGATTTACTACAAATTAAACTCAGCTGATGTACAAATATTTTTCAACATAACGTATTCACGAGGGTCTCCTCCAAGCTATTATTATTATTATTATTATTATTATTATTATTATTATTATTATTATTATTATTATTATTATTATTATTATTATTATTATTATCATCGCCAGAAAGGCACGGCAAATGAAACAGCTCGCCGTAAACTTTAACAAAAGCTCGAGTAGGTTTCCATAAAATACGGAAAATAAATAAATAAACAAACATATAAATTAGTATGTAATTAACAAACACAAAATAAATAAATAAATATATATATATATATATATATATATATATATATATATATATATATATATATATATATATATATATATATATATATATATATCCAGAATCGGAGCCAACCGGAATATCAAATCCTCGATCTGCCGAACGAACAGGTGTGTTTACAAGTTGCAGCATTTCTCGTACCTGGCCCTTAACGATGCTTGTACCATCTTGCAAACGAGTTTTTGTTTCCATTACGAAAATCATAAGATTTTACTTTTTTTTTTTTTAAGCTTTGTCGATTTTAACGTCTATTTTTCCTAAAACCTACTTTATTAAGAAAACAAGTTTGTTCCGATCATGCATTTCATCTTTTTGCGTCTCAATCTTGGTCATCGTAATATTTTGGGCGCCATCTAAGTTATTACAATTCGAAATATTTTCGTTTTTTTGTGGCAATATCCTGGATGAAAACTGGACTCAATCTTTTTCACTATAATACTTTGAGCGCCATCATACAATTGTCATTTCAAAACATGTCTGTCTTTGGCAATATCCTGGTTAAGATTTGGCAAATCTCGAATGTTAAGATGCGAATAATGAATTCAAAATCATCGTCTAGTATTACTGCCACATCTGTATACGTTTAATTAAGTGCAGTTCGTAAAACCTGTCTTACTTCTGCAATATATGTTTATTTCCACCTATCAAAGTGACAGGGTAAGTTATATTTATGTTGTTGTCATCATCATCATCATCATTATTCATTGTTTTTATTACGGAGGAAAAATAATAACAAAAGTAAAAATCCTCAAAATCATGAAGAGGAAAAGCTAACAGGAACATTAACTAAACGAGTAAAAAATGCGCCGAAGTTTCTTCGGTGCAATCGAGTTTTCTGCACAGCCGCTACAGCGTATAACCAAGGCCACCGAAAATAGATCTATCTTTCGGTGGTCTCGGTATAATGCTGTATGAGCCGCGGGCCCATGAAACTTTCAACACGGCCCGGTGGTTGCCTATCCTATATCGTTGCCAGAAGCACGATTATGGCTAACTTTAACCTTAAATCAAATCAAAACTACTGAGGCTAGAGGGCTGCAATTTGGTATGTTTGATGATTAGGACGCTGGATGAGCAACATACCAATTTGCAGCCCTCTAGACTCAGTAGTTTTTAAGATCTGAAGGTGGACAGAAAAAGTGCGGATAGAAAAAAGTGCGGACAGAATAAAGTGTGGACGGACAGACAAAGCCGGCACAATGGTTTTCTTTTACAGGAAACTAAAAAGATGAGAGTTATCCTTCTTTTCATTGTTAACAAGACTGCAACAGCTCTTTGATATTTTTCCCACATTGTGGGTCACAAGGAGACTTCCAAATAACTACGAAGTAGGGGCAAGTGACACACAAAAAAAATATAAATTTTGGAACGCTGGGAGTCGTATTTAGGAGAAGAAAGGTGGCAGTTACTGAAAACACACCCGCTAATTTTAGCCCCAACTCTTTTGTGGACTCGACATTAAAGAGATCATTAACGTCACGGAATGAAGACGTTAATTTCTGGCTAATAGGTTTCTTGAGAGGTTCCTTTGCTTTCTTTGTCTCTATTAGCACTGCTACTACTATAATTACTGCTACTGCTAAAAGGTAATAACTTAATAGTTGATTTATATTTTTATATATTTATTCATTAATCTATTATTATTATTATTATTACTACTATATTGCTAATAGTAATAACTTAATAATTTATTTATGTTTTATCTATTTATTTATTAACCTAGTAATTTATCTTTTTTCTCATAACTGCTCTTTTTCTCCGTATTTCCTATTTTCTTCTGCAACTTCTTTTCAATGAATACCTTAATCTTTGGAAGCCTGAATTTCAAGTCAATGGCCCCCTGTGGGCTTTTTTTTTTTTACACAAATAAGGGTTTATCGTCTGAATAATAATAATAATAATAATAATAATAATAATAATAATAATAATAATAATAATAATAATAATAATAATAATAATATTAATGGATATAATGTTTAGAAGATGTATATCGTCAACATAATTAAAAAAAAAAAAAAAACTGAAGGTGATATGGTTATGTAGAGAGAATATGAGTGGACTTGTCAGTATGAAGCGTGAATGTCTTAAAATAAACCTTATGATGTTGTATAACTTTGGAAAGGCGCCAAATAAAGAAGAATTGTTTCAAAGAACTTAACAGAAATCCCCAGGACCTCAAATTCACTTCATAGACCTACGCAAAAAAGAAGAAATCAATGCATCGTTGATAGTAAGGCCCCTTTGTTCTAACACTTGTGGTAACTCTTCAGCCAACCACGTACAAAGGCTCCACTTAGCCCTGTTTTTGTTAACCAAGCCTCTGGAGCCTTTGTACGTGGTTGGCTGAAGAGTACCACAAGTGTTAGAACAGAGGGGCCTTACTATCAACGATGCATTGATTTTTTTTTTTTGCGTAGGTCTATGAAGTGAACTTGAGGTCCCGGGGATTTCTGTTAAGTTCACTACCTTCTTCATCGATTCAGCAGTAGACAAGAAACAAATTAAGCATTGACTGCTGTTGTGGTCTTTTCGCAATTGCTACGACTATGCTATTCACGATTACCGATGTCCTTAAGAAATAAACAGGAAATGCATTATTTGAAGTCAGCAACTACACAAACGTCATAAATGACAGCGGTTTCCAAGGTTTTATTCTCGTCAATGGCAAGACAAATCCTGCGCTCAATCGAGGAAGTAGTGAAATTTCGAGCGTGTAAACAGAAAATTTAGTAAAAAAGAAAAAAAGAAAATAGAAAAAATCTTTAAATCTCTGCGACTCATTTCTTGTGGGATGTGTATACGAATTCTCTTCCAATAATTTCGTCTTCCTGCCTACAATGGCAAACCTTCAACTGTGTTCGTCTTTTAAGCTCACTCCTTCTTCATAATCCTGTTAACTCTTACTAACTAAAAAGAGTAGATCTAACCCTACATCCATGATTAAGCTCAACGTTCCTTCTTTTCCTATTTTTTGTTTTGGTTACTGTTTTCGGGCCTGAGCAAGAAAAAGGGACCTGTGGCTATCGGACATGGACTTGTAAAATCACTGGGGCGTACGACCAACCAGCATTATTTAAAAGGCCGTATTGATATACTAACGATTTACTGTACATAAACATACCTTGGTTATCTGGCTATAGACATAAAACCATAACAAATGGGTTGTACTTGTCAATATGTTGTAAAATGATAACGAAAGCTTATATGAACACACTCCTTGATTACAATTTTCATTGACTGAAGGCGGGGGTGTATAAATGTATACTGACAAACATACACAATTACACATCTAGGCATAAAAAATGGATTTAAGACGTCTTCATATCTGTTTGAAAAATGTTGAAAGAATCAACTGCAATGAAGCGAAACCATACGCAAACACAAACACAATATAATATATATATATATATATATATATATATATATATATATATATATATATATATATATATCTATATATATATATATATATATATATATATATATATATATATATATATATATAAATATATAAAATATATATATATATATACATACACATATAATATATATATATATAGTATATATATATATATATATATATATATATATATATATATAATATATATATATATATATATATATATATATAATGTACTGTATATGAGGCATAACAAACATTTCTCAGAATTACATCACTGGCTCCCAGATTCATCTCACTCTCAACATAAACTTGAAGGTTTTCATCTACCTCCGCATCTAAATGCTACCTTAGAGGAAGAAGAAGAAGGTTCAAAAGAAATAACCATAATTAAGCCCCAAAACGAATAGAAGTAGGCCATGCAAGTTAATTCGCCCTTCAGAAACATAGTGAAGAAAAAAATAAGCCGACAAAGTTCGTCAATATAAGCCTTATATCCCAAGGCTACAAGGCCCACCACCAACCAAAATATCATGATAACATGAAACAGATACAAGTCAATCGTGTATTAGTTATCAGGAATCAGGTGATTCTGTTAATTATATTCTTAAAGCGATTTATGCATGTTACTGATACAGCAGATTATACGTTACAGAATTTCAACGATTTACTCAGGCGCTCCAGTTGAAATTTTTACTTACATGAGCTGGAGTTACGTTAATTAATAAGCGGGAAATACCTTTGCTATATTTGGGTATTTAATCCTAAATTCTCTCTTTCTCTCTCTCTCTCTCTCTGTGGACAGTTGTTAAACTGTTTTTATTCTTGGAAATTTTGTCCAACATTCTCCTCTCTCTCTCTCTCTCTCTCTCTCTCTCTCTCTCTCTCTCTCCATAAATAACTACTCATAACAAAGAATTTTTCTTTTTATGTAATCTCTCACTTCACGTTGCCTTAATATTAAACTCAATTAAATTCTTGCCTAAAAGTACCAGGTGATATACTAGGGTTTACAAGGCTCTGTATCTTCAATCAGGAAGTGCTGTGTGATAGAAATCTATATTCGTTATATCCCATAATATTTTCTTTTCATTTCCGGAATAAAAATATTTGTTTTCAATAGAGATCGTGAGATGGATGCATGGAAACTTAACTGTTTATATACCTTACAAGAAACCTCTTTCATTTGATTTTATGAAATTTTTGGGGCTTTCAGACCAAGCAACGGGGCATTCTCGGCCATTCAGTGCTCAAGACCGTGAAAAGAGGGAGTTAGAGGACACCACGATAAAGAGATCCAGAGAATAAAGATCAAGAACAAGATTACGAAGGTGGAACTGGAAGAGTTCAATATACCTTAGTTTAACCAGACCACTGAGCTGATTAACAGGTCTCCTAGGGCTGGCCCGAAGGATTAGATTAATTTTACGTGGCTACGAATCAACTGGTTACCTAGCAACGGGACCTACAGCTTATTGGGGAATCCGAACCGCATTATAACGAGAAATTAATTTCTACCACCAGAAATAAATTTCTCGAATTCTCCATTGGCCGGTCGGAGAATCGAACGCGGGCCCAGCAGAATGCTAGCCGAGAACGATACTAATCCGTCCAATGAAGAACATGGAACTGGAAGAACACCCGCAGTTGTATTTATGTAATAGTTAGAGAGGTTGGACAGCAAGGATGAAGAAAGGCAGTGGAATGGAGGCAAGGAACGGTAAACCGCTAAAAAGTGGGTGCAGCTAAGGCCCTTATGGAAGCTGCAATACCCTTCAGTAATGCCTACAGTGCACCACGCCCAGTGCACTGACGGCACTATCCCTCTACAGGATAGAAGCTTCTTTGCTCATAGACTTTAAAGTCCACAAAATCAAAGAGAAATATTGTTACTTCTATTCCAAAAGACTTCATGATACAGGTTCTTAGAATAGAATAGAATATAGAATTTAGGCCAAAGGTCAAGGGATGGGACCTACGAGGCCATTCAGCGCAGAAATGAAAACTGGCAGTAAACAGATTTTAAAGGTACAACAGGAGAAAACGTCGCAGCTGCACTATGAATCAATCGTTGGGAGAGGGTGGAAAGTAAGATGGAAGAAAGTGAATATGAATGGAGGTACAGTAAAAGGAATGATAGGGGTCGCAGTTAAGGCCGAAGGCACGCTGCGAGGAACCTGTTCATTGTCTGTGTCCTTAGGCCAGGAAACGTCTGCGTCCTTTGGCATAGACCTAAGGAATTTCTACGGTCATAAACTCTGGAAACGATGATTGTGTTAGAAATACACGTGAACACATTCTGTGATCAAAGACTCCACGAAAAAGACTCTGAAACTTCTATGATCATAGAATTTATGAGAAAGACAACTGAGGGTCTCTTGGATCAAAGACCATGAAAACTCGCCAGAAAAACTGCTTCGTTCTTAAGCTATTTGGGAATGACACATGGAAACGTCTGTGTTCTTTAAACTATGTACATACTTTTGTGACGTTCCTGGAAGTTTTCTTTCCTCACTGTAACTGCATTGTTTATATGCTTCATTAAAAATTAGTTTCAAAGCTTCAGTGTTCATAAAAGTTTCAATGAGGGAACCTAGAAACTTGACTGTTTATGGACGTAATCAGTAAGACATACTTTTAATTTTAAAGTCCTCTGTGTGAGGCAATTGGAAACTTCTGTTTATGTAATTTATAAATAAGAGACTGAAATATTCAGAAACTTATACAGAAGGCTAGTTATATATATATATATATATATATATATATATATATATATATATATATATACATATATATATATGAATATAAATATATATATATATATATACACATACATCCATATATGTATATATATATGTATATAATATATATATATATATATACATACATACATTCATTATATATACACATATACATATGTATATATATATACATATATATGTATATATGTATGTATATATATTCATATAATATACAGTATGTATATATATTTTATATATATGTATATTTTATATATATATATATATATATATATATATATATATATATATATATATATATATATATATATATAATTTGTAAAAGACACTCGTGGGAATGAAATGCTTTCAGAGTTTATGCGATCTTTTGTTTGGGAACTTTTGAGTGTACAGAGTGAATGAGATATACATGTGAATACTTAATTACCATACATTCTTAATGAAACTTGTTAATTTCCACTTTCAAAGACTTATTAAAGGAGTCTCTAAAAAAAAATCTTTATTCGTAAACTATGAGAAACGCTCCAATAAATGTAAAAGAAAAAAACTCACGAATCACTGAATCTACTGCAATACTGATAAAACATCCACATCTTAGAAAAAAATTTGTGTGAGCAGAAACGTAAAAAAAAGAGAGAAAAAACACCAACCATTACCAGAAGGGTGCGTTCATGTATCTATTTTAGGAATAACCGACCTTGGCATGACCTCTACAAAGTAAACGCTCTTTTTCCCCCTTCTGAATATCAATGCAGTAAAAGCACTCTCGATGAGTGACGTCACCCTAACAAGAAAAATGACACCCTCGTTGCGTTGAGCGTTCGCGCCAAAAACGGGAAGCTGTTGAACGCGACCGAGCCTTGCGCTGAACACGTTACGCGATGTTGCCGTTCTTAGCCAGTTATTTTTTGAATAACTGGCTAAGACTGGTGGCTGGTGACTGGACGAAAATACGAGTACGCTTCCTTTTTGTAAGAGAAGGTTTATGAGGGAATACAGGAAGGGGCATGATTCATCGAAGGGCGCTTATTTGAAATGTTAGGGAGAACATGGCAAGGACGCTTGCTATTTTCGTCACGTAACATTTA
>NC_089743.1:45058976-45073976 GCF_040412425.1 Macrobrachium rosenbergii
ATGCGTGATTTGTATTTCATTTCTTCATAATGTCTATATATTCATATATACCAACGCACGGAGATGGAATTAAAGAACAACAGACGAAACAAAAAGATTCGGATACCTTTCCATGACTTGGGATTTGTTGAATCGACGTTTTATCGTCCTGTCATCATCAAAGATGGCTGCACGTTCATATTCATCGAAATCTTTGTGTCTGATTTACTTTTGCTCTCTGTGAAGATGGAATTAAGGCACGAAGTATGAGGAAAGAGGTTTGAATACCTTTCCTGGTATCGTAGCTTCACTGATTACAATTTATTATTATCTTACCTGTACGCCTGTCCCATCAAAATAATAATAAGTAATTTTGCAACTGCATCGTGCTTACGATATATCAAGAATATTATTTTGTTTGCTTTTTTTTTTTTTTTTCAGGACTTCGTGATGTCTAAAAGTGGATTCTATTTTCTTCAGACTATCTACGTTACGTACAGGAAAAAAAATACATGGATTAACAAGCCAAAATGGCCATGAACTTTCTTAAACAAGCATCCACACACGTCAAGACGAAGGAAGTTATGTAAAATAAATAAATCAGCCAAAAGAGCATGTGGCGTCATATGGCCATCTTTTCATTTTTACAATTCCAGGAATTCTGAAAAAGAGAAGATACATGACTGACCGTGACCATGACGATGTCCGGCCAGTCGGTAACCTGGTGATAAAATAGACCCTTTTAATATAAGTGAAGAAATACAGGATGTCCTATGCAACGAGTAAAAAAAATAAAAGTAACAAATGCGCCGAAAAACGAGGTTCCTGTACAGCCGCTATAGCGTAAAACAAGGCCACCGAAAACAGATCCAACTTTTGGTGGTCTCGGTATAATAGTGTATGAGCCGCAGCCCATGAAACTTAAACCACGGCCCGGTGGTGGCCTATCCTATATCGCTGCCAGAAGCACGATTGTGGCTGAATTTTACCTTGAATAAAATAAAAATTACCGGGGCTAGAGGGCTGCAATTTGGTATGTTTGATGAATGGAGGGTGGATGATCAACACACCTATTTGTAGCCCTCTAGCCTCATTAGTTTTTAAAATCTGAGGGCGGAGAGAAAAAGTGAGGACGGACAGACAAAACCGGCACAATAGTTTTCTTTTACAGAAAACTAAGAAGACAATAAGTTCTATTCCTTCTACACTTTCATCAGCATTACCTTAACTGAACATTATATATTTTTGCAGAGCTAGAATTATGATCGTTTTAGATACATTGAGTAAATGAAATCTGTTAAAAATTTTAATCATTTTTGCAACTGTTTAGCTGTATCTAACTAAACATTACACAGCATGGCTCAACTACAATTACGACCGGTTCTGAGGCGGTTTATTGCTAACTGAATCATCTCAGTTTAAGAACGGTAAATTTTTATGGATAAAATAATTGTAAATCTTTAGTTAAAATTTAACTTTTCATAGAGTTTCATACGACAGTGGTCATTTCTGATAAGGCTTTTCGTTGAGTAGTAAAGCCTAATATGAAAAATCGGAAATTTACTTATTGATACTAATTGCAGTAGTAGTAGTAGCAGTGGTAATAGTAGTTACCATAAATATAATTGTTATTAGTATTATTGTTATTATGTTTCCATAAGTCTGTCTTTCCCCATTGTAGGATATTTTTAATGGGCTTATATGCCAAACACGTCTGGCATTCCTTGGTGGTCACCAATCCAAGCAGCCACCAGACCTAACCTTATGGTTTCATTATAATTACGACCATAATTACTTAGACAAGAGAAGCCGCCATGCATCACACACCAACTCAAGAATGGGACAGAATAGACACAGTTTCCTGGCATAGCGAGAGAGGAAATTTTGCAGAAGTAATTTAAGGTATTTAACTCTGGTCAGAAGTGACCGCGTTCCCAACAGTGGCCCCCCCCCCCAAAAAAAAAAAAAAAAAAAAATGAAGTCACAAACATTACTTTGGTTACTCCTTTGTCTCGCAATGTTCCAGATAATAATAACACTTGGACAGACAGACAGACAGACAGACAGACAGACAGAACTCCCGGAAAGGAAAACATACTCGGAAGAATGCAATCTCATCCCAACAACTGTTACATGTTGCAGCCGTGAACTCTCGAACAACGGATCGATACAAAAGCGAGAGTTATGTTTCTATGTTCAAAGGAATGGTTTGGGGATATAATGTTCTTTGATAATCATAGTGATGGTCATTATAATGCTTGGGGATTCAAGGAGGCAGAAACATTTACAGTTATTTATTATTATTATTATTATTATTAAAATGCTTGACAAATCAAGGAGGCACAAACTGCGAAAATGTTATTTATTATGGTCATTTTCATTAGTTTCACTATTAACATTAATTATTATTATTATGATTGTTATTATTATAAAAATAATAAGAAGAAAAGAAGAATATTACATAACATTATTATTATTATTATTATTATTATTATTATTATTATTAAATGACAGAGCGCGCCCAATCACGTGACATAACGATTTTATAACAAAAGCCTACTCTAAACTTTTTACTAGAAAACGGCAAATCATTCTATCTGTAATTATATGCGCTTCCTTATCTATGAGCCTACAATTCTTGTCATCTAGAAAACTAACCATCTAAAACGCATTACGTAATTTCCAGGCATCAAATGAAGGGATGACTCTGGAAAGAAACCTGGAGGGAAATCTGGTTCAAGGATCCCGGGAAAAAAGATGGTAATAATTACGAAGGAGGAAATCCCTGTCTCGCCTCATTACCCGAAGCGCCTGCGTACTCTTACGAAACAAATGCGTTGTTTCATCACTTTTCTTGCTCGTGGTTCCCCCCTTATCCTGGTTTCGCTGTTTTACTTGTCCTTGAATGCGCTTCTTTTATTAGACAATTGGCTGGTGGCTGATTTACATTACGCCAGCACGAACTCTCGCGGGCCCCGGCCGAGGTTGCTAGATGAACACGACAGCTTATGGGCAAAATTTAAAGTAAATGTGGCCGAAAATGACCAATGCGGAAAAGTATTTGGCCAAAAATATGGTCAAAGATATAAAATGATTGAATTGTGTGAATTAACATACCAACAATTAACTGTGCATAAATTATGCTTATATAGTCGATTACATGTCATCACAAATACTGTAAATTAAACTTAAAATACTTGCAAGGAAACACAGCTATAAATTGACAGCACCTCCTCTAAATATTGAATATCTTGTTCTTTTTCTGCAGTCGAGTCGTAAAAGGTTTTGCTGTTGTGCATTGTAGCATTTCGGGAGTACTTGCATAAATGGCCAAACTGATTTTTCATGCCCACAGCGTTAAAAAAAAAAAATTGACAAGTAAAAAAATTTGGCCATGAAATGGCCAATCTGGCAACTTGCTCTCGCCTACAAACAGCTCGAAGTTAATTAAACCCGTTAATGTCCGCATATTGAAGGATTTTAAGTAGAGGCATGAATATCTCAGAACTTACTTGTTTAGGTGCACTTTATGATAATATAATAAAAAATCTTCAGTTTATTATTTCCTTTATTGTTTTTATTGTGTTCCCAAAATGGGAACGTTGGACATTTATCGGGTATAATCTTGGTATAAAAAATAAAAATCGCTCTTTTTACAAAAATAACAAAAAACTGTTGGTTTTTTCAGTGTAAATCTTACAATATAACATTACTGTAATGACAAAGTTCCATTAATATTAATTACTTTTATTAATTACTTTACTGTTTATTTGATTCTTTGAGAAACAATTTCACTTACTTCTTGTGGAATGTGATGCTACACTTCTTAGGGAGCCTCTTTTCACACTTTTTGCAATTCAGGCGTGTGTTTTTCTTACAGACATAGCACCTGCCTCTAGAGCATTCCTCAAGAAAGTGATTTATCTTATGATATCGCACTGCCCTTGGTACAGATGATGTTGGCCCTCCTTGTCTGTCTCTGGATGTTTGGATTTTACCCGCGTACAGGCTATTTCACGTCTGAAATCCTTATGGGTTACGCGAGACTCAGGATTCACATGCTGGTAGAATCTGTAGCTAGCTACAATGGAGAGATTCAGCAGTTGTGAAAATATATTCCACCAACATTTCTTTGATCGCAGCCTTGGCCTGTAGGTTGCCACCATTTTGTCGCATACATCTACCCCACCCATTCCTTTATTATACATACTTATTAGATATGGCTGTTCCATTATCCTTTTTCCTTCATTCTTCACCCATCTATTAACTTTCTGAATGGGAATGACTCCATAGTAGTTACTGGCGACTGTAACAATACTATTGTCATTCCATGTTGCACGTAAGACCGTATCATCTGATCTGTATTCGTGAGAACCTCTCTTTTTTCTCAGTTTCCTTCTTTGGCAAAAGAGGATATTTTCTTGTGCGGTTTTCTCTGATTGTTCTACAAGCATGGAAGCCTTGTTTAGTAAGATCAACCATCAATGCATAACTGGTGAAAAAGTTGTCAAAAAAATATGACATGTGAATCCTTATTCACTACTGGCTGCAACATGTCCATAATGACTTGAGATCCAAGTGGCAGCTTCCCGTTTTCATCCTTTCTACAGTAAATTGAAAAGTTATATGGATAGCCATCAGCACTGCACATCATCCACATCTTATAACCAAATCTGACAGGTTTATTTCGTATGAACTGCTTAGCACTATGATGGCCATGATAAGGGATCACTGATTCATCAATGCTCATTACTCATGAAAAATACCATGCTTCTGATAATTCTCTCTGAGCATATCAAGAAGGGATAAAATCTTTGCCATTTTTGATTTTGCCCGATTATTGCTACCTTCAACATGAAAATACTTCTTGATGAATTTGAACTTTTCCCTGTCCATAATGTTAGGAAAAACTGGCATAGCTAAGTCATCACTTGTCGATCAATAGTCATTCTCAGAGGACACACTATGATATCCAATTGTCAGAACTAATCCAAAAACTTTGTCATATCTTCCTCATCAATAGAGATCTCCTTGTCGATTTTATCTCGTTGAGCATACAAATTCGTTTGTGCGTTCAGATGACTAATGATCTCATCCGGGATGAACAGGTTATATATCTCAAACATTCCTTTTCCTAAATGAGCTTCACAATCACCTTCAGGAACTGAGTGTAGATCAAATGATAGATTTTCCCAATTACGCCATCTTCCTTTATCTCTGAAGTTTTCGACCTCCTCGTCTTCATTTTCACGAACTTCAAGCTCTCCACTAATCTCATCAGGCATACCTTCTCTATCAAGAGAATCATCTTAATTTTCTTCATCACTGTCAACAGGCTGATCACCAGTAGAAGGAGGTAGAATGACGATATCAATATCTTCAGAATTCGATTGAGTAACTACTTCAGCAGCATCAAGTAGGAATCGATAGTGCATTCGAGCGGTATTTTTCCTGAAAAAAAAAAAGAGTAAATATATTAGAAACATTCAGATTATTACATCAAAACAGCTTAGGAATAATTTGGATGAACCTTTGTTTTTTCCAGTAAGAAATATGTTGTATCATATAATAGAAATGCGTATGAAGTGCAGATTTATTCATATAGAAAATTGTGATCTGAATGAAAAAAGTAGATATAAACAACATCAAAAACAACGAACGGTGATGATGACGATGATGACGACGACGACGACGACAACATGAGCAACAATAAAAACAACAACAAGAAGATGGTGATGATAATGATGATGGCGGTGTTGGTGGTTGTCAAAAAAAGAGGATGATGATATAACACCACATAATGATGAATGATATAGTGATGATGATGAATGATAATGATGGCGACAACGACGACGACGACAACAACAATAATAATAATGATGATGATGATGATGATTATGATGTTTTTAATAATGATATGAATAAAAAAATAATAAACACTCACCCATAAAAGCTTTTACTGTCCATGGAAAGCAGACCTATGATGAAATTCCACTTGTCCTGGTGTTGTCTCAACAGATACTGGGCTCAAATTGCTATGCGCACAACACTTCTGATGTTCAGTCTGCAGAACTACACTTGTCGTGTCAGTCCCAGCAGAGAGCAGCAAAAAAGTATTTACAGTGATATCATTATAATAAAAATCATAATAGATACAATATATTATCAAAGAAGAATTATTCAGGGTATATATGAAATAAATAAAATAACAAAATATGAGTTTTTTCTTATTGAAATAAAATGTTTGTTTAAAAATAAAGGAAAAATTTCATAATTTCTTTGTTTCATCATCCATACTGATTAGTTATATATAAAAAATTATACCCAACATGATAAAACGATTGTATTTGAATATGTAAAGCTAGGAATGTAAAGGAAAGTCATGTTCCCAAAATGGGAACGTTGGACTGTAAAGGTAAGTACTGAAGAGCAAAAAGGTAAATCCACATGTCATAAACACACGTCGGTAACTTATCACACACAAACATCAACCTGTTTTTGATATGTATGCTGAATGTTTAGCAATGCACCTTAGAGACACGGTGTGGACCTCTGCGCTCTTCCCAACCAAAAGGTAAACTATAAAGTATGTGACTCTTCTCTTCCCAACCAAAAGGTAAACTTTAAAGTATGTGACTCTTCTCTTCCCAACCAAAAGGTAAACTATAAATTAGGTGACTCTTCTCTTCCCAACAAAAGGTAAACTTTAAAGTATGTGACTCTTCTCTTCCCAACCAAAAGGTAAACTATAAATTATGCTCTTCTCTTCCCAACCAGAAGGTAAACTATAAATTAGGTGACTCTTCTCTTCCCAACCAGAAGGTAAACTACAAAGAATTTTTCTCTTCCCAACCAGAAGGTAAAGTATAAATTAGGTGACTCTTCTCTTCATAGAAGGTAAACTACAAAGAATGTGACTCTTCTCTTCCCAACCAGAAGGTGTATAAATTAGGACTCTTCTCTTCGCAACCAGAAGGTAAACTACAAAGAATGTGACTCTTCTTCCCAACCAGAAGGTAAAGTATAAATTAGGTGACTCTTCTCTTCCCAAACAAAGGTAAACTTTAAAGTATGTGACTCTTCTCTTCCCAACCAAAGGTAAACTATAAATTAGGTGACTCTTCTCTTCCCAACCAGAAGGTAAACTACAAAGAATGTGACTCTTCTCTTCCCAACCAGAAGGTAAACTACAAAGAATGTGACTCTTCTCTTCCCAACCAGAAGGTAAAGTATAAATTAGGTGACTCTTCTCTTCGCAACCAGAAGGTAAACTACAAAGAATGTGACTCTTCTCTTCCCAACCAGAAGGTAAAGTATAAATTAGGTGACTCTTCTCTTCCCAACCAAAAGGTAAACTTTAAAGTATGTGACTCTTCTCTTCCCAACCAAAGGTAAACTATAAATTATGTGACTCTTCTCTTCCCAACCAGAAGGTAAACTATAAATTAGGTGACTCTTCTCTTCCCAACCAGACTACAAAGAATTGACTCTTCTCTTCCCAACCAGAAGGTAAAGTATAAATTAGGTGACTCTTCTCTTCGCAACCAGAAGGTAAACTACAAAGAATGTGACTCTTCTCTTCCCAACCAGAAGGTAAAGTATAAATTAGGTGACTCTTCTCTTCCCAACCAGAAGGTAAACTACAAAGAATGTGACTCTTCTCTTCCCAACCAGAAGGTTATAAATTAGGTGACTCTTCTCTTCCCAACCAAAAGGTAAACTTTAAAGTATGTGACTCTTCTCTTCCCAACCAAAAGGTAAACTATAAATTAGGTGACTCTTCTCTTCCCAACCAAAAGGTAAACTATAAATTAGGTGACTCTTCTCTTCCCAACCAGAAGGTAAACTACAAAGAATGTGACTCTTCTCTTCCCAACCAGAAGGTAAAGTATAAATTAGGTGACTCTTCTCTTCGCAACCAGAAGGTAAACTACAAAGAATGTGACTCTTCTCTTCCCAACCAGAAGGTAAACTACAAAGAATGTGACTCTTCTCTTCCCAACCAGAAGGTAAAGTATAAATTAGGTGACTCTTCTCTTCGCAACCAAAAGGTAAACTACAAAGAATGTGACTCTTCTCTTCCCAACCAGAAGGTAAAGTATAAATTAGGTGACTCTTCTCTTCCCAACCAAAAGGTAAACTTTAAAGTATGTGACTCTTCTCTTCCCAACCAAAAGGTAAACTATAAATTAGGTGACTCTTCTCTTCCCAACCAGAAGGTAAACTATAAATTAGGTGACTCTTCTCTTCCCAACCAGAAGGTAAACTACAAAGAATGTGACTCTTCTCTTCCCAACCAGAAGGTAAAGTATAAATTAGGTGACTCTTCTCTTCCCAACCAGAAGGTAAAGTATAAATTAGGTGACTCTTCTCTTCGCAACCAGAAGGTAAACTACAAAGAATGTGACTCCTCTCTTCCCAACCAAAAGGTAAACAATAAGGTATGTGACTCTTCAAAAGTGTAAATTAGAAACGAGCGCGTATATAATTATGAGATATGATTGAACTTTTGCGACTGCCTTAAGGCGACAGTGATTTACTTAAACTTTACATATTTATTTTTTCTTTTGCTCTATGTTACTAAAATTCCAGTAACTATCGAGCATTACTGCTCACGGTGCGTGCACAGGATCGAATGGATCTTACCGTCACTCTTCTAAACCAATAGTTATCGCACTGTAAATAAAAAATCAAATTATCAGAGAGCTGGTACAAGTATACATAAGTGAAACATTCACTCAGTCGATCCTAAATTGTAACTGACAAAGAGGAAACCGCAAATTATTATTACTTAGTAAACCTTAATCCTCCACGCATCTTTTTTAAGGAATACGATCCACAAACTCAGTCTAAAAAATAAATTAATAAGCAAGAGTCTAAAATTAAACAACAACTTACAAATGACAAACAAAAACATACATTCGTAGCGTTCCCGACAGAAAGGAATCCTACAAGTTATTTCGACTTGGAAGCTGACAGACAAGCCAAGCGGGGTAAGGTTTCCTATAAACAAAGGAACAGGTCTCTGGGTAATTGTCCTTTAAGCAGCAGGAGAATCCTGAAGACGAAATCCCACGACCGTGTCGAATTATTATTGGTAGGTCACCAGTTGTTTGCGAGTAAAACTGTTTGTTTGCTTTTGTGATTAAGCGGATAGTCGAGTTTGTCGCGCCGTGGGTTTGCCGAATACGGATCTCTCTCGACCAAGCTGGCAAATTCGAAGCTTTCTCAATATGATGGGATGGGATGTAAGGCTTCCCACATCACACCTTATATAAATGTATAAGTATAAATATATATAAATATATAATTACAAATATATAAATAAAGTATAAATATAAATAATAAAAAATATAAATATGAAGTACAAATATGAATATAAGTATAAATATAAATACAAATATAAATAAATATAAATATAAATATAAATAAAAATATAAATATTTCATGCTACCCTATCCAATGGTATAGGATGGAGGTTGAATTTCTAGGTGATGTTCATCTACACACCCTCTTTTGCAAACCACTGGATCCCTGCTGAACTAATCCAGTGTACCCCAACCTAATATTTTTGGCTCATGTTAAAATCTTTGATTTTTCCGTGGCCTCGTAGGAGAGTTTCATTGTTTTCGTAAATGGGGAAGCGGTGAAGGCCTTTCGTAATTCAAGAGAGAAGTTCTGATTTTACTTTCGTTTTATTTGACTTTCTAGTATTATAGATACTGAGCGAATATGTGCAATACTTGAACAATTTCGAGGCTTCTACGCTTTTTAAGCTTTCTTTATTTTATTCATAAAAAATAGGTAAGATTTTTGTATTTTTTACCAGGATTGCAATACCTGACGTGTTGCAAAAGAAAGTATTCTTTATGATTACAAAATATTTATATATTTCTTAAAATAATAATGATAACTTTCGTTTATAATACTAACCCCCTTTTTAATGACACGGAACAGAATTTCCCAAAACTGCACAGCATTCAAATGTCTTCTGATTATACTAATACATATTTGGGATACTAATTCAGTTATTTTACACTGACGAACCTGAGCACGAACATACCAAGTGACCAACGTAGTGTCAAGACCATCGCCGCTGCGACGGAATATTTCGCAAACCAATCAATGAGTACTGACTAACGCAGACTCCAGAACCTAGAGATTTTAATTGTGCAACATTCTCACGCTGTCTTTCCCCGACCGTCCTGAGGAATTTCAGTTCCACCAAACGGTAACACTGAGCCGATTCAACTCGCAAAACAGAAGTCGCCAAGATTTTTTTTTTTTTTTTTTTTTTGTTATTTTGATCATTAAAAGAGAAACTTTTAATAATCAAAAGAGAAGCTTTTGGTCATTAAAAGAGAAAAAAAAAAGTATACCTTAGTTTAACCAGACCACTGAGCTGATTAACAGCTCTCCTAAGGCTGGCCAGAAGGATTAGATTTATTTTACGTGGCTAAGAACCAATTGGTTACCTAGCAACGGGACCTACAGCTTACTGTGGAATCCCAACCACATTATAACGAGAAATGAATTTCTATCACCAGAGATAAATTCCTCTAATTCTTCATTGGCCGGTCGGAGAATCGAAAGCGGGACCAGCATAGTGCTAGATGAGAACGATACCAACCCGTCCAATGAGGAACTCATTAAAAGAGGAGCTTTTAATCATCAAAAGAGAAGCTTTTAATCATTAAAAGAGAAGCTTTCAATCACCAAAAGAGAAGCTTTTGATAATTGAAAGAGAAGCTTTTAATCACCAAATGAGAAGCTTTTGATCATTAAAAGCGAAGATTTTAATCATAAAGAGACAAGCTTTTGATCACCAAAAGAGAAGTTTTTGATCATTAAAAGAGAAGCTTTTATTCACCAAAAGAGAATCTCTTAATGGTTAGAAGAAAAGATTTGAATCATTAAAAGAGCTTATATTCATAAAAGAGAAGCCTTTATTCATTAATTGTAAGGCTTTTCACCATTAAAAGTGAAGCTTCCAATGATTAAATAGAATCTTTTAATGATTAAAAGAGAAGCTCTTAATGATTAAAAGAGAAGTTTTTAATCATATATGAAAAGCCTTTATTCATTAAATGAGGCTTTTCACCATTAAAAAATGAAGCTTCTAATGATTAAAAGAGAAGTTTTTAATTACAAATGAGAAGCCTTTATTCATTAAATGAGGTTTTCACCATTAAAAGTGAAGGTTCTAATGATTAAAAGAGAATCTTTTAATGATTAAAAGAGAAGCATTTAATCATTAAAAGAGAAGTTTTTAATCATATGTGAGAAGTCTTTATGCATTAAATGTGTGGCTTTTCACCACTGAAAGTGAAGCTTTTAATGACTGAAAGAGAACCTTAATAAATAAAAGAGAAACTTCTAATGATTAAAAGAGAACTTTCAGTCATTAAAGGAGAAGCCTTTAGCTATTAAATGAAAAACCATTAATCATTAAATGTGAGGCTTTTCATCATCAAGTGAAGCTTTTAATGATTAAAGGAGAATCTTACAATGATTAAAAGATAAGCTTTTAATAAATAAAAGAGAATTTCTTAATGGTTAAAAGAAAATATTTTAATGATTAAAAGAAAAACTTGTAATTAATCAATAAGAATCTTTTAATGATTAAAAGAGAAACTTTGAATCATGAAAAGAGAAGTCTTTAATCACTAAAAACGAATCAATGAGAATATTGTAATCATTAAAAGTGAAGCTTTTCATTTTTAAAAGAGAATCACGTAGCCATGCTACATAGCTCAGAGCTGAACGGATCAGTAACTGGGCTAAGAAATATATTACCTTAAATTATCCACATCGAATGTTCATTATTTCCTAATGGGAAGGTAACATTACTGGATTCGCAGGTGATTATCTCTCTCTCTCTCTCTCTCTCTCTCTCTCTCTCTCTCTCTCTCTCTCTCTCTCTCTCTCTCTCTCTCGTATTCACACCTACTGTACATACGCAATATATATGTATATATGTATATATATATATATATATATATATATATATATATATATATATATATATATATATACTGTGTATATATAAATATATATTATATGTGTATATATGAATATATGTATATATATATATATATATATATATATATATATATATATATATATATGTATATATATATATAGTATAAAAACTCATTCACATTGAGGAACGGAATCTTTTTCTCTCAACTTATAATAATAATAATAATAATAATAATAATAATAATAATAATAATAATAATAATAATAATAATAATAATAATATCATTATTAAAAATACTAATAATAATAACTTTGAAATCTCACTATCCTATGAATGCCCAAAATGGGAAGCAAATCCAGAGTCATGTATCTGTAAAAATCTTGCTTAGAAGATACATAATATAATTTTCGAGAGCCTGCTTGATTTTCCTCATCGTCACGATAAAACCCTGAAAAGATGTACTGACCAAACAGTGTGGGGAGTTTTATTTGTTTAAATTTGGTGATAAAAACACAAAAAAGTTTACGTTCTAGAAGGTTTGCGAAGTGAAGTTATCTTCCGAATATGACGAACTTAAATGAAAAAGAAACTAAACCAATCTTCAAAAAACCGCATTTAATTTTTCGATTATAAACACTAGATTTAAACTGAAAATGTCACGAAGAGTTTTTGACAGTAATTCTATATAAGACTTAGATTTAAAAAATGAGAACTGAGAGTGCTCTCAAGAAGCTCTCTTTTCAACGTTTTACTCAATATTTAAAAGAGTACATTACTAAGGATATTATTATTATTATTATTATTATTATTATTATTATTATTATTATTATTATTATTATTATTATTATTATTATTATTATTATTATTATTATTATTATTATTAACATTATAATAATAATAATATAATAATAATAATAGTGAAGAAATCCACAGTGGTGTAGATGTAAATATATATTTTAGAAACATATATATTAACCACTGTGAATTTCTTCACCATTTTAGTGACTCATGCTATTGTGAGATTTTTATGAACATTGGTAATAATCATAGTAATGATATCAACAGCAGGAAAGTTGAGAAACGCTGGGGGAGTGGTTAGTGACTACCCAGTAATGTTAAAAGTCTTCTGGCATAAGACTCTTCATCATCCACAGGCCGTGATGCTGGCCTAACAACCTCATTACTAAAACTTATGCTGAAAACCGAAGGGTTAATTGTATCAAAACCCATTGGGGAAAACGCGTGCAGATAAAATATATAAAAAGTTAGAATAAAAAAGACATTTGCGAATTAATCTCGTCCAGTATGCGAGATGTCTCATTCAGCAATATGCAAATTGGTCGTGCGGAGAATGTTTTATCCCCCCTACCTCAGATCAATGGAATTTTTCCTGGTTTTTAGTTTTTTCTGTAATATGGGTTACAAAAGAGTTTTTGACTGCAGTTTAACCAACTTCTACATTAAGTATAGCGCGTTCCCGTTTAAAGCTTTGTGGCTTGTTTAACATAAAAGCCTGTTATCTACCGGCCATCGATATTACACATGCGCACATATACATGTTTACACTTTGTATCTTAAGTAACAGGATATTTTGTATATGGGCGCGTATTTATTCCTCTCCAGATTCTGTTCGTCTGTCAGTTGCTGAAACGCAGTGAAAAACATATATGAATATGGAAAAGGTCAGTAAGAAGAAGAAGAAGAAGAAGAAGAAGAAGAAGAAGAAGAAGAAGAAGAAGAAGAAGAAGAAGAAGAATTGAATTGAATGTTGAATTTAGGCCAAAGGCCAAGCACTGGGACCTATGAGGTCATTCAGCGCTGAAACGGAAATTAACAGTAAAAATTTAAAAGGTGTAACAGGAGGAAAACCTCGCAATTGGACTATAAATCAATTGTTAGGAGAGGGTGGAAAGTAAGATGCAAGAAAGAATATGAAAAGACGTTCAGTAAAAGGAAGAAGAAGAAGAAGAAGAAGAAGAAGAAGAAGAAGAAGAAGAAGAAGAAGAAGACTTAGGTTGAAACCCCTTCATTTGGACATTCAGACCACGATTAATTTCATTCAAAAGACGACGGCAGAATTCCTTCTCCTGAAACGAAAGACACGAAGCCGATGGAGTAATTCCGAGCGGGTTTTACATTCCTTCATTACGACCATTTATAAATAAACTCATGACCGTCCTGAACTGAAAACCTTCACCTACATACTTTCGAAAATCATTGGAATCACCTTCAAAGTCAAACTCCCCCGATCGTGTGTGTGAGTGCTTTCCTACAACAACCCATTCCTGACGTCAGAATCACTCCCCGCCGCCGCCCCCCTTTCTCAGCGGGGCCCCTTTCCCCCCGAAAACGCCACCGCAAACCCCCTTTGGCCATCTGTGGAGGTGAACTTGAAAATTTCTCCCGCCGAAGTGTTACCGGGAAGAGTGAAGGTGGGGGTGGGAGAATGGCGGGGGGGAGGGGTTTGAGGCACCGAGACGGCAGCGCCCCTGGCGGGCGAGTCGCGAAGTCTCGGTCAAAACGATCATCATCATCGTGCCGTGGCGGAAGATCCGAGAAGCCAAGAAGAAGAAGAAGAAGAAGAAGAGCTTTCTCTTGTTACTCGGGATCAATTATTCTCACTTCTTTGAGTCACCGACGAATTCTTATTGTTTTTTCTTTGTTTTTGTTTGTTTTTCGTTTTCTCTTAAAGGCATTACGTGGCACTATGGACTCTTTCTCTTTTTTGTTTAATTTATTCCCGAAATCTTCGTGAGCTAACCGTTTCCGTCTTCCGCTTTTGAAAGACGAAAGCAAAATAGTGTTCTCTTATTTCCGGATTCCTAACAAGAGCTCAGCTTCGATTCTGTATGAAGAGAAAATACAACTGTTTCCCAATTTCATGTTCTTTCAATTACAAACAAACAAATAATTTCAGTGACATCTGACAGTAAGGTGTCAGATGACCGCCATGATGCAACCGTTATTGCAAAAACTCTACGAAATTTTTTACTACGTATTTTCATTTTCAATATTTGTAATTTTTGGCACAACCGAAG
>NC_089743.1:45076476-45081476 GCF_040412425.1 Macrobrachium rosenbergii
GAGAGAGAGAGAGATCATTCCTGTATGTGTGAGAGAGAGAGAGAGAGAGAGAGAGATCATTCCTGTGTGTGTGTGTGTGTGAGATAGAGAGAGAGAGAGAGAAAGAAATACATTCATGTACAAAACATTTTGCATTGTGATTCCGTTTATCTTTTCCTTCTTTCACGAACCACATAAACTGTAATTTACTCTACCTGTCATTCTTTGCTCATCATTCTCTGAACTCTCAAGATAGAGTGAAAATAGGAACCAGGAAATGTTTTTCACATGACAATGCAACTGCACGAGTTATAAAATGTTACGACAGCACCAAAAGGCACAGGAGCATAAAAAAATTCTGGTGACATGCCTCTCTCTCTCTCTCTCTCTCTCTCTCTCTCTCTCTCTCTCTCTCTGTGATATATACAGGTTCTGTTTACAGAGTTAAATCTGCACTTTGCCAAGATTATACATGTAAAATGTGAATGATGGAAGCTTGAACAATACTTTTTAGCATTATTTTTCAGTTTAACGAATAATAAAAACCGATAAAATTGTTTCGATGTGACCTAAAATTATTATATTCCATTTTAACGAATATTCAAAATCAATAAAATTGGTTTGATGTTACCAAAACTATAATTTTTCATTTTAAGGAATATTCAAAATAGGTCAAATTAGTTCGATGTGGCCTGAAAATTTTTTTTAATTTAACGAAATTCAAAATCGATACAACTGTTTGATGTGACATAAATTTTTTTTTAAATGTTAACGAATATTCAAAATCTAAAATTAGTTCGATGTGAACTAAAAATATTATTTTTCATTTTACCGAATATTTAAAATCGACACAATTGTTTGATGTGACAAAATCTTTTTCATTTTAACGAATATTCAAAATCTAAAATTAGTTCGATATGACATAAAAATATTTTTCATTTTAACGAATATTCAAAATCGATAAAATTGGTTCGATGTGGCCATAAAAAAATAAGAATTGACGCTCCATTCTCCAATTCCCAAACAGTCATTGAGACTGGTACAGGTTTATCTCGATCGCATCCACTAAACACAGATAAGGGAATTAGAAAGGGTTGTATGGACGTTAGACCTCCCTAGAAAGGGGAAAATATATAGAAAAATAGAAAGGAAAGTCTTCATGAAATGGAGCTTATGTTTGTACAGATGTCTCGATAAAATTTCAAGAAGAAAATACCACGAGAATAGAAAAGATCCTGTTTATATTTTTGGTATCCTCAGGAGAAACGTTATCGGAATGAAAAAAAAGGGGATGAGGAGATAAGGAGTGAAAGGATACCTAAAAATAGATTTGTTTTGTTAGTAGTCAGGGCTTGACTGTTCTCTGCGCAAGCGCAGTTCTTCGGGAGGATATGAGAAAATGATTGAGCAACACACGCACACAATTTATATCACACGCACGCAATATATATATATATATATATATATATATATATATATATATATATATATATATATATATATATATATATATATATATATATATATATATATACGAGTATATATATCAGGTAAGATCCACAATGAAATTCATGTTACAAAACTTGTGGTGTACTGAAAGTATATAAGTACAAAGCTTACAGCTTCCATCTAAGTATTGTGGAATTATTTTTTTGTGAACAATTTCACAGTAGTTGGACGAAAGCTCTATGTTAAGAGCTTTCGTCCAACTACGGAGGTCTTTTTTTTTTTTTTTGTGAACAAGTCCACACTAGTTGGACGAAAGCTTACGTCCAACTGCTGTGGATTTGTTCACAAAAAACAAGTCAGCAGTAGTTGGACGGAAGCTATAAGATTTGTACATAGGCTATATATTTTCAATACACCACAAGTTTTATAACATGTATTTCATTGTGGATCTTACCTCACACTTCTGGAAGGCACGACATGGTACTCATATGGATGTAATAACTCCAGTGCCTGACTTGTTTAAGGTGTAAGTTACCAAGAGGCCTGATGGTGACGCGCTTTGAGTATGTTTCCTAGGTCCGTGGATTGCTCTCCAGGCCTACAGCCCACCAGTCCACCCAGCTGACAATGGGTACCAGTATCTGGTAGGGTTAGTTAAATGGGCGTAGGGGTAACAACCCACCCCTAAAGACTTGTTGAGTAACTGTAAGGCTGTACCCTTCTGAAGAGAGAGAGAGAGAGAGAGAGAGAGAGAGAGAGAGAGAGAGATGAGTCGACTATGGTGAGGGGAGTAAGGTATGGTAGCAAGCAACCTCATCCTTACAATACTTTCTGATAACCACCATTCTAAAGCCATCCCCTGAAGATTACGCCTGTCATCCCCACCCCCGCCTGAATAGTTGTATATATATATATATATATATATATATATATATATATATATATATATATATATATATATATATATATATATATATATAATATAAATATATCTATATATATATATATATATATATATATATATATATATATATATATATATGTGTGTGTGTGTGTGTGTGTGTGTATGTAAGCGTATCATGACAGCACATTCTCACCACACCTGAAGAATCTCCTGGAGAGCAGAGCTGTAGGCCTACTTCTTCTCCTTCTTCTTCTTCTTCTCTCTCTCTCTCTCTCTCTCTCTCTCTCTTGACTTGTGGGGCAACGACACCCTTGGCAGTGTATCTAGGCCTACGTAAGGTATTCCCTCCATAGGCCTCCTTGCGTGTGCCGTTAAAGGGGTGAAGCCTCCGTAGAAAGTGGGTTGGCCTCTATTTTTGACTCGGGTAGTTCCGGCGTAGGCCTACACGCACAGGGGCATAAAAGAAAAAAGAAAGAAAGAAAAAATAAAGTGTGTTAAGACGTGAGGTGAAAATCGGATGGCTGGCTGGGAAAAGGATTTTGAATCCGTGCGTAAAGGTTAAGGTAAGATCCTCAGCTTATCTCCCAACTCATTCATTAATTCGCTTAAATTCATCCTCTTCCATATTGCATCCCTTGCTTATAATATGGCGTAATGTACATCTAATTCGTAAATAACTACAATTATTTTTTAGTGAGTTGTTCTGATTCAGTAAATGTCTTCTGAAACATTTCCTAAGACCATGTCAGGGAATACAATATGCAGGAGAACATGAGAATAAATAAAACAAATAGCTTCCATCTAAAATATAACTAAACCTTTTAACTAGTTTGGAAACGTTTACGAAGGCATAATGGCTTCGGTTTCTCGAAAACATTAAAATACTGAACTTGAAATTGGATTATAATCAGCTAACAAAACAAATGTTCTAAGTACAACACCTAAGAAACCTCTGTATTCAAGTGAACATGTGCATGCGTTTTCTGATTTATATCAATGCACTCAACGGGAGAGTTCATATGCATTTACACTGTCTTGCCTGGTAGGCCTAATCCAGAGGTCCACCTCAGACTTTCTAGGACTTTTAAAGAAAGCCCGTCTGGATACAAGGTCAGCTTAATCATAACCTACACTCACTTCACAATCGTCTTTGAATGCTTCTGTATATGTCTTTCGTCAGAAGTACAAGTTCCAAACTGACAGTTCAAGTATACACAGCTATCAAGTCACTCCCTGTACCTACACAGAAACTTCATCCATCAACAACAAGTTTAACCCTTTAATGTAATGATTTTGCTACATAACACACTGTGGTGGTTGTAAATTTAGAAGAGGAACAATAACAACTATTTGATCTGTCTATGGCAACATGTTATTCGCACATCATAAGCTGTAACGCTCGACGGAGACATTTCCTTTATTCATAGTAAAACTAGACAATAGTCTCTGCCACATTATCCTCTCATAGCTGAAGCAAAGATAACATTTCAGTTTAGAATAGTAGCGTCATTCGCTATAAAAAATACCATGAGCAGTGTTTCAACTCTCCCCGAGCACTCTTTATACCATACTGATCATATTTTGTTTCTCCTTTATGGGGCTCCTACTCAGTTATGATTATGAACCTGGCAAACGTACAAAACGTAGGCACAGGAAAAAAGGACTTAAAATTTCTTATTCTATTCTCATTTTTTTTTACCATTTTAGCTTTTTATCATATTTCTCATGGGATATATCGGGAATTTCTCGGATAACTTTTGACATGGCTGCAAACGATGAACTTTATGAATCGTAAACGTCACATTTAAAAAAAAATCTAATATTATTTAAGTGTTTAACGTTGACGTAGAATGCTTTGTGTTCATGTCAATATCTAGTCAGTCTGAGCAGCTTTGCTATGTACCCAACATCTAAAATTCCCCCAGTTGGCCAGTAAAAGAATAATGTGATTTATCAACTACTTGTGTGAAAGTTGATGATTTCAAAAATAAAATTAACTTTTTTACTTTCATCTTTATTTTTATTTCATTCATATTTTTATTTCTACTTCTATTTTTATTTTTATCGTTTTTATTTTCCGATTTTTTTATTATTTTTATTTTCATAATTTTTAACTTTCTTATTTTTACTTTTTAAATTAACATCGTATGCCGACATTGGAACTTCACTTGAGCACAGCAAATGCACTGTTTCCAATTAAACTACTAACCCAGTGAAGGGGAAGCTGAAGATATAAACTAATGTATCTTTAAGGTAACGACGTGCATGATTTTACACAAGAGCAACGCACACACAAAATAGAAACCCAAATGCAAAGTAAAAATTGCTAGATCTTCTTATTAAGACTTTAAAATAATGAGGGAAAACTGATAAACAGGTGTAAATCTAGCAAAAATATATTAAGAACTTATTCTGGGATGGTTTTCAAAAGGAAATAAAAGTGGAGAATTTGGTGTTAATGATTGATTTTATGATTAAGAGTGAAAATAGGGAGTTGGAGTGGCTGGACAGCAAGATAAAAGGATAAAATTAAAATCTAATGGTAGAACAGTAGAAAACCCCTACAGTAGCACTAAAAAGTAATAGTTAGAGAGGTTGGACAGCAAGATTGAAGATAGGAAGCTGGAATGGAGTTGAAGTATAAGGCCAAAAAGTGGGTGCAGCTATA
>NC_089743.1:45083976-45101476 GCF_040412425.1 Macrobrachium rosenbergii
AAACAATAACAATAACAATACCAACATCTAAAGGACAACACTCACAATCTTAACTTATGAAGTCTAAACCTCATAATCAAGAAAAAATAAAGGAAAGTGATGCCGAGAAGAGAGAGAGAGAGAGAGAGAGAGAGAGAGAGAGAGAGAGAGAGAGAGAGAGAGAGAAGGCTAATTCATTATCAAGGATTTTTTTGTTACCAAAATTTTTTTTTGATCAACTAAATGTTCTTTCCATTAAATTAATCATTCGCTTTTTCGTTTCAAGGAACCATGTTCCCAACCCCTCCCCAAAATTCCTTCCTCCTCAGGAACCATTCACCTCCTAACTCCGTTGGGAGAACCTTTTGGGGAACCTTCCACCTTCTATCTGAATCCTCGTCAGGGGAACCACCCGCTTCTTCAATCCGCTGCCTAGACGGAACCATCCATCTCCTAACTCCATGCCCTTCACGGACCATCCATCCACTAACTTCATTCTTTTCAGGAACTGTCCACACCAAAACTAATCCATTCCAGGAACCATCCACCCACTAACTTCATTTGTTTCAGGAACCATCCACCCCAAAACTAATCCATTCCAGGCACCATCCACCCACTAACTTCATTCTTTTCAGGAACTAGGCTATCCAAACCTAAACTATCCTTTCCATGAACCATCCAACTCCAAATTACGCTTTCCAGGAACCATCCAGCTACTAATTTCATTCTTTTCTGACATCATCCATCCCAAACCATCCAACTAGTAACTTAATTCTTTTCAAGGAACCATCCACCCTTTAACTATCCTTTTCAAGAACGACCTATCATCTAATTCCATTTTCTACAAGAAGCCATCCACCCCTAATTTCATCCATCCATACAAAATCCCTAACATCCACCATCAGCACCCCCCCATACACCATTCCCTAACACCCCCCAACCTCCGAACATCCGGAAGACTTAACCGTCAAGAAGAGGGCTGGATGAACGGTCCTGGATGTCACAGTTTATGTCAGGATGTCATAATGGATGTCACGAAATGCTACGGACGACTGGCTTTTAGACGGACAGGCCAGTTATTGTCCAGGAGGTACAGAATTATAGAATTAATTAACAGAAGCAGACAGAATCTCTTGAAGGAGACTGAACGCATCTCTCAATTGGCTTTCGTTGTTATGATGATTTAATGAGACGTTAATGTGAAGATTATCACCCGGAGATTAGATATTGTTTGTTTGACGGTGAAGGGCTAATTTTAATTTTAGTGATTATGATGAATTTTCGTTAATATCAATTTTTTATGACAACTTTTAAAAGGGACACTTCTTTTAAAAGTCAAGACGTTCAAGTGATTAACTGAAATGAATATAGAATTTAGGCCAAAGGCCCAGCATTGGGACCAATGAGGTCATGCAGCGCCGAAACTAAACTGGCGGTAAAGTTTGAAAAGTGTAACAGGAGGAAAACCTCAAAGCAGTTGCACTAGGAATCAATTATTAGAAGAGCGTGGAAAGTAAGATGGAAGAAAGAGGATACAAAAGGAGGTACAGTAAAAGGAACAAAAGAGGTTGCAGGTAGGGGCCGAAGGCACGCTGCAAAGAACCTTAAGTAATGCCTACAGAGCCCCGCACGAGGTGCACTGGCGGCACTAACCCCCCTTCGGAGTTCAAGTGATTAAGATCAGTTTTGTGTTTTGAGTGATTAAAGTAACTTTAGGTACTATTATGAAGAATGGTTCTTATTTATTTCCTATTGTTTGTTTATAACCAGCGATTAAGAATAATTTTCTTAAGGGACACTTGTGTAGAGATTAGCGCGTAATGATTTGCTATTTCTTGTTTTCGATTAAGACTACTACCCAGTTCAGCCTATCGCCAGTTACCAAAGTTAACTTTCCTTGTGTCACCAAAAGCTCGGAAAACATTTTTGTATTTTTGGTATCTTGGGAAAGTACGTATTATATTCTTATATCTAAATTTCAAAATAATAATTTTCAGCCAAAGTTTACTCTCTTCTCAGAAATACAACTATTTGAACCTAAAACTGAAGTCTAGTTAAATGTCACAGCTCAAGTTCAGTTGAATCTCACAGCTAAGTTTCAGTTGAATCCCACAGCTAAAGACTTTCAGTCACAAGTCTCAAGCTCAGTTTGAAATCACAGCCTGTTGCGTTTCACAACTTGAATTCAGTTAAAATTCACAACTGAAATTCAATTGCACCTCAGGAAAAAATTCAGCTGAAACCCTTTGTAAAAACTCTATATAATATCCTAGCAAATATATAGTTTATTATAGTCCGAAAATGAAAGCTAATTTTCACAAGACTGAAAGAAAAGTCGCTCAAGCAATAGGTTAAGTCGCCCAGAAAAAATTCTCTAAGAAGAGGTTAAATCGTCCTGAGAGACTCGAACCGACTTCTGGAGTCCAGCGCAGCCGCAAAGACCGCTGTGGTCTTTGGGTACTCCGCAGTTACTCCAAAAAAGGCATTATCTTATCTTCTTCTTCATTTACTACGTACCCCTTTTATCTCAGCCCTAATGCACTGTTTTCTTACATACCATTTTCCATTTTCTTATTGAGTATTTCTTTCTCAAGTTATCTTTGTTCTGGTATATATTCTATTGTCTATAAAAAAACTAAATTCTTTCGTAAACCCCATTTTCAATTTATTAACAATTCTTCTACCTTCCATTGCATTCTTTCAATTTCTTGACAATCCTTCTATGAAACTTGTGTGAATTCTATTCTATCTTCCATTGCATTCTTTCAGCTACTTGACAATTCTTCTATGAAACTTGTCTGAATTCCATTCTATTTTCCATTGCATTCGTTCATAAACCCTATTTTCAATTTCTTAACAACTCTTTGAAATCTTTTTCAATTCTATTATACCTTCAGCTGCATTCTTTCACAAACACCATTTTCAACTTTTTAACTATCCCTCACAGAAACCTGTTTCATTTCCATTCTTTCATAAACAGCATTTTAAATTTCTTAAAATTCTTCTGCGAAACTTGTCTGAATCCTATTCGATCTTCCAGTGCATTCTTTCATAAATTCCTCACAGAAACTTGTTTCAATTCTGTTTCATCTTCCCGTGTATTCTTTCATAAACCGAATATTAAACTTGTTGTCTGGTTCCTATTCGATCTTCCAGTGCATTCTTTCATAAATTCCTCACAGAAACTTGTTTCAGTTCTGTTTCATCCTCCATTGCATTCTTTCACAAACAGCATTTTCAGACTCTTAACAATTCTTCACAGAAACGTGTTTCAGTTCCAATTCATCTTCCACGCTGTACCCGAATGTTATCTCGTCCCATCAGTGGTACTCGCAAGATCATTATTTCCACCATATTCCCGAATGGATTTCCTCCAATTACGACTTCTCCTTCCAGCACGATGTAAATGTTTTCATTTCCTTTTCCAGGATTTCGGCTCGGCTGCTTTTCCATGCGGCGCCTGCTGGCTGGAAGTCCTCGGGCAAAATTATAGTGATCTTAGGAAGAAGGGGAAAAAGACTTCGTAAAGAAAGAAAGACGGAATAAACGTAACGAAAGAAGGAAAAGAACGATTATCGAAACGGATGGAAAGATTTCATCTCAAAACCTGAGGGTGAAATAAAAATGGAAGAGTTTTTTTTTTCTTCTTCTTGACGAAGTTATTCAATGGAAAGGTCTTTAGAAACTGGGAAGTTATCAGGTTCATTTTGTAACATGAATAATTCTCCTTTTTTTCCGTTCGATTTTTAAATTTTCATTCCATTTATGTCGTTTTTCCTCTTTAAAGGTCAAGAATGCCTTAATGAAAAAATACCAGTATTTTATTTACCTGGAAACCTGACTACTAAAAAAAGCTCATTCTCGTTTTTCATTCTTTTTATTTTTATTTTTTACTGTTCGTGATTTTCAAAAGGTCAGTAATTATTTGAAGAAAAAAATAAGCTAAATTTATTTACCTGGACACTGGGAGGTATAGAATGCCATCACGGGCATTTATCTGTTCATGCATGAACGTGGCAAGTATAATTATGACATTCCTACACCTGATGAGTTTTCTGTTTTTCTTTTTTTAACCATATGAATAGCTGTGTTTGTTATGACTACGATATATACTAAGAGAGAGAGAGAGAGAGAGAGAGAGAGAGAGAGAGAGAGAGAGAGAGAGAGAGAGAGAGTCTATTATGTCTCCCTATGAAAAAGGATTATGCTAATGGCTTCCAAGATTGTGAGTCCTACTGAATAATTTAATTTGATCGAGTTAGACAATCAAAGGATGTTTCTTACTTATATCTGGTTCTTTTGTGCATTTTGGTAGATAATTATAAAACAATATTCTCATGAGTATTTGGGAGCGTTCAGCATCCCCACCTTCCATTTATGTTTAAATTAACTGACCGAAGCTTTGTGTGATGCTATTTGTGGGTGCAAAGCCATGTTTCTTGAAGCCAGATGGTGGCCATATAAAAAAAATGTAAACAAAACTTTGCCTGTGCCTAAGCCTCTACTGCATGGCCTTCCATTGTCTTGGGTTTGAGTTCCCTGGCTTGAGAGTAAATTAAACACACTTTCGTACCCTTAATACTATTTATCTACGTATCGATTAATGGCATGTGATCAGTAAAAGGTATTCCCCAAAATTAGCTTATTTGATATTATCTTTATTAGGTGTAGAACTGAGATAAATTAACTATACAGTGACATAAAACCGTAAAGAAAATGTTGAAAGAATTTTGATTATCGGTCGAGACACACACAAATATACAGATACAAGTAGATAGACAGATAGATATATCTATATCTATATATATACATATATGTATATATTAGCCTACACACACACACACACACACATATATATATATATATATATATATATATATATATGTATGTATGTATGTATGTATGTATGTATGTATATGCTTATAATCACTCTGTGGAAAGTTACTATTCATGCAAGGACAACATTCTGTCGACCTTATAAAGCTGAATAGTTGTAGATTGAAAAAAAAAAAAAACGAAATAATAAAAGCGAATGTAAGCCGTAGAAAAACATTCTCCACAGATAAAGTAACGAATGCATATTCATTTTCCCTCTACCTTGCAGTCCTCAATGCACTGCTTTTCCAATAATATATAAAATCCGTTGCTAACATTATATAAACTAATAAAATAAATAAAATTCGTCATTTTATCATCGTGGTGTCGGTACACTGCATGTAACAATTAGTTTCATGTATATTAGCGATTACTGTTTTGTTTTATAGCATCGGGCAAAGACAAAATTATTTTTAGCCTAATCTTTTTTTTTTTTGCATACATTTATCTACATTAAAGAGGCACTGAACTTACCAAGGAAAGTACACATTGTACATCATGTACATGATGTACACATTGTACGTGATGTATGCACTGCGCATAATGTTCACTGTGTACATAATGTATGCACTGTACATATTGCACGCACTGTAGATAGTGTACACATTGTACGCAATGTACACTTTGTATATTATGTACACACTATACATACTGTAATGTCCACATTGTACAAAGTGTACACATTGTGCATAATTTATGCATTGCACATAATGTTCACTTCGTACATAATGTATGCACCGAACATAATGTACGCATTGTAGATAGCGTACACATTGTACACAATATACACACTATACATTATGCACTCATTTTATATAATGTACACACTGTACATAATAATTAACGACGTTGCAATAGTAATACCATTTAAGTTTGACCGTCATTTCTACTTGGAAGGGTGCAATCGTAATAATAATAATAATAATAATAATAATAATAATAATAATAATAATAATAATAATAATAATAATAATAATAAAAATAATAATAATAATAATGACATTTATTTTATTATAATATAATAATATAATACCAAAGAAATGACAAAACAAAACTCGTCAACAAAAAACTATTATTAAATTAATTATTATTATTATTATTATTATTATTATTATTATTATTACATACAGAGCCTCGATGAGGGTAGAGTGGCAACCATATACTTCAGCCTGTGGCATTTTCAACTAAACTTCCTTTAAAGAGAGTATAACATCCAATAATAATAATAACAATAATAGTAATAAATATAATACAAAGAAATGACAAAAACAAAGAAACTCCAACAAAAAAACATGACACCTATTACAATGGACAAACTTTTAAAAAGTTCTCCCCTGCTGGGATTTTTTTATTTCAGACTGAAAACTATTATCTACCAATGTCAGGCAGGGTCCCTAGGGCTCAAGATATACATTATATACATAAGTCCATAAATACATACATATATAAATGCATGTATATATGTATATAAAACATGTACATACATACATACATATATATATATATACATATATATATATATATGTATACATATGTATGTATGTATGTATGTATGTATGTATGTATGTATGTATGTATATACTGTATATCTTGAGCCCTAGGGACAAATTCAGAGGTAGATAATATTTTCAGTCTGAAATAAAAAAAAAGGGGGGGGGCTTTAAAAGTTTGTCCATTGAAATAGTCAAGTTTTTGTTGACGAGTTTCTTTGTTTTGTCATTTCTTTGGTATTATTATTATTACTATTATTGTTATTATTATTATTGGAAGTTAAACTCTCTTTAAAGGAAGTTTAGTTGAAAATGGTGGCTGTCGTGGCCCTCATCAATAATAATAATAATAATAATAATAATAATAATAATAATAATAATAATAATAATAATAATAATAATAAAATAAATGTCATTATTATTATTATTATTATTATTATTATTATATTATTAATGCACCCTTCCAAGCAGAAATGACAATAAACTTAAATATATATATATATATATATATATATATATATATATATATATATATATATATATATATATATATATATATATATATATATATATATTCATACATGCATACATACATACATACACACACATATATGTATATACTGTATTACACATAACCACGTGTAAACAGAGACAACCATTGTTTGCGTCACGAGAGCGACAACGGAACGAAGAAAAAAAACTACAACAAAAAGTATAAAAAAAAAAAAAAAACAGAAAACAAGGAGAAACGTGACAGAAAGCAAGTGTCATCTTGTCCCTTTCTTATCATGTAAACTTCGAGCAAGAAGAAAAACTTTTTTTGTTTGTTTTTGTTTAGAATAACAAGATGAGAAATAGTTAAGGAAATTTATGCTTTTTTACGGTGACGCCCTGACGAGATAGTGGAAAGGAGACGCTCCCCCCCCACTACACTATAGCAATTAAATTTATTGATTTATGGAATTTAGGCTGTCCAGCCAAGCACTGGGGCACTTTTCGGCCATTCGGTGCTTAAGACTATGAAAAGAGGGAGTTAGAGTGGTTGGACAGCAAGGTAGAGGGATCCAGTAAACACAGGACATGACGTACAAGGACCTAAAAGTGGAACTGGGAGAAAACTACATAGTTTCACAAAGAAGTAATGCCTAGAGAGGCTGAACAGCAAGACTGAAGAAATGAAGCTGAAACAAAGGTAAAGCAAAAAGCTACGAAGTGGGTGCAGGTAGGGGGCGAAGGACGCTGTGAGCACACTTTCATAATGGCTACAGTGTACCACGTGAGGTTCACTGACAGCGCCACCGCCCTATTGGGAGTATGGAATGGGTAGTAAAAACAATTATGAATATCATAAAGCAAAGGAAAGTAAAGAATATAATATCATATAATCTACAAAACTCCACAGCACATGTTCTGTTATCAAAACCCAATGACATATAATTAGCAATATTTCACGAAACAAAATAACAACAAAATGTCTGTAAATATGATTTTATTTTCATTCTCCCTTGACTGGAAGTCTTGCTTCTTGCTGCACCCAAGGAGGCGAGTGCTATGTGACACAGCTATATGCCTTCTGGAAGGTCAGGATTTACGGGCGTGATCGACGAAGTGGGCGGGGTGGAGCGTATATGCAGTGGGGTGGGTCAGACGAAAACTGAGAAAGGACAAGCCTAAAAAAAAAAAAAAAAAGGGTAGGAGGAAGGCAATGCCGCCTCAGTGATTGTGAGGGAAGACTTCCAAAGAGGGTTGTGTTAACCCATGTGGTGCTTGCGCGGGGGGAGTGGGGGCCAGAAAGAAAGGGGGAGCGGGGTTTGGGAGGGGGAAGTGGAGGGGGGTTTAAGTCCGGGATTGTACCGTTATGTGAGAGATCTTGGGAGGCAATGGTGGTTGTATGGTCCCCTACCCCGCCCATAGAAGCGGTTTCGTGGTGGATTTTAAGGTGTTTTGTGAAGCCCCTCCGGGCTTCAGAAAAAAGGGTCCTTTGTCTGGTGGTGGCTGGGGATGATTTGTTAATGCTGCACATCGTACAGGTCAGATTGTATGTAAATTGAATGTTTTTTTTATGGCATCCCTCCTTAATTATTGGGAGAATTAGTAATACTTAAATACGCCACGAAGAGCTCGTTGTTACTCTGAGCCTTACGGATTATAAAGGCAGACTAGACTTCTTTACAGGATGCATGAGAACCAACTTCTTCCACATCTTCTTTTAACACAATAAGAACACGTTTCTTTCTTCTCCATGCTATGCAAAAACTATGACCACTTCGTGTCCACGACATCTATCTTAGAGCCTATCTGCCAGCGCCCAGCCTATAAGACAGGCATCCACGAGGTGTGTAAGCACTTGCTAGGCCTACGCGGCTACCTGGCGACCTACGACACTCCAGTGCATTGTTGCGGTCAGAGAACCCGCTATACGAAGCCACAAGAGGACAAGGTTAGGCTAGGCGCGCCCTAGTGGGGTCCTGGGTACACCAAGGTAGTTTCAGACTGAGGTGCCAAACAGCGGGAGACACGCTGGTGATGAGAAAGACAAGAAAAAAACGGAGATGAAGAAACAATACTACAGGAACGAGGAAGGAAAACGCATGTAAACAATACCCTTTCGATGACTTAGTTGCCTGGGTTTGCATCCTCCCAGACATCAGGAGACATGCTGGTGATGAGAGAAACAAGACAAGAATGAAGATTGAGAAACAATACTAAGAACGAGGAAGGAAGGAAAACAAGTAAACAAAACCCTTCCGGTGACTTAGTTACCAGGGTTGGCCTCCTCACTAACATACGTGAGGCTAGCAGGAAAGGAGTGGATAATTTCCGTAGATCCTTGTGTTCTCGGCGCTGCTTAGGGTCAGAGATGAGTAGGAAAAAATAGAAAAGAATCTATTTTATGTTAGTAGAGAAAGAGCCTGGAATACTCGAAAATCCCAAAGGGAAGATCCCTCTTCAATCAGACGATTTCAAGGAACTGAAAATAAACAAACTTCCAAAGCTTCTTCACCGTTTTGACATTAATGACAAATAAGACCGGCTTTTAAAAACAGCTACATCCGTGTTTACGCAATTAATAGCTTATAACATTGGCGTTTACTGACTGATGATCTTTTAGTGGTGCTTGCTGCTATTTAAAGTAGTTACCGTGCAAAGTAAATTTACTTTTTTTTATTTTTATCTACATTACTTTTATCACGGATTGTCAAATTACATGGTACCTTCATTGGGTTTCCTGTTTGAATTTTTTTTAATGTATTAAACTGTCGCATGAAAATAAAAATACGTTTTTGCCAGTGTAATCACAACAAAAATTTTTTATTTACAAGTTTTACTTACAAAAATACAATGTACACTTTGTACATTATGTACACACTACACATACTGTAATGTACACATTGTACACAGTGTACATAATGTATGCATTGCACATAATGTTCCCTTTGTACATAACGTATGCACTGTACATAATGTACGCACTGTAGATAGTGTACACATTGTACACAATGTACACACTATACATTTTGCACTCATTTTATATAACGTACACACCTGAAAACAGAACTGGACAACGGATGCTGCCAGCCAAAGAGGAGAGGAGCATAGCTGCAGTGATTCTCAAACTGGGTGCCACAGTGCGTACGGGTGCCAAAAGATTGTCATGAATTTTGTCTTGGCTAGATCATCTCAATCAACATTTGTAAAAAAAAAAAAAAAAAAAAAAAGGTTAGCAGAAGTCTTCATATAATTATTATCAGTGTGTCTACCCAAATATATTAACTCACATACGCGCACACACATATGTATATATATGTATGTATATGTATATACAGTATATGTTAAATCATGCGATATGGTGGGATGGCGAAGAAGGGGTGCTATGGTAATGATTATATTAGTTAAAGCGTCAGCACTAAAAAAAGACTGAGAACCACTGGCATAGCATCTCAGCTAGAGCAATGACCGACGTAATGACTGAAGAAAAGAGAGGAACAAAGGTATATTTTTTTGCAGAAAAAAGCAGAGTCTCGGGTAGTTTTAAGAGAAGGTCGGTGCCACTGATATAAGAAATGGTTATATATATAACTTGTCACAAATTCAGAGAAAGAAATAAGCAACCCTTACTTACGAGAAAGCCTACAATAAGGGAAGGATAAGAACAGAGTGTGATACCAAAAATTTCTTTCGTATTAAAAGTTAACAAACTAAGAAATTATCAAAAGCAACAGCACGACAAACTACAGTAATAAGTATGACATTAATAACAGATAAATAAAAAAGTTATTATAATAACGTAATAAGAAACAATGGCAATTAATTATAAATGTATGATATGTTTTTTTTAGGAAATTAGTTTATGTTACCAGATGAACGAGACATACAGTTAGAAGTAAAAAATAAATAAGTACATAAATAAATAAAAAAATAAAATAAAGGTATATAAGGACACGTGAATGATATAGATTCCACACGGTTTTCCAAGATAAGATATGGTTCAGATATTAAGATTATCAATACCAACACGACACCAATGGCACACTATTTGCACTGTCATGTAAAGAATACCACAGGAAAATAACAGCAGGCTGAAGTTCAGGATAGCTTATTACAAATCTGGGTCTTACTCACAACAAATTACCTACGATATGAACTGAATATTCAGACTAACACAGAAAAATGTGATTCGTCCTTTATAAACATGGAACTTTCATCTGGCATATCCAACAGCACCTTCCTTATTAGATTCAATACTTGAATCATAATATTAATTCCTTAATGAATACCAAAACGTTTTATTACGAAATGTTTATTACATAATACTCAGTTCATAATAAATAAATATTTTCTACTTACAATTCGATTAAAAATTTCTATATAGGTCATTTAAAAACCAGAATGTTCTAGAAGAACAAGTTCCTGATCTTTCCATTTGAAGGTTATGCCCTGATTCCGACATGGAGAGAGAGAGAGAGAGAGAGAGAGAGAGAGAGAGAGAGAGAGAGAGAGAGAGAGAACCTGTTTGATAGATAAAAAGGACGATAGCACTGCCCACCAGTGCGCAAAGGAGAGGGCGCATATCTGACAGGCCTATCGCATTCAAGGTGACCCATAGATAAAATGCCAGTTTCATCTCTTTCGAGTGGATTTTAAATCTTTGGAGAAACACAAAGGACACTTGCGTTATTTTATATACATATACATACATACACATATATACATATATATGTATATGTAAACATTTGAAGATATATAAATTTATATATATGTATATAAATTTATATATTTATATATATATTTATATATGTGTATACATACACACACACATACACACACATATATATATATATATATATATATATATATATATATATATATATATATATATATATACAGTATATAATGACATCGCCTTCCCAGCAATAGGGCCTGCGTTCGATTCCCGTGGGAGTCGGAACGCTTTAGCCTGATTCCGTGAGATCTTTGTGTCTGCTGACCTAAACAGTGAATCATGTATGTGGTAGTTAGTCGACTCTGGTGGTGGCAACCAAAGTGTAGAGGGGAATGGGGAATGCAACCTCATCCCTCCAAAACTGTAAGATGTGATATATATATATATATATATATATATATATATATATATATATATATATATATATATATATATATATATATATATATATATAATAGTATATATACAACATATAAAAAAACCTATAAGTTCTGCTTTAATTTTCTTAACACTGAAAATCAAAGTTTAAATTAATTATTCATCTGTTGTCAACAGCAAGTTCTTGAAAGTGAACTTGCCTGACTTGCAAATCAAGCAAGAATGATATCACACAGGTAGCTCTACAAATAATGTTAATTTTATTTTTTGTTTTTGTTTCTTTGCTTTTGTTGTTCTTGTCACGACAAGTACTTTAAAATGCTAATGTGACATGTGCAATATTAGGGAGACGATGTTTCCGTTTTTTGTTAATATTAATCTACAGCCTCATTGTAACTCATCGTCTTATCTTTATACTATTCGTATTTTCCTTCCACATTTCCTTGTCATATTCAAATGTCTTTCATTAATTTCCTAGCAAAAGAAATTAAGACAATTTTCCTTTCCAAGTCATACAATCATGCTGATTCTCTTGAATATAAAAGAATATAAAAAAATACTACTAATACACACACACACACACAAAACACACACACACACACACACATATAAATATATATATATATATATATATATATATATATATATATATAACCAGTTCAGTTAATACCTATATATAAATAATAAATAAATAAATATATATATATATATATAATATATATATATATATATATATATATATATATATATATATATATATATATATAAATATAATTCAGTTATACCTATATAAAACAATAAATAAATAAATATATATATATATATATATATATATATATATATATATATATATATATATATATATATATATATATATATATATATATATATATATATATATAAAGTTATTAACCAAGTTGATTAAACCAATCTACAGCCATCCATCGTACAAAAGCCGAAACCCCATTCTAACTCACTCCTACGACCACTCAAGCCTCGCTGTGACTTACAGCCTCCCTTACCCAAGACACGCATGCGCCAAGGAATGCATTCAATGTAAACAGAACCAGCTGGAGACAAGAATCCTCACAGCGTCCTTCCGCAAAGGACATTTACCTTAGGGAGCCAAGGCGCGTTATCCATATTTATAACATCCGCGGAGCAAGTTTGACTAAACCTCCCAACTTCCAGCATGCCAAGAGGCAATGATATTACTGTGATTAGCTCTCAAGGTTGCGTGCAATAGAGCCCTTCTCTTAATCTGACTTACATGGAATCGTGAACCCTATGGCGTCCTGTTTTCAGTGTCAATCGTATTCAAGGACCCATTGTGAAGAAGGATTGCTATTCTTAATGTAGCTGCGTTCAATGGCGCATATACTGATAACTGATTGTTATTTTAACTCTATAACTCAGTGTTCCATGCAAAGGAAGGTTGTAATCTTTAACGTGATTGTTATTCAAGGGCGCATATAAAGTGAGATAAGCATTTTTAATGTAAGTCACGTTCAACGGTTTACGTAAAGTGCGCTGGTTTTCAGCGTAGTTCTCCTTTATAGGCATTTATAAAACAATGGTTATAGTCTGTAATGTAATCGATATTCACGAATCTTAATAAAGAAAGATTATCTTCAAAGGTAACTCACATTCACTGGTTCATGTACAGAAAATATAATCTTATTGTATCTCTCAATTATGGGTATTTATAAAAAAAGTATAGAATCTTTAATGTAATTAATATTTAAGGGTCCATTATAGAAGAATTAATATGTCTTGATTTAAATCACATACGCAAAGCAGCCGGATTTTTATTGTCAATCCCACTGATGCCTGTTTGTAAGGAAAGTTGACAATATCAACTGTAACTGATACTGAAGGGCCCAAACACAGATTACTATTTTTAAAGTAAATCACATTTAAAGGATGTACAGAAGACTGAATTATATTTTAAGCTTAGTCATATGTATTTAAAAGCACAATGTCCGTAAAAAAAAAAACACTGTTTTTAATACAACTTGCAACCAATCGTAAATATACAGACATCACCACCTTTAACGAAAAATTTTTCAAAAGAAGAAAAATGGTTTAAAAACTATAATTCACTTTCATATGAAAGTCATAATATCGTATGATAATTACCTTCCATAGAAATTTTGACTAGACGACACTTAAGTGGTCAAATATATTAGTCATATTAGCGGAACTGAAGTTAATGCAGCGTAACTGAAATAAAATTTTCCAGGCACGTGTCAAACAATAAATAATTGATTGCATATGATATACTTATTACCATAAATACGTATATAAACAAGTATACACAAAACAATATACACATATATATATATATATATATATATATATATATATATATATATATATATATATAATACATATACATATGCTCAAAAATCACAGTAGATACACGTGGCTTCTATATATATAATACATATACATATGCTCAAAAATCACAGGCATACAAGTTCAGTACTGAACTTCTAATCTGATACATTTTCCTGACAGGCAGAAGTTCAGTGCTGAATATATACCTATATTTTCCTGTATATATATATATATATATATATATATATATATATATATATATATATATATATATATATATATATATATATATATATATATATATATACATATATATATATATATATATATATATATATATATATATATATATATATATATATATATATATATATATATATATATATATATATATATATATATATATAACTGGATCACGAAAATATGTAACGTGATGAATATATAAATAAAAACAAAATCCACGAAGAAACAATGGAGTACTGTAAAGCCTTTCGACTTCTTGTCCTTTCCTTAGCAGACTGAAGAAATATAACGATTACGTCGTTCCTATGTATATTTGAAAAATATTGTGATCTTCCTCAAAATCATGTTGACATGATTAAAGATACTGTTTATGGAGCTGCCAGTGTTAGGCATAAAAGTAATTTCCCTGCTCGCTATAAGAAAAGTTTGACTGATCTTAAAAAAGACAATACAATCCACATCACAAAAGCTGATAAGTCGAATAGTACTGTAATTCTAGATAAAGCTGACTACATTTCACGAATGCAAGCCCTACTGGATGATGATACGATTTACATAAAACTAAAAAAAATTCCCTTGATTAAGTCATAAAAAATTTCAATAGCACAATGAAAAAAATTCTTAAAGATAAAAAAGAACTCATATGTCAATTGTTTATAAAAATTTTCCTCGTTACCTTACTTGTTCGGATTAGTAAAAAAACAAAGAAAATAATCCTATGCGGCCTATTATCAGTACTGTTGGCTAAATATCATATAAACTTTCGAAATATATTACCAAGCTCTTGTCCCCGTTACTTGGAACCATCTCCGATTCTCACATATATAATTCTCTAGATTTAGTTGATAAATTAAACAAAATCACTTTTTGCCCCACTGATACATTCGTTAGTTTTGGTGTTTGTTCTCTTTTTACTAAAGTCCCTATAGATTCTATTTTAGAGTATCTTAGTAATGAACTAATCCATCATGAATTCCCTCTTCCTGTAAGTCATATTATTTCACTCACTAGGTTGTACACTTGTGATTGTAAGTTTATATTTAACTGTGAATTTACCAGCAAATATTTGGTATGGCAATGGGCAACCCCTTATTGCCACTCCTCTAAAACTTGTACGTGGAATTCTTTGAAAAACGATACTTACCTAATATTATTTATACTCCTTTAAAGTGGTAGAGATATGTTGACGATATTTTAGCTGTTTTGCCTGCTGGTATTTATGCAAATGATTTACTGTCTAATTTGAATAACCAGGTACCATCCATTAAGTTTACTTTAAAATTAGAAAAAGACAATTGCCTCCCTTTCTTAGATGTTTTAATACTTAGAGAACCATTTCAATGCAAATTCAGTATTTATAACAGACCAACCAACAACTTAACTTATGTCCATTTTTATTCAGGCCATCACCTTGATATAAAAATATTTATTTTTTCTTCTATGTTTTTAAGAGCATTGCACATTGTCAGTCCCCAGTATTTGGACCAAGAACTCGAATACATAAGAAAAATAGGGACAGATTTAATTAACATTCACATATACTATATATATGTTATAATAAAGCCCACAAAAAGTTTTATAGTGAAAGGTAACATGGAGAAAGAAACATATAAGAACATTCTTAGCTTGCCTTATTTTGAAAACATAAAATCATTGTTAAAATCTTTTCATGTCAACCTCATTTTCTCCTATAATAACACACTAAAAAGGAATGTTAATAACAAAAAATAGCCTTAAGGAAAACAACAATATAATAATACATAAAATTCCAAGTTTGGATTGGCCCTCTTTTTATTTCAGCCAATCTAGCAAGGATTTAGAAGTGCGGATTAAACAGCAAAAGTATTCTGTCAAAACTGGGCAAACATCCAATGCTATGTTCATTCATTTAAGTGAAAACTCTCACAGGATACATTGGACTGAAAGTTCAGCGATTGCCAGATTGAAAGATTTCTCTTCACGAAATCTTTTAGAATCCCCTATTATACAGCTTACTTCCAGTTGTAATTTTAACCATAGCCCTGGCATGTATCACTTGGACCCCTGTATTAGTAAAATGTTCAAGAATGACCTAACAGATAAATCGCTGACTTAATTACAAATTAGTTACCTTATATATATTTTCTGTATTCATATGTTTAACATATTTTTGTGTGAAAATGTTCACCTTGCAAAAATTGTTATTGTTTACAAAAAGGAGCATTATTGAGTTGTACGATTATAAAATTTTTTGGTGGTCAGTCACCTTCCTTGTGTAATCTTTTAACTGTCCTGCCCCTGATTCTGTGCTGCTGAGCCTAATCCTTTGTAAAACATCTTCAAAAAATTTAACCCTGCTTTGGTAGGTCTACTAATTCTTTAATTGTGTTGGATTCCAGGTGTATATTTTTTCATTTGTAATCCCCATCTGTCATTTATATGAGCTTTCTTTGTAAACCCATTTTTATATCTCTTCAGTCTGCTAAATAAAGGACAAGAAATCGAAAGGCCTTGCAGTAATCCATTGTTTCTTTTTCCTTCATGGATTTTGTCTTTATCTATATATATTTATACACATATATATGTATATGCAATATATATACATTATATATATATATATATGTATATATATATATATATATGTATATTTTATATATATATATATATATATATATATATATATATATATATATATATATTGTAAGGGTTTGATAGGAAGCTGCTGTTTATTATCGGACGCACATTTAGTAAAATACATAAAACTATACACACGATTATATATATATATATATATATATATATATATATATATATATATATAAAATATACATATATATATAATATATATATATATATATATATATATATATATATATATATATATATATATATATATATATATATATATATATATATATATATATATAATATATACATATATATATATATATATATATATATATATATATATATATATATATATATATATATA
>NC_089743.1:45106476-45141476 GCF_040412425.1 Macrobrachium rosenbergii
CTCTCCCTCTCTTCCTTCGGTCACCCTCCCTTTCTGTGTCACTTACGCTGGTTCATTGACCTCCTGGTCCTACCTACCTCCTCCGCCTGACGCTGCTCTCAGCCAAGGAGGAGGAGGAGGAGAAGGAGGAGGAGGAGGAAGAGGAGGAAGTGCCAAGGTATAGTAGGCCAATGGAAGCGAAGGTGAATTTGAGGTGAGAGGGTCACTAGAAAATAAATTTGGTCGGATAAGGTCCAATGAGACTTTTGCTTGGTAGGAAAGGCTATACTTGATTGGACAAGGCCAAAATAAGGCTGAAACTGATTGAGGAAACTGAAAGGAAAGGCTTCAAGGCTTGATTTGGATATGGCCAAATAAGACTTAAACTGACAGAGGAAACTGAAAGGAAAGACTTCAAGATTTGACTGGACAGGGCCAAATTAAGGCTTAAACTGACTGAGGAAACTGAAAGGTAAGACTTTAAGGCTTGGCTGGATACGACTAAAATCAGATTTGATCTTATTGAGGAAACTGAAAGGAAAGACTTCCAGGCTCGATTTGAATATGGCCATATAAGACTTAAACTGACAGAGGAAACTGAAAGGAAGGACTTTAAGGCTTGGCTGGATACGGCTAAAATAAGACTTGATCTTCTTGAGGAAACTGAAAGGAAAGACTTCAAGGCTTGACTGGATACGATCAGATAAGGCTTAAGCTGATTGAGAAAACTGAAAGGAAAGACTTCAAAGTTTTCCTCGTCTGTAGTAACCTAAAGCAAAAGGGGAATATAAAGGAAAGACTTGGATAGACTGCTCTTGTTCGTAGTAACTGAAGCAGATTGAACAATGAAGAAAAAATACTATCATCTTCGGGTTGAACTTCTAGAACAAAAGACTATATTATGATTGACAAATGGAATTTAGAATTAAGTTTTGCGGAAAAAGACTAGGAATTCATTCCCAAGGACCTTGCAAAGAACTAGTTGAGCTTTAGAAGACCAAACTGAGATTGCCTAATGAAAATTAAACTTTTACTAGAAGAAAAAATAATCAAATCTGACTGCTTATTAAAATATTACATTGAGTAATAAAAATTAAACTTCAATTGGAAGAAATTAATCGAATTTTACCATTTACTCATTCCCACAGTGCATTCAAGGGACTTATTGAATTTCGATGCAAATACCTAACAGCGACTGAATAATAATAATTATAATCTTTCCAGAAGTATCAATTAATGAAAAAACTACTTTGGAAAATAAACATTTACTAGAAGCCACAACAAATGAAAAGAAAATAAAAATCCTCAGTGAATTCATTCCCCATAGTAACTCCAAGTGACCTGTTAATCTTCAGCTAGCCTGAGTTTAAAAGTGTAGGAAGCAACCAGCCAGCTGAACTAAACCCTGGTCGCCCCCCCCCCTTCCCCCTTTTAGCTAAACCCTGGTCTTCCCTCCCCCCTTTGGCCAAACTCTGGCCCATCCCCCGTTCCCAAACCATCCCCTTACTGTAACCCCACCCCTCGACACCAGCGCCGTTGCATCTAGGTCAAAAGTCCACCGGGAATGGGTGTTGACACAGCAGCAGCAGCAGCGAGTCGGCAACGTTTTCGAAGAGAGATAGCTGTCAGTGCCATGTGGGAATTTCAGAGAGAGAGAGAGAGAGAGAGAGAGAGAGAGAGAGAGAGAGAGAGAGAGAGAGAGAGAGAGAGAGCCAATTACGTCGACGTGATTTAGATAAGGTAACGGGGATTTATAAACGAGGGTAATCTTAGATAAGGAGCAAAAGGGCGTTGTGGATTAGTGTGCACATGCGTGGACATTCATCCCCCGTTTTGTCTTACCACTTAACTCACCCCCGCCCCCGCCCCCCCGTGCTACAATCTATAAGAGTTGATTAAGAAACGGAAAGCTCGATGTATACTACAGGTGTCTCGAGAGTGAATGACGGTGTATCTCATGTATCGTAAAAGTTAGTAATGATACATTTATTATTTACTGGAGAGTTAGCAAAAAATATATTTCCCAATCCGCCCCCACATTATTACTCAAAAAATGTATGTGGACAGTACTCCGCCAAAATGTAAAAAAAAAAATAACATAATTAAAGTAAGGAAGGTTTCCATGAAATGATCCACATCCCACCGGGATCAAACTATTTATGGAATGTGTTAAATAAATTATGATTCAGATATGAGTGGCTCGGTGTGCTACAAGTGTCTCAAAGATGATAAACGAAAGGTTGACGTACTGAAGTATTTAAACCCACTTTCGAAAAGTGTTAGTGACACATTACTGAATATTGCGTGCCTCTTCCTTCTTTCCCTTATTATTAATATTATTTTTATTTTACACTTCCTTCGTTCTTAGTTTCCTCTTCTTTATTCTCGTTTCATTTATTTATCAACTATTCCTACAAGCAAATGAAAGTGGACGGAAAAAGGAAATAGAATTATGAGAAGACGAAGGTTTCACTAACAAAAATTATTTTATTAAAAAATTTTTTAGTTAATGTTATTTTTTACTTGTTAATTATTCCCTTTTTTAAAATTATTTGTTCATTATTATTCTTTTTTTTTTATCATATTTCTCATTTTTATGATTTTGATCCTCAACAGACCTAAAACTGGTAACGATGCATTTAGCTAACCTGCAACCCCGATTTTTCCCCTGAATAGAAAAGATAAAAAAATAAAATTAACAGGAAAAGATAAGTACAGTCAGTACATAGCCTACAGCAAATGAAGAGAGCTAATGAATAAGGCAACAAAGTGTGTTGGAAATTTCTTCTCTCGTGAGTACGACATCGGGATCTCTGGAGTTCATTGGGTCCGGCGAACACTCCTGGTTTGAAACTGATACTATATATACACAAACATACACGCAGCAAGCACACACACACACACACACACACACACATATATATATATATATATATATATATATATATATATACATATATATATATATATATATATATATACATATATATTTATATATATATATATATATATATATATATATATATATATATATATATACATATATATACATATGTCTATGTATATAAATATATATACATACACACATGGGCACACACACACATATACGTGTGTGTACGTGCCTATGTATGTATGTATGTATGTATGTATGTATGTATGTATGTATGTATGTATGTATGTATATGTATATATATATATATATATATATATATATATATATATATATATATATATGTGTGTGTGTGTGTGTGTGTGTGTATACATACACACGTGCGCGCGCGCACACACACAATGCTTGTACATGAATCACGGTGATGTGATAAAATTCATTCATAATAGGGCTGCGTGCGACAAACACACTACACGGTTAACATGGCAGAGGTGGGTTGATATCGATTCTAATTACAAATGCCTGAGTTCGACAGTGATTTGTAGGTGGAAGTCGGTATCAATTTATACCTCCTTTGATGGCCGTGTCGTTTAAGGCGTCACTGCAGTGCTGAATTATAGCCTACCGTGGTTCGAACCCACGAGACGACGAACTTATTATCAACTAAAAAATTCCCCTTCGGGTAACATATATGAAAATATATTATTTCCGAGGGAGAGTGAATTGGATATTAAAGGACGTTTGTAGCTTAATGCTTGTATATGAATCACGGTGATGTGATCACATTCATTCACATATATATTTATATATATATAACATTAAACTATTTCCCTTTACGAGTGGCGCCCAAGAAAAAGCAACCCAACAGTTACTGCCACATTCATACTCCAATTGCTGAAACGCAGATGAACCCTTTGTATACGCCTTCACTTAAGGCTCATCAGCGAGACGTCGAAACCCTAACACTCTCAGCTGTTCATGCAAGCTGGAAATTAAATTTACCGAATACTAAGAATAGAGAAAAAAATCCCGTCTCCGAGAGAGAGAGAGAGAGAGAGAGAGAGAGAGAGAGAGAGAGAGAGAGAGAGAGAGAGAGAGAGAGACTTTTAGACGGGAATAAGAACTGGAAAAATAGCTACAGAATGACTCAGAAGAAGGCAAAGTTTAAAAGCAGAGAGAGAGAGAGAGAGAGAGAGAGAGAGAGAGAGAGAGAGAGAGAGAGAGAGAGAGAGAGAGAGAGAGAAGTACTACCAACCGATAAGTTTCGCAGAAAGGGAACTCCCAGAAGTGAAAACCGATACGGCTGAAGATATTACGATACATCCATAGTGGTCAGAAGTACTTTTCTGTTATAAAACTGTTTTGTTTCTAAAGCTTAAAGAATAAATTAGTAAACGTAAATTTTTCCCCTTTCCCCCTCTCTCTCTCTATATATATATACTTTTTATATTACACACACACACACACACACACACATATATATATATATATATATATATATATATATATATATATATATATATATATATATATATATATATATATATATATATGTATATATATTCATGTAACACCTTGTACAAATATCCAAATGGGGATTTCTCTTGTTTTTAGAAATAAAAATTATATATTTCATTTGAATCTCAACATAACAATCATTATGCCTTTAAGTATTTTAGTTACTGAAGTGTAATTTAGCTGTTAACATCAATAACTAAACAGCCTTATATAGGTTCATAGATTTATAGAATCAAGCTCTCTCTCTCTCACACACACACACGTGTGTGTATGTGTATGTCTGTATATATATATATATATATATATATATATATATATATATATATATATATATATATATATACATACATATATACTGTATGTATATATATATACGTATGTATATATATATATATATATATATATATATATATATATATATATATATATATATATATATGTATGCATGAGTACGAGCGTGCATACATGAATACATGTATCAGAATAAATGTTTCTACTTAAATACTCAAAAATCCACACACAACTGTATCGCGTAATTTCAAGTTTAGTTCGGTACCTGAATAAGAACTGATGGTTTAATGAATGCGCTATCCTGACATTACAGTAATAAATTATTATGTGATTCGAAGAACTATGTTGACAGGAGAATATGATTTCTACTTATAATGATTTTAATTATTATCATTATTATTTCAATCATTATTATACAATGGCAATTTATTCATTACAATATAATTCTGTGACTCTAATTGTAATACAAAGACAATTGATGCTTCTAGTACCATCTCATACTGTTACGTAATAATAACGATACCAATCGTCCTTAAAATAATCTCTCACCGACGTAAGGTTATTTTTCACTGGGGTTCTCACTCTTTACATCATTTCATTGCAGTTAACGCAATAGGAAATGATTCATAAGAGACCACCTCAGTAACAGATTCATTCTAATAAAAAGAAAAGACTGTATTTTGATAAACACAAAAGAATGTATTGATGTTTAGTCTTACATACCGAAAGGGGAATACAGGCATCTCTTCAGTACTTTGTAATATGGTTTACTATATTTCTCCTGGCTTGCAAGGACTTCTAAGACGCACATACGAACGCACACAGTTTTCAAACTTCCTTGGGCGCAAGAACATTGCCCTTCAGTAGTTTCCATAATAGACTGTGTATTTTCTCTAGTATATAGTACTCCAGTACGAACCCGCACTATTTGAAACTGGTAAACATATAAACAAAATGTTTTTTTCTTATTTGTAAAAGAAAGAGGTTTCTAAATTTCACATTTTCCTTCCCTCTTCCAGAATGGACGTTTCCATTTTAGAAGGAATGGGAGAGTTTTCCTCCGTTTTCAACTTGTAGGGTTTAATTTTCCTGACACGGGCAACAGGAGAATACTTTACTTTCCATTATTCTGGATTTGAGTACGGTGTATCTAAGAACCCCAGAAAGTATGTCAAATAAAATACCTTGGCATATACTACAATTGGTAACACGAATAGCAAATGGCTATTCGATGTCATCAATATGACAATAATATAATATTACAAATAGCTGTATACAAAACTCTTTTTTAATTAGATGGAAGTTAAACTACAAAGGTAAAAGGCAAAATGCCGTATCGAATTGCTAATCAGGACATGCAATAAAGGGCACACTTCACGATACATTTAATATAGGAGGAGTACATTTCATGCTTCTGCGATTCCTGTAAGGGGTCCCATGATAATGTCTGGAGCCATACGCGTCCGTCTTAGTAAATGTGTTAATTACTTGGTTTATATTCCTATACTGAAAAAAATATAAATTTTTTACTGCGGATTTCACACACAGGAAAAAGTACATCAACGCCGTAGAACACCTTCTGTTTGTTATATTATGATATTGTAGGAGGAAGATATATTAGATTAATTATATATCTTCCTATCTATCTATCTATCTATCTATCGCACACACACACAGACACACATACACACACACACACACACACACACACACACACACATATATATATATATATATATATATATATATATATATATATATATATATATATATATATATATATATATATATATATATATATATATATATATATTTATATATATATCAACTTGATCCGAATATACTTAAATCTCAAAACCTGTGAACTTAGCAACGGCTCTGTCGATATATCACTTTTAATTAGAGAAAATGACACTAATCTTACTTAACAATGACCAGCAATTTGTCATAAATGACTAGTTCATTTTTCTAGTACGAAAAGCAATTAGAAGAATTCAATAAATTGCATAAAACTTAATAATCTGGCAATCCGTGCTACCGATATAAAACTCCACCTTAACCGTTTTTGATTTTTTAATGCCCTGCTTCACCTCCTAAATAATAATAATAATAATAATAATAATAATAATAATAATAATAATAATAATAATAATAATAATAATAATAATAATTTCAGGATACAAAGCAGGGATAATGGAAGTTTCTGGGTTAATAAATTTGATCAAACTTCAAAAGACATCAATCTCAATTTCGCTCGGTGAACAAATTTAAAAAAAAATATTATTCTTGCTCCATAGAATAAAAAAAATCATAAGAAGGGATATTCCCGAAAAATATGTTGGAAAAAAAGTGAGAATAAGAAGAGCTGTTCCTGAGAGGTACCCGAGACCAAGGTTAGAATCAATGCTGACTATGAGTTACTGAGCAGGAAAAATGAAGATTAAAAAACCATTAAAAATATTGGTGAATAAAGTTATAATTTGTGATACTCTTCATTTATGAAACAAAAACAAGGGTAACTTATATTCATTAAAGATATTAAAAAAATAGAATCAAAGTTTGCGTTCATAATGGAATAGGAATAAAGAGTCAGAGGGGAAAGATATTCATGAAAATGCGTCTTATTTTCCATCCTCCAAGAACACTGCCTTCTTCCTTTTACTTTTCATCATTCCCATTTGGTCTCTTCCATCTCAGCTGTTCAGGTTTCTTTCATTTGAATTTATTCCAATTTTCGTCTTGCACTGAAGAACAAATGCTTCGAAAGAACTCAATGAGGGTCGTGGAATGTGCCCCAGTAAACTTGTTAAATTAAATAATAATAATAATAATAATAATAATAATAATAATAATAATAATAATAATGGAGAGACAAATCCACAGTCATGTAACTGTATAAATATATTTAAAAATAAAGCTATACAGAGAGCATTCGAGAATTAGTACGATTCCCCTTTTTCAATCTGACGCGAAGCAGAGACACTAACAGAGTAAAAACATAAATTAAGTCAACTTACGTACCTGAGGATTTGTTTCTCCATTTTCAGAATCTTACTACTATCAGCATTTAATAATAATAATAATAATAATAATAATAATAATAATAATAATAATAATAATAATAATAATAATAACCTTATTCAAATTGCTTTAACTCATCTATCACGAGTATCAAACTATTTTCGCATCCAAAGAGGAAGCGATACTGAAAACGTGTTTTAACCATAGTTTTACATATTCATATTTTACTAAGAATTTCAATTTTTGTTTTTTACTACACTGCAGCTACTTGTCTCTAAGACGATTAACACCATTCTTGTGAGGCACTGATTTAATCATGAACATTCCTGACAGAGCAAATGATAATGTTGCCTGAATGTAATTGCGGTTATATCCTACTTGAATACATGATGCAAACAATTCATACTTTCTTTTCGTTACACCCATACACAAACCGTTTGATTATAATAGAAAGTTAACTGACCGGGCATCTGCTCAGTAATACCATTACTATCTATCTATATATATACATACACACACACACACACACACACACACACACACACACACACACACACACACACACACACATATATATATATATATATATATATATATATATATATATATATATATATATATATATATATATATGTATATATATTCAAAACCTGTGAACTTAGTAACGGCTACGTCAATACTGTATATCACTTTTGATTAGAGAAAATTACATTAATCTTATTACACAATGACCAGCAATTTGTATCCTTACAAACGTCGCTTCCATTTCTCTACCTACAGAAGGAGAGCTTGACCCTTAGTAAGAAAGATCCTTCAAATCCTACAGCAAAATAGAATGAAGATGTCTCTCCTACGGGAAGGAGCTTTAACCTCTTTCTCTTTCTATATGGCGTTCATCCGGATTTTTCCGGTTTTGTGAGGCCCGGTCAAAGGCTCGCTTCGGTTACCTCGGGCGAGTTGTTGCACCCATTTCTACCCCGGGTCTTTTTCCTTTTTATCTTTTCTTTTAATCAATTTCATGTTTATAATGGTTCATTGCTTTATGAGTGTGTTTGATACTCACATTAGGAATCCATTTTATTTGCCCAAAAATAAAGAATTCCTTAGTAAGTAACTGCTCCTTAAAAATCCAGTTCAAAATCTGAAATTTGCAAGATAAAACCAGCTCAAAGTCTAAATTTTGAAAGACAATACCAGTTCAAAATCTGAAATCTGAATAACAAAACCAGTTCAAAATCTAAAATTTGAAAGACAAAACCAGTTCGAAATCCGAATTTTGATAGACAAAACCAGTCAAGTCTGAAGTCTGACAAACAAGCCTATAGTTAAGTCTAGAATTTGAAAGAAACAACCAACTAATTCAGAAATTTGATAGACAGAACCAGGTATGCCTGAAATTTTAAAGACAAAACAGCTTGGTCTGAAATCTGAAAGAAATAACCAGCTTAGTTTGAAATCTGAAAGACAAAACCAGTTCAAAGTCTGAAATTTGATAAACAAAACTAGACAAAGTCTGAAATCTGAAGGACAAAACAAGGCATGTCAGAAACCTGAAGGACAAAACAAGGCATGTCAGAAATCTGAAAGACAAAATCAGCTAAGCCTGAAATCTGAAAGACGAAACCAGTTCAAAATCCGAATTTCGAAAGACTTCCCTTGAAGAAGAAGTTAAAAAAAAAAAAAATCGTAAAAGGAATTTTCCTACTTCGAAAGGACCACCCCACAACCGACAAGGAATCTTCAGAGGAGTTTCGTAAGCCTCCTATCTTCGCCGGCAGCTGCCAGCTCTTCCTCCTCCTGACGTAGCTAATGCAGGTGGCTCACTGACCTACTGACGAGAGAGGAGCTCGTTGACTTCTCCTCTTCCACGAGCCACGCTCGACCGTCTCGTGCGTAACAGACCTCCGTCACGACAAAGAAAGCAAGAGTCTTATTGGAATATCTCTCTCTCTCTCTTCTACAAAATACTATTCATCTGTATCCTCGCTATCTATTGCACTCATATATATATATATATATATATATATATATATATATATATATATTATATATAATATATATGTGTATATATACACACACACACATATCACGACAAAGAAAGCAAGAGTCTTATTGGAATCTCTCTCTCTCTCTCTCTCTCTCTCTCTCTCTCTCTCTCTCTCTCTCTCTCTCTCTCTCTCTCTCTCTTCTACGAAATACTATTTATCTGTATCCTCGCTATCTATTGCAGTCGTTATATATATATATATATATATATATATATATATATATATATATATATATATATATATATATATATATATATATATACATAGTATATATATATATATATACATATATATATATATATATATATATATATATGTGTGTGTGTGTGTGTGTGTGTGTGTGTGTGTGTGTCTGTGTGTGTGTGTGTGTGTGCCCAAGAGAAATAACAACACAACGGTCAATACCACATTCATACTTTCTTACTGATAATATAGCCACCTTTCAGGTCTTTTTTATTTTTAAGACTTTTCTGCTTTTACTTCTCTCTCTCTCTCTGAAAGGCCTGTAACTAACACTGTGTATTCCTTTCAATTCATAATATGTAAATCATGAAAATCCATTTTTTTCGACATTATTTTCTCTCTCTCTCTCTCTCCAAACTAATCACTGACTCTCCCTCTGGATTTTGATTCTTCCCTTTCATCCTTTTTGCTTTCAATTTTCTCTTTACTTCTTTTATCCTATTCTTTCTGGATTCCACTTTGTTGTTTATTCTCTTATTTCTGCTCTTTTTAATTTTTTAGCCTTTTGTTTACATTCTTATTCTGCCTTTTCTTTATTTTCCTGTCTTAAACTTTGGTTCTCTGCCTGTCGGTGTTTTGTCGGACCTGACAAGCTGTCTATTGTCCATCTATTTACCATCTTTTTTTTTTCATTCTTAGCTCTATATCAGGTCACTTTTGAATTTAATATATTTTTCATTTTGTCTTCCAAAGTATTTTTCATCTGTTATTTACCACTTGTTAATATTTCCCTCTTTGTCTCTTTCACAAAGTGTTTAATCCGTTTCTGTCTGTTCTCAGAGAGAGAGAGAGAGAGAGAGAGAGAGAGAGAGAGAGAGAGAGAGAGAGAGAGAAGAGAGAAACTCTTATTTTCATCAAGATGACCGTTCGCGTGATGTTACTATTGTTAACCCAGATCGATTCATAATTGAAAACTAGTCGCCTTCTATTTAACCGAAGTCTCCTTTGAACAGTATATACGAATATGAATATGCATATGTATGTATGTACAGTATGTATATTTTGAACAGAACATACGAATATATGCATGCATATATAAATATGAATATGCATATGCATGCATGTATGTATGTGTATATATATACATATATAATATATATACTTACACATAAGCACATTAATTTACATATACATATATTCGTATACACTCTTCACAGACAGACGTCGGTTAACCAGAAGGCAGCTAATCTTTAATAATGAATCTATCTGTCTATAATAGCCTCACATGAACGGTCAACTTGATGAAAATAAGAGTTCTCTCTCTCTCTCTCTCTCTCTCTCTCTCTCTCTCTCTCTCTCTCGTTTATTCATCGGCATTAGTTTTCATAAGATTATAATGAAATAAAACTTGTTTATGCGAGACAAATCAAGTATCTTCCCCTTCCCGCCCCTACACCCACAGAAGGTGACTCCAAAAGTTGTTAGCTTCCGCTCTCCGTAAGTTTCGCAGGATGAGATTGCTAGCCTTTGGCCATCTTCACCCAGAATGTAACCCACATCAGTCATCTAACTACAAGATACCCAATTCCCTGCCAAGGCCAACAGAGGCACAGGGGACTTTTAAAAGAGCTCGAACACGGAGACTTTTCAGCCTAGGACGCGAAACGTCCTAGCTATACAACTATATATATATATATATATATATATATATATATATATATATATATACATATACATACATGAATACATATATGTATGTGTATATATATATATATATATATATATATATATATATATATATATATATATATATATATATATATATATATATATACCCACACAAATATTTATATATATACATATATATGTATGTATATATATATATATATATATATATATATATATATATATATATATATATATATATATATATATAGATATATATATATATAGAGAGAGAGAGAGAGAGAGAGAGAGAGAGAGAGATAATAGTATTAGTATTTTCATTTAAACCTTCCACAATCTCGAAATCTGACTTCTACCCCGGATCCTATGCACTCCTCTTTCTTACTCGTCCTCTGGATCTTGTTTTCTGCTGGTTTTTACATCCCCTTTTTGTGCTCTCAATTCCCACCTTTTATATAAGTATCGTGTTGTCAGTTTTTTGTCCTCCTATCTTAGTAAAACTGTCGATAAATCATTACTGGGAATCATATTCTTAAAGCAACACTACAAGAGGAATAGGAAACATCGTTTTTTTTGTATATTTATTGATGCGATTTTTAAGATTTTGCCTTTTATTTTCATACCAAATGCCTCTTTGATTTATTATCCACCCTCCAGACATATTGCGAATAAAATATAAATTGCCAGAATCACATAAGAGACCATTAGATAAATCACGGTTAAATAACATAAGAAATATAAAACATCTTTTTTTTTTTTAGTTCTGATATATATAATTTTTAAGATTCTGACATAAATTTACGTAGCAAATTCTTCGTTGACTGATTACAAAAAATCCAGCAATGTTGAGAATAAAATAATAAACTGCAAGGGTCACACAAAAGACCATCATAAAAATCACACAAAAGACCATCAGAAAAATCATGGTTAAATACTACAGGAAATATAAACCATCGATTTTTTATAATTCTGGCATAATTTTTAAGATTCTGACATTAATTTTCGTAGCAAATTCTACCATATTGAGAATAAAATACTAAACTGCAATAGTTACATAAAAGACCATAAGAAAATTCATGGCTAAACATCCACACCTTGACAACTTGAACCCCACACCTGCGTCTGACAACTGTGGGCTACCACACTAGGAAACCGGGAATTTGGTTGGGGAAAAACAAAAGTGGGTGAATAACGCCATCTGGCTACAGCCTCTTTGATCTTAGACAAAATGTGTGGCAATGATGCATACAGGGATTGATCTCAACTTAGACTGGCTGGCAAGGAAACACGATCTTATACATGATAAAAAGTAATCAACAATCACCTTATGACTAGACTATTCTCCACCGATGTTAAGGTAAGGTTATGCCATTGACGAAAAATTTTTTGATAATTTTTTAAAATATTCGTTAAACTTTATTTAAATTAGATCTGTTATCTCAATATTAAGCAAACCCATTTCATTTTCTTTTGGTTCTCTTGTTTAACTTTGAGAAGATTTACTATACAAATTACTTTGATGTGTATTTGTTATATTACCCTCTTTCTTACTAAACTATTCAAATATATTGTTGTTTTTTTTTCTTTCTTTTACACTTAAGATAAACAATAGTAGATTCAATTTACAAATTCCCTAGCAATTGTCACTTTGTGTCCATTTGTCATCTGCTAAGTCACCCATTCCCTTTTATATTTCTGCTAGCCTTCAGATATTCATCCATGGTCAAGCCCCACCCTTCTTCTTCCTCCTTTATACTCTTCGAGCCTGGGCAACGAAAGGACAGTAGGTTGTCAGCCCCACGTGCCTTTACTCATAAAAAATATATAAATCGTCCCACTGGTCTTTGGTAAAAAAAAATATTTATATATATATATACAAATATTTTTTTTTACTCTCCTGGTCCACGTGACCTTGAAGCTTATCATCCAAGGACGCAGTAATCTACTTATCCTCACGTAACGTCTCTTTAAAAGATACCTCGGGTTTTTTATCAAAGTTTTTTTATTTTATTTTTTTTTTTTTTACTTTTTTTTTTACATTTTTTAAGCAAACTTGTTCCTCGTCTTATTTAACTAAGGATGTCATATCGAGCTGATCCCTTGTTCAGTTCTTTGGAATATTTCTGGTTTATTTTTACTTCTTTTGTCTTTCGTTAGTTTGTTCGTACCTCAGTCTGAGATGCTGGCTGATTTATAGGCTTTAATTATTTACCAACACACTGGTAAACAACCACCGCTTTCTTACTCAAATATCTGGCTTAATTTTGATTCTGAAGGATAATGGCAGCAAAAGACGATCTCTGCTTATCAGTGGAAAGTACAGATACATAGAAAAAAAAAATATATATATATATATGTGTGTGTGTGTTTATATATATACATACATTCATATACATATTTAACATCAGATACACTCAACCTCGTAATAACATGACCCGAAAGGTAATTTATAATATAAAAAAAATGTGATGTTAATGTGATACAATTCATGTGTATATATATAGATATATACATATTATATATGTGTGTGCGTGTGTGTGTGTGTGTGAGAGAGAGAGAGAGAGAGAGAGAGAGAGAGAGAGAGAGAGAGAGAGAGAGAGAGAGAGAGAGAATGTGAGTATGTGTGTTAATGCGATTATAAGCGTTCAAATATTATTACTACATAAAGTTTTGGCAGCTTCGCAACTCGCAGTGACATTGTTCCTCCGAGACGTGTAGGAATTTGGTCAGTCCCTCCCTCCTCCATTCCCCCATAATTTTATCCCAACCGGCGATCGAAGTTGTGCAACTTGCTTCGAGGAATAAATAACGCGACGTAGATAGATACTTACTTCTGTCGCGTTGAAATCTCTTGCAATTCCATTTCCCTTTCTTTCATTTTTTTAAAATTTATTTTCTTATTTATTTCTGTTGAGTTTCAAACGCTAAAAGGAGACGAAAGTGACTGCTGAAGGTAATCTTTTAAACATGGTATATGTATATATATATATGTATATGTATTTCCGTATATATATACATATGTGCATACATATACACATGTATATATAAATATATATATATATATATATATATATATATATATATATATATATATATATACTGTATATATATATATATATATATATATATATATATAACCAACGCTTCCCAGGCCATCCTACCTTATCATATTATCACCCTTGAGGAGTAACGCACCATACTTGGCACCGGGTCATAGTTTTCGAACAATTCACTCGGTCAGAGAAAGTTGGTATATACATACAATAATTTATAAAGGAATCTCTTCCAGTAAGGGAATAAAATCCCTGATAAATCTGTTTTGTTAAGGACTTCATGGATTGAACCTACTCGCGAAAAGAAAAGAGAAATCCTAGGAAAGTAATGATTGTTTTAGTTTTCTGTAAAAGAAAACTGATGTGCCGGCTCTGTCTGTCCGTCAGCACTTTTTCTGTCCGCCCTCAGATCTTATAAACTACTCAGGCTAGAGGGCTGCAAATCGGTATGTTGATCATCCACCCACCAGTCATCAAACATACCAAATTGCAGCCCTCTAGCCTCAGCAGTTTTTATTTTATTTAAGGTAAGCCATAACCGTGAGTCTGGCAACGATATAGGACAGGCCACCACCGGGGTGTGTTAAAGTTTCATGGGCCACGGCTCTTACAGCATTATAACGAGACTACCGAAGGATAGATCTATCTTCGGTGGCCTTTATTAAACGTTGTACATAAAACTCGACTGCGCCGAAGAAACATCGGCGCATTTTTTACTTGTTTATATTTTGGTGACAATATTTAGATATTTAAATACTGGTTATTATGTCTTATGTTTATTTTTTATTTAAATGTAAAACACATGCAATAAACACTGCGTCACTTTACTGTAAAAGGCGTACATGAATTATGTATATTTAAGTATAAACATATGCTTGCATCTGTAGTGTCTTCCGAGCTGAGTGGTCCTTGAACTATAACCAACAATTGAATGGGCAGTTTTGACCCTAGTTCGTCTATAACACACACACACACACACACACACACACACACACACACATATATATATATATATATATATATATATATATATATATATATATATATGTATATATATGTATATATATATATATATTTATATATATATATATATATATATATATATATATATATATATATATATATATATATATACATATATATATATATATATATATATATATATATATATATATATATATATATATATATATATATATATATATATATATATATACACATACATACCTACGCAAATGAAAGCATGACTCTACTGTTCTTTCTATTGTGTGGCGACAACTGAGTTTTAAATCGCCCAATGACGGCTACTCTTAATTTGTTCCTTAACCTCTCCATTCTTGAGTTACTTTTCGCTTTAATATCTTTATTTACCTCTGCTATTAACCTTATGCATTTTCTTATTTAAGCCACTACCCTTATGGCCCCACATTACAGTAGGTTATACATTTTACAATAATTTTCATGAGATTGCTTGAACCTTGAGCCATCAGAGAAGATTAACTGAGTGCACTGGACATAAGAATAATTTACGCACGAAACTAACATAATATGTCCAATGTCAAGATAACACGGAGACATTAATAAGCATCAAAAATAAGGGAAGGGTTTACTCATTATTTCTTATTTTATTATCAATTTATTTCTCTATTAACCACTTTTTATATTCCATGAATAATTAACCATTATGCACACAGTCAGAGTTAACTACTGAGTATATGTTTGGTGATGTTGGCGATTTAAATTATAACCGAAGTTTAATAAGCATCTGGTTTACGCATAATGTTACCCACTGACGTTGTTCTGAACTTAATTACTATTATTTCTGCGCAAAGAAACTGTTGGAAATTGAAATTTTACTCATTCTTACAAACTGCAGTCTATTCTTACTTAAATGACGTACAGCAGATGAGAATTCATGCCAAAATAGGGACAAAATTATTCACAGTCACATGATTCTGTATTCAGAATACATATCTAGGTCGCCAAGTAATTCCTACCTAAGTTTCCTGTTAAATATAGCACCTAACATCTTGTCTCTAAAATGTGCTACAGCAAAAGACCGACCATAAAATTTTGCTCCACTCCTGTCCAGTATTCAATCTTAGCACAAGATTTAGGATAGGTATAGCTACAATTTATTGCACAAGACTTACTTGAGAATAAAAGCGGTCTTAACAATTAAACGATAAACATAAGAAAATGACAATTGATACTGGGTATTTGATTTATGCCTTAATAACATACGATTTATTTACTTTTTTCAGTCTCAGGATATCACAGTTATGTCACGGCGGAATCAAATATGCACACTTCATGTTAGTAAATTTATGAAGATAATTTCAAATTTAAACCAAATACATTCTAAGTCCAAGGACTATAAAATCACAATCAAACCACTTGTATAAAACTGCGTATATTTGGAAAATATTTTTGTTATGTTTAAGCATCTAGAATGTAAAAATTAAAAATGTTCAATTTCTTCAATTTGAAAATTTTCTATAAGTGAATACGCTGCCTCACCTTGGGGTTCACTTGCCAATACAATGATATGCAAGATCTTTAGACTATAATATATATATGCAAATATGCATACATATTATACGGTAACCTGAATCGAGAATAACTAATGCAATATTTTGTCATTTGTAGCAACAGAGCTATAACGAAAATGAGGAATATTAAAGTAGAAATTTACAACTTGTCTGATCAGGTTCCACAATTGTTTACAGCAATGAGATCGGATTTCACTATTGTCAATTGTAATTGTAAGCAATTGGAGAAAACCCTATTTCTTTTATAATATTCACAATAACGAGATATGAGAAGAAAATTAAAAACTATCGGGAATGGAAATTTGTGTACTTCGTTTCAGTGACATAAACTAGTCTGTTTGTCATCCCGTTGTGAAAAAAATCCGGTTTCCTCAATCGTCTGATAAAATGTCAATCATTTAAATGGGACGGAATCACTAATAGTATACTGAATGGAACTACGAAATGGTTGTGCCATTTCTCTCTCTCTCTCTCTCTCTCTCTCTCTCTCTCTCTCTCTCTCTCTCTCTCTCTCTCGTCTTCATCTTCTTTTTCTTCTTGTCATGGATTATAAAAGATAGTACTCTATCAGGGACGCCGGAAATACTATTTTTAAAGTAAGTAACTGAGCTTGGATCTTAAGAAAAAACTGTCTTGTCAAAATCTAAATGGAAGGCGAGGCTTTAAGACATGGCCCTTTTCTATACTGTTCACTGGTTTGGAAGGAACCAAAACTCACCAAACTAACAATATCAGTGTCATACAAAGCAACAATGGAACCTGAGAGCAAAACAATATGAATATTATAGTTTTGCGTAAGTGCTGATGTAGACTCACTTAATAAAAATGAGTAAAGTACATTTCTGAAAGATTTCTGCTTGAGAAACTTTGAAAGTGATAATGTTATTACTTAACTAAAAAATGAATGTGATAAAAATTGTGTAAGCACGATTACGCGTTCGAAGCAACACAGACAGGATAAAATTAAACATCCTTTCCAATAAATATAAATAATGATTAGATGACATATGAGGATATTGTATGAATGGCAACTGAAAAACTTTCCACGTCATAATCATATTATTTTGAAAAAGAACAGACTCTTGAAGAATAACTAAAACATTGACCCAAAAAAAGGCGCGAGAGAGAGAGAGAGAGAGAGAGAGAGAGAGAGAGAGAGAGAGAGAGAGAGAGAGAGAGAGAGAGAGAGAGAGAGAGAGATTTAAATTGGACCAAAACTTGAAGAATAATTACAAAAATTACCCAATAAAGGCAAAATGAGAGAGAGAGAGAGAGAGAGAGAGAGAGAGAGAGAGAGAGAGAGAGAGAGAGAGAGAGAGAGAGAGAGAGCAGGAATGTAAATTGAGGACAAGGAAGGAAGGAGTCGCTGTCCTTGACCCTCTCTTTCTCTCTCTTTCTCTCTCTCTCTGGACCAAGAACAAGTGACGACGTCAAACCGCATATCCCCGTACAACAAGTTCTCCCAAACTCGAGACGAATTTTGATTTTCCTTTCGGAGGGAAACCCCCTCTCTCTCTCTCTCTCTCTCTCTTTTCCCTTTCAAGATTTTCGAAGTTCTTACTACAGATCACTAGCTTGAAGACTCCCTCATTATATTTCTTCTACGCTTACACTGTTCAGTAACTGTTTCAGTCCTCCTTCTGATAAGCTTTGGACTTATATACCTGCTTCTGTTTCCCTCCATCCCCCCTCCCCCTCTCTTTCTCTCTCTTATAACTTGCCTTACTTTAAGAAGCGAATCCGTCGCTTCTTGCGCGGTTAAGCCTCCCTCGTCTTCCTTCCTATTCCCCTGATTTTTTTTTTTTTATCTAGGATACGATACGCTAGAGAGAGAGAGAGAATAGCTAGTGAGATGAAATCCGATTGGCCATGGCTCTAAATAAAATCTTCTATCTCTTGTTAGTTTTCTGTAAAAGAAAACTATTGTGCCGGCTTCGTCTTTTCGTCCGCACTTTTTTTCTGTCCGACCTCAGATCTTAAAAACTACTGAGGCTAGAGGGCTGCAAATTGCTATGTTCATCATCCACCCTCCAACCATCAAACATACCAAATTGCAGCCCTCTAGCCTCAGTAGTTTTTATTTTATTTGAGGTTAAAGTTAGCCATAATCGTGCTTCTGGCAACGATATAGGATAGGCCACCATCGTGCCGTGGTTAAACTTTCATGGGTCGCGGCTCATACAGCATTATACCAAGACCACCGAAAGATAGATCTATTTTCGGTGGCCTTAATTATACGCTGTAGCGGCTGTACAGAAAAGTCGATTGCGCTGAAGAAAATTCGGCGCATTCTTAATCAGTTTTTATCTAGGATACGATACGCTAGAGAGAGAATAGCTAGTGGGCTGAAATCCTATTAGCCATGGCTCTCAATATAATCCCCCATCCCCTGTTTACTCAGTTGTTTCTAATTCAAGTCACAATTCGAATCCTTGCCAATGCAAAAGCACTTATCAATTATTCCTCAGGTATAGTGCATTCGATATCAAACGGTATTTGTGGCTAAATATTTGTGAATATAGAAAAAATCATGAGTGTATAAGTGACAATAATAAATATAATGTGTTTATGTTTGTGCGCATGTATATATACATATAAACAAGAATAAATATAAGCAGACAGACAGGTAGAAAGGGACAGAGGAAAGTTTACATGCATCTCCACGACTATAACGGATCATTGTTTTACAAAGATGTTTTAAATATTTACTTACCGTCTCTCTCTCTCTCTCTCTCTCTCTCTCTCTCTCTCTCTCTCTCTCTCTCTCTCTCTTGATTTAAAATCCGAGTCTTACTTTAATGAGTCTTCATGTTAAGTGCTGGCATAAGCACCCTACTCCCAAGGGCTTGGTTATATTTCCTTAAACAAAAGGTTACAAAACAAAATGTATACTACACAGAAATTTATTATAGGCCCTTTATTTTTGTGCACAATTACAATGAATAACACAACCTATTTTACTCTTTACGAAAGAAATATCATGAAAAGCAGAAATGTCATATTAACTGACTTCACTACTTAAGGAACGATGGGACTACCTCTCCAGGGGAGGCATTAGAAAATTAATAAAACACACGAGAAGCTAGAAAATTCCGTTTCCTAGAAGTGAATGGAATGAAGACGTGGATAAACTTTGTTAGCTCTAACGGAGTTAAAAAGAGCAGAATTCTCAAGGCAAAGTTTCCCAGTTAAAAGTAGCTTTTTAATTCCTGTAGCTGGTCAAAGAGGAATGGAGAATTAAATCAGTCTCTGTATTCCAGAATTAAATCAGTTTCTGCATTCCAGAATTAAATCAGTCTCTGTATTCCAGAATTAAATCAGTCTCTGTATTCCAGAATTAAATCAGTTTCTGTATTCCAGAATTAAATCAGTTTCTGTATTGTATTCCAGAATTAAACCAGTCTGTATTCCAGAATTAAATCAGTCTCTGTATTCCAGAATTAAATCAGTCTCTGTATTCCAGAATTAAATCAGTCTCTGTATTCCAGAATTAAATCAGTCTCTGTATTCCAGAATTAAATAAGTTTCTGTATTCCGAGACTCGTGACGCAATGTTAGCTGTACTGTCCTATTTAGTTCAATTTTTTTTTTAAGAAGAGAAGGTGGGCTTGTTACCTCAAAAACCAAGCTCATCCTCTGTCCTAATGGAGTTCTCTACTTTGGGTGATGACAAGGTTAACATCAGTTAGAAAGCAGCCTTCTTCCTTTCTTTCCTTCTTACCTATCTTTCTTTTAGTGCTGTCATCTCGGTTCGAACTTCAACACTGTAAGTTTTCCAACTAATTGCGGATGTTCCTTTACACTGAAGTGTGTGATGCAATGTTAGTTCTATCTTCCGAATGTCATTTCATTCATTTATTTTCTTATTTACTCATAATCTAGTTATTTGTTTATCTAATTATTCTTTTTCTGACGAAAGTCTCTAGTCACTGTAGAGTTTTTATCTGAAGTGATGACAAACTTGCCTTATAAAATGACGCAGCTTAAAATTATTGATCAAATACAGATAGAAAAGTACATTCCACATTCTGGCTGACAATTACATTCACCACTTCCACATACTGCTCCCATAAATGCATAGGCATAAGCTATACGTGCATCATATTCGCCACTACAACTACCTAAATACATCCATGCACAAGCGAGCAAAACCACACAAACGTTAAAATTTTCATGCACTACAGATCTTTATGTTATTATTTGTGACTGGACTTACATAAGCACGTACGAAAATAAAAAATAAACATGTTTGTGTTAAAGGATTATTGCAATGCTTCTTCTCTGTTTTTGTTACAGAAGCATCGGTGCTCATTACCGTTAATTACCTTGTACCTGTCGTTTAAGCATAGCGAATGGCGCATCTCCAGCCTCTGAATTACGTTCCCCTTTTCAACCATCAATGTTTCCTTTTCCATTATTTACATCCTATACACGATTTTCCCTTTTCATAGAGCCCTTTTTCCCTTCCCTGAACGCTTCACGCGTCTCCTCTCCGAAGCCCTATTCAAATATTGCGGTTTCATTTTATGGCATTCATTTTAGGGCTTTCATTTTAGTGGGCTTTCATTTACAGCCAAAAAGTTCGAAAGGACCACCTTTTTTTTTTCTTTAAGGGGTCACAATCCTCTTGGAAATTTAGGTCAAGCCGAGAAAGAGAGAGACATGAGATAACCCCCTCTCTCTCTCTCTCTCTCTCTCTCTCTCTCTCTCTCTCTCTCTATTTTTTCAGGATAATGAAGAGGCCTACCAGAGTTGTGCGTGGTTCTGTTTATGATCTTTGAGCTGTGTAATTACGCTGTTACTCACGTCATACAAATCTGCTATAAAATGTAAATGACGAAAAAATGAAAATAAATGACTAAAAATATTTGTTAACTTAAAATGAAATTCCTTAGGAATCTAACAGACTGCATACATTCTGTATCTTTCTAATGGAATGTAATTTTATTTCTGTATTACCAAACATCATCCTAAAAATATTACATTATATATGAATATATATTTGTGTGTGTATATATATATATATATATATATATATATATATATATATATATATATATATATATATGTATATATATATATATGTATGTGTACATATATATATATATATATATATATATATATATATATATATATATATATATATATATATATATATATATATATATATATATATATATATATATATATATACATATATATATATATATATATATATATATATATATATATATACACACACACACACACACACATGCAGACATACGTATAGATATAGATACAGATACAGTATGCCTCTCCGTCTGATAAAGCATAAAGGAATGTAAGCACTTGTCAGTGCTATGAGGACAGCGAAAGCGAAAATGGAAAGCCTATGAAGGCCTATCTTCTACAGTATGTAGGTCAAGAACGATGACGTCATCAGGTTGTAAACAAAACTTTCATGACGAAAGCACGTTCCAAACCTTTTTATTATTATTATTATTATTATTATTATTATTATTATTATTATTATTATTATTATTATTATTATTACTATTATAACAGATAATGATAATATATATGTTAATAATAAGAATTAACTTTAATATTTTTCAATTTGGGTTCATTATTATCATTGTCGTTATATTTAAGTGAACAAGAATAGTGACAATGATAAAGTATCATATCCCACAATTTATTATTATCATTATTATAAACATTATTATTATTAGCACTAATTTTACTTTTGTTATGATAATCCTAAATATAATTATGAGAGTAATAATAGAAATCCCTTTGAGCATTTCATTTTAACTTAATTATGCATCAACAATAGATATGATTAAAAAGCCTAATGACATTACGGTGAGCTTTCACAATCTAAGAACACACGATTAATTACATTAATAAATAAAGATATGAGGGTAAATGGAATTCTGACACGAGCATCCAGCCTTTTATTTACTTGGCCAGAGTACAATTTGAAAAAAAAACACAAGGTAAATAAACTGCTGCAAAATGATACGTCGCTCTCTCTCTCTCTCTCTCTCTCTCTCTCTCTCTCTCTCTCTTTGTATTTATGTATATACAGATTTAAATATCCATATATATATATATATATATATATATATATATATATATATATATATATATATATATATATATATATATATATAAGTATTAAACATCTTCTCCACAACGATAGCAGCAGCTCCTGAAATAAAGGAAGAAAATGACACACACCCACACACCACACACACACACATACATACATATATATTTATATATAAATATATATATAAAAAACCATAAGATAACAATAAATACAAGTGTTTATAATCACCTAGGCTAAAAACACAACCCCTTTTTATTTATAGATAAACTACAGATAAGATTCACGTTCATTAGTACACTCTCATTCTTGGTATGCGCGTTTAGGTCTGTGTTGATAAGGAATTTATCAAATAACTGAAGCCGATCACTTATCTACGTCGAAGATTTCTAACTTATGATTTGAGTTTATAATCGAAAGAACCGATCGCTATTTAAATAATGAAATGAATTAAGAACAGACACAATTATGAAATTAATAACACATGAGACATACAATTATATGTTAAATTAATAATATATTAATAAATATATATATATACTTATACTTATTATATATATACATGTAATATATATATTAATAAATATATATATATATATATATATATATATACACACACAAGTATATATATATATATATATATATATATATATATATATATATATATATATATATATATATATATCTACTTTTAATTTCATCCAATGTATATATATATATAGATATATATATGTATGTATGTATAATATATATATATATATATATATATATATATATACAATATATATACAAATACATAATTATAATTATAGATATGTATGTGTGTACATATGTCCGAACATGTATTGTGTCTATGTATATGTGTATACATACACACACAAATATATATATATATATATATATATATATATATACATATACATATATATATATATCATTGTAAAACACTAAGTTTGAAAACACTAAGTTTGAACAGATAACGAAATTACAACCTGTTTAGAGCATATTACATCAGGTGATAAAAATACGCTTTTAGTATATAATTATAATAAAGTACAAATATCTTAAACCATATCAATAGGAACCCGTATTATTTTAGCAAAGTGTACAGATAACAAAACAGAAAGGGTAAGCTTACATGAAGAGATAGCAAATAATTTGAGTAAACTGCATTGGGAGAAATACAAAAAAACTGTAATTTTCAGCAAATTATAACTGACTGATTGAACCATCCAAGCTGGTGTCGCAACGATATGGGTCATTGACACGTTATACAATTTTTTCATGGACAAATGTAAACAACCTTATCGGTAAGATAAGCGCGCGCAAGCGCGCGAGAGAGAGAGAGAGAGAGAGAGAGAGAGAGAGAGAGAGAGAGAGAGAGAGAGAGAGAGAGATGCGCAGCCTCATACACAAAGATCTGTAATTTCGAAAAATAAATGAAGAAAAAAAAAAGGTTCCATACGATAAATCTCCTCTATTTCTTCTCCTCACCTGGAAGTAATTGCTACGTCTGGAAAAGGAGGGCCTGGAATCCAGAAGGAGGAAGGGAGGAGATCCAGACACTTAACAAGCACATAAGTAGGTTAACGAAGGAGACACCGCTTGGAGGAGGAGGAGGAGGAGGAGGAGGAACGAGGGAGGGAGGGAAGGAAAGGTCTCAAGAAGGAGAGAAACTTCAAGAAGGGTGCTATGACTGTGTCCACGTCACTACATCGGGGTTTGCTATCTTTACATTAAGCTTCAAGTTTAGCTAACTTTATATTAAAGCTAAAGCTGATTCGTTTTACTATCAAGATATTTAAGATGGAGAATATCTTCACTAACAAGACGTCAACTTTATTTACTGACATAATAGTAATATTTTAAAATAATGTTTTACCATCAAAACGTTAAAACGATTTTATATCAAAATAAAGTTCTCCTGCTTTGCAAAATATTAATAAAGGACGTCCTGCATAAACAATGACGGTAACATTGCTGTTTTACTATCTGAACGGCGACGCAGTCTATCATAACACGTGGCAATATTAAAATTTGTATTGTTAGAATGTCAAAAATATCCTCTACCATAATTAAGTGATTATATTTAAACAAGCTTCGATATCATTATCATTATGTCATGAGTCTATTCACGGTATGTTTAATAAACTATGGTAGCATTAATGATGTATAATTCTGGCTTCAAAGCAAACCTTTAACTAAAAACTCTTTGTAAAAATTAATAATGTCTAGACAAAAAAAATCCGAAATTTTAAAGTCTCCATTTCATAAATACCAACATATAAAGCACTCCGAACCATTCCAAAAAAATTAACCTGAACATTGCTTCAGATATATTTTTTTATAATTTTTCGTACACTCTTATTACGTAATTCTTATGTAATGTAATCTGTATTTACACTTTATATATTTCTGAAGATACCCAATTGAAATTCCGCAATCGAACCCAATACTGCCTCTTACGTCCCGCGGTTTGTCATACTGTTCATTTATTCATGGTCTGGACTTCTGCTTGAGTATCAGTAATGCAAAGCAATTTAATATAATAATAATAATAATAATAATAATAATAATAATAATAATAATAATAATAATAATAATAATTTGGAAGGAGACCCTCTTTGAGGCAAACTTCATTGAAAAGTATACCTTAGTTTTACCGGACCACTGAGCTGATTAACAGCTCTCCTGGGTTGGCCCGAAGGATTAGACTTATTTTACGTGGCTAAGAACCAATTGGTTACTTAGCAACGGGACCTACAGCTTATTGTGGAATCCGAACCACATTATAGCGAGAAATGAATTTCTATCACCAGAAATAAATTCCTCTAACACTTCATCAGCCAGCCGGAGACTCGAACTCGGGGCCTGGCGAGTGCTAGTCCACAGCTCTACCGACTCTCCCAACGAAGAGCTAACTTCATTGAAAAGAATGGCGTTCTGTATGCAGCTGAGCTTGCATTTTGCATTCTCAACTTCGCATTTAAGTTGAGAAGGTAAAATATATGGCCAACGATATCTAGAATGCCACGAAATAATAATAATAATAATAATAATAATAATAATAATAATAATAATAATAATAATAATAATGGAGAAGCAAATCCACAGTTATGTATATGTACATATATTTAAAGATAAATCAATAGAGATAACTTTCGGGACTTGTTCGGTTCCCCTTTTCAAAGGGGAACATATATATAACTGTGGATTTGCTTCCCCATTTTAAGACTAATGCTACTATGAGTATTTTTTAATAATAATATAACTATGAGTATTTTTTAATAATAATAATAATAATAATAATAATAATAATAATATGAAAGCCTAGAAGGCGCGCAATACAGAAAAGCGGTAAAATAAAGCGATGAAATTGCAACATCCCACGTCAAACCACAAAAACATGAAAATACACAAAATATTTAATAGTGGCAAACATAAAAACTCAGGAGACCCCAAAGACTTGGAACTGGCAAAAGAAGAACTTAAACACCTTCTTCTGTTGAGCCAAAACTTTTTATCTGGACAACTATTTAGTTGTTAGCGCATGCGCACTCATTTGACAATATAATATGCACTTCGATGGCTTATGATTAAAAACTGCATGTGCGTAATCATACTGATTTATATATGTTACAGGCAGATAGTGAAAACAGGTACTGCACAAACTGCCTGAAATTTCAGGCAGATAGCGAAATGCACTTAGCGACATTTGATCCCCCAGGGGGCTAGTACTAAACACGGCGAAATACATATGACGCCCCAGAGGCTAGTACTAAACACGGCGAAACAGTGTAGGTGAGTCTCTGTTTCGCCGTGTTTAGTACTAAACCCAGGGGGAGATCAAATGTCCCTAAGTGCATTTCGCATCTGATCCCCAGGGGCTAGTACTAAACACGGCGAAACAGTGTAGGTAAGTCTCTATTTCGCCATGTATAGTACTAGACCCTGGGGGGAACAAATGTTCCTAAAGTGCATTTCGCTACCTGCCTGCAACATACACACGTAGTGAATCGGGTAAGCTGCTTCCAAATGAAAATGAAGGCAAACTGTCGTACATTGTAATTATTTGGTGAGGCAACTGTCTGCCCTTGACTTGGCAAACTACTAAAAAAAACTAGATCGGGATGGCTTGACAGGCCTCCTCTGACTGAATTGTTGGAGTGTAAAGTAAAAGAATATACGTATCAGGAAATTTCCCACTAAGTAAAAGTCATAAATTTCAGGACACTATGTTTATAGAGGCTGTTACAGCTTTGAAAGTAGCTCAGTAGTTCTTGTATGCCTGTAAGAATTCCAGTTATTAGGCTGATACCCGAAGTTGCACTTTTAAAATGTTTAACGCAGAATTACCACAATTATTAAACTTGCACTCTCAACTGCCTCGCGCGAGAAGAGTAGATGTGGCAGATTCTCTTTTTACATTTTTATTATTTATTTTATCAAGCATATTAGCTTCAAGAAACTTCCTATATCAGAATCGTATAATCCCTCTAAAGAAGAAGTGCCAATAACAGTCATGTCATCTGCCAATAGTGGATCATTATTAACAAACTACAACTTAACTGGGACTAGAATGGAACCCTGAGTAACTCCGCAGATACCTGATCTACTGAGTAACTCCGCAAATACCTGATCTAGACTCTAAACGTAAGCTTATTAAATATGGCTACTGTTTTCTGCCTTCATATTTCCAATATTCATTACACTGTCACCTAAATCAAAATTTAACAAGACAACATCAAAGTCGTTTTGCATAATCTAAAATGGAAAAACATAAAATTTTGTTGATGGGAAAGAAGTATATGCAAAAAATAATAATAATAATAATAATAATAATAATAATAATAATAATAATAATAATAAATAAATAATTTTAGCATAGGTTGTACTACTGCCACGTAATTAACACAACTGAAGGAGGCTAAGAAAGGACTGTGTGGCAATAAAGTTTTTCCAGTCATGGAATGTAAGTTTTTTAAAAGATTTTAGATACTGCAGGAAGGACGGAAATGGAACGACAACTATCTGCATTAGTATCAGTAACTGCCTCTCTGACAATTGTAATATTTTTTGTTTATAATGTATTTGCATATTCCGCTTCAGCTGTTTAGTAAATCCAGCAAAAATTAAAGCATAATAATAATAATAATAATAATAATAATAATAATAATAATAATAATAATAATAATAATAATAATAAAAAAATGTTTGCTCTTGGCGATTTATTTGTCTTCCAATTTTATCTCAAAATTTTATCACCTGGTTGCTTATTTATTCTATTGTTATTTTACTGTGATGTCCTCGTGTTTTTACAGATTTTTATGACATTCTGATTCTGTTGCTCTATGATGACCAGCCTTTTACTTAGCCTCTGTTTCATCTCTTCATATAAAATTTTGCCTTTATAATTATTATCATTACTCATGTTCCTCATTATCATCATTGATTTTATTAGTCTTTATTTTCATCACCATCACGTGGAATGACGTGCGTTGGCTGTTGGTTTAGATTTACCATCCTTTATGCCAGCATGGCCCTTGTCCAAATGGATCCCGTAAATTTAATATGGTGCAAAGGAAATCGAAGCCCTGGTGTGGACCCCTGAACTTTCCAACCAACAGAGACAGGTGGAATTGGCAATAAGTAAATATGCGTAAAGTACTAACGAAATTTCCATTTTAATCAGTTCTAAATCCTCTTTCCTTTTATGCAGTCATTTTATTATATATCAAATTTATATATATATATATATATATATATATATATATATATATATATATATATATATGTGTGTGTGTGTGTGTGTGTGTATATATATATATATGTATATATATATTTATATATATATATTATATATAATAAAAAATACTATATCAAATTGATTACTAGCGTGTACTCAAGGTCTTACCTGTAAAGTATTCAAGGTTAAATTAGATCTATATAACGGTTTAGTAGCTTCGTGCTGCAGGTGTCAAATTTCCTGTTTCATTCAGTGGGCAGAAGCCCTGACGATATAGTTTTCTTTAGTTAATTATTACTTTTCTCGCATCTCCTTAAGCTTTGCTTGAGCTGTTCTTAAAGCCAGCGATAGATTTCAATCTCTGTTTCTTTATTTATTAATTTATTTATTCCCCAATTCACTTCTTTTACCTTTCTTTCCTCAGGTATTCCTTTTATTTTCCTTGTTTCGATCGAGTTTCAAAATTCCCTTGTGTTCATGGACTGACTTCTATTGACTTTAGCAAATTCACAGTAATTTCATTAAATTCTGTTGCATTTATCTTTGAATTTTAATTTCTTCATTTTGCAGGTGCTGGCCATTTTCCAGTTAGAGAAGTTCGATAGCTGATTACACGTTCTCTTGATCAGTTAATAATCATGATGATTTTTCTCTCTTTTTTTTGAAGCTGGTGGGGAGAGAGAGAGAGAGAGAGAGAGAGAGAGAGAGAGAGAGAGAGAGAGAGAGAGAGAGAGAGAGAGAGAGTTACTGTTATCATTATTATTATTATTATTAAAAGCAGAATAAAGAGAGAGAGAGAGAGAGAGAGAGAGAGAGAGAGAGAGAGAGAGAGAGAGAGAGAGAGAGAGAGGCTTACAAGTTGCTGTTATTATCATTATTATTATTATTGTTAAGAAAAGAGAAGAAGAGAGAGAGAGAGAGAGAGAGAGAGAGAGAGAGAGAGAGAGAGAGAGAGAGAGAGAGAGAGATGATAAAAGCGAACATTCCAGGTCGACAACTGAATGAAAATCGGAACGTCTAATCAGAAGAGACATAAACTAAGCAGGATAATACCGAAGGCCTTATAAGATCTCTCAATTACAGCCCACCTAAACCACAATTACGAACAGGCTGCAATTACAGGTTGGAATAAAAAAAAATGTCTTATCACAGTTGTCCTATCAATTTCCTCGAAGAAAGGGAAATTTTACAATGACCATGTATATATCTGTTTAAACAATTTTGTGGCCTCCCCCTACCATATCACTCGTCTCTCACCATTCCTTGAGTAATAGAAATAAAAACATCCTTTCCCAAAGTTATTACCTTTATTTAGAATTTCCCTTTTACCTAAAACTACTTTCGTTCTCAAAAATCTACATCTTACTCACTTCATTACACATTTCAATCTTAAAACAAATCACGCAAAACATGAGTCTTGAATTGTTATTACTACCCCCTAAGAGGGGAGGGAGCTTGTCCCCAAACCGCCCCCCCCCAACTTCAAAATAATTGACGACCAAAGATGCTGACTAATAATATATTTCCTACAGACCTCTCAAACTCCTCTTACAGTTAATTGCATTAAAATTATATATATTCCTCTCTCAATCGACTACAATAAGAATCGGTCACTCTTAACGGATAAATATACTAAAAACGGATAATGTTGTCAGTGCACCTAACATGGGGCACTGTATACTACAGGGTGCTTGCAGTGTCCCCTGGGGTACTAGCTGCATCTACTTTTTAGCCTTTTACTATACCTCCATTCCTGCATCATTTCTTCAATATTACTGTCCAATCTCTCTTAACTACTACTTCTCATTGCAAAAGCAGGGCTTCCACCCAGTTCTTCCTTCAGGTCTTTGTACTTAATCTCCTTACTTTTTCATCTTTTTATCTTTGTGTCCAAACACTCCAATTCCCTCTTTTCATAAACCATTCAATCAATTAATAAATCAAAAGATGATTTTCATAAATTCATGTTATAGAAAAATCACTCTTCTAAATCAAAACCCAGTGCCATATATATTATACAAGCTAACTTGAGCCTCTAAATATTGAAAACACAACAATAAAAATCTTTCTTCTTTTCAAAAAAGGTATTATATTTCACATATATACCGTCTCCAGTCAACAAGAATTTCGAGTATATTTACATTCCCGCAAGACAGTATCACAACTCTGATCAAATTCTTAATACAGATATATCAAGGCCAGTAGCGTGATAATGTCAGAATTAATAAGTTAATGGTATCATGTATTCGAACTCATTCAATTAACAGAGACTGAGAACTTTACAATTGGTCTTTAAGTTCCATTCCAAAAGCGTTTCAAAATTCTAAATGGTACGGAATTTTAGCACAAGGAATAATACGACGAAAAACATTTGCCAACAAGTGCAACCGTAATTCTATTAATATTTACTTATAGTTAATTCTAAGCCCTGTTTTCTCCGTAGTTGTAACTTTTATTTTCATTTGTTGCAATGATATCCTATCACCTACAATACCTGTTCAATTTCTGTCCATTTCTCCAGTTTTCAAATATAATTTTTGAACGAATAGTTTAACTAATAATAATAATAATAATAATAATAATAATAATAATAATAATAATAATAATAATAATAATAATAATAATAATAATACCTTGTTATTTGCATAAATTTTGTCTGCGCATGGTTCCTTTTAGGGTACAAAATTAATTTCTAATATTCATATCAAATTTTCATAGTTCGATCTTAGGTCATTTCACAAAATATGGCTACAAAACTATCAAATGTAAGATTAACAAGAGACAAATATTCAATTATTTCAAGTACAGTTTGATGATTTGATTTCAAGTTATATTCCTCTTTACAATTTATATATATATATATATATATATATATATATATATATATATATATATATATATATATACACACACACACACACACACACACACACATATATATATATATATATATATATATATATATATATATATATATATATATATATATACATAATGTACAAACACTGGAAAGCCAGTTTCCGGGGTTGTATGTTTTCTTGGCAACTTCATGGCCTATCCTATTCTCTGATCTTTACATACAGTGGCTTTTAAGACAAAAGAATCTGTAGTGAGATAAATAAAAAAATACCTGAATATATGAAGAATCTGCCTTTAGTGCTGGATTCTTCACGAAGAAAGAAAGAAAGACTGTTACGTAAATCTTATATAACTTACGTAAGTACACACCACCGTATACGTGTAATGATAAGTAGGACAATGGCATTGTTGAGAAGAATAAAACTGGAGAATAAAAGGGAATCATTTATATGAAGTGGAATAAAGTCGTTGAATTTTGATTTACTTTACTAAAAACTATTCAAATTTTAATGGCTCAAATTAACAAGACACTTTACTACATGAAATTATCGTCATTGCTTTCAGTCAACTTTACAGAGACATTCAGAGTTTTAAACTGTCCAAATCAACTGTAGAATTGAACGATGATAGGTTGCATTAGGTAAATTTTCACTCTCAATAAACATACAATAAATCTGCACGTCCTGTTCCTCGGAGTATATGTGATGATGCAGATTTGCTTTGTCCTTGGTGCAACAATGTGAGAATGTTCGTGTCTTCGGGCGATTGTGCTCTTGTATCTCTCTCTCTCTCTCTCTCTCTCTCTCTCTCTCTCTCTCTCTCTCTCTCTCTCTCTCTCTCAGTGTACCCCACCCAAAAATCCAAATTAAGAAGAAGAAGAAGAAGAAAAGTAAAAGTCAGCAGGTGGGAAGGACCTAATGTGAGATATGTAACTCGTTGTCTGTTCTCATTCAGATAATTCAATAAGATAAAAACAGACAAGACAAGCATTAAAGTACAGTAAAAAGTAAGTTAATAAAGATTCAAGAATATTAAACAATAAATACCGAATTCACTATACACTGAGAATAACTTGCAGTCAAGGGGAAATATAAATTTTAGTTCTCCGTCTGCGGCAGGATTCGAACCGATGCCTGGTTAGAAACAGCGATCGATGGTGACTTCTTGGACCACTGAGGATGAAGCACTTGTCATAAGTTATTCCCAAGGTATGGTGAATCGGACAGTGAGCGATATTTGTGGCTTAATGTTCGTGAGAATATACAAAAATGTCACGCGTGTATGTGACAAAAACTAATATCTGACATATATCTAATGTATCATTCATTGCATTTGTATTAAAGAACACAAACTGGGAAAGTAACGAAAACAGGTGAGAAAATCTTGAAATATTTGACAAAGCAGTTGAACGATAAATGGGACCTCTCATTCCTTGGAAAATAATTAATGACTAAGATGGAGCTTCTGCATCTCGTAAGGAAACAAAGAGAGAATATAATGGATAAGAAGAAAGCAATGCTTTACATCTCAGTAGGAATGGAAGGAAAGAAAAGAAACTCCTACATCCCATAAGGAAAAGCAGGAAAAGGAAAATAAAATGTCCCAGAAAAAATAGGGAATTAAATAGCAAGAAGATAATCAAAAGACCTATGAAACGACGAACATGCAAACGTGCAAGAAGCGAAGCTGCGAAGGCAATAACTCCACCAAACCCACTCGACAGGATTCGGGTCTCGAGACAGAAGGATTTCCTAAAGGATTCACTCAGGGGAAATTCCCCTTCGGAGAAGGCTCCAACCTCTAATCAAGTCTGGAAGTCTACGTAAGTTACCCTTGGTGAACCTCTCCCGGGCACTTACTCATGGAATGGTAATTTTCTGGCCAGGGAAAGTTACCAACTGCGGGGCACCAGTGCGTTTGTTCTGCAATCATTTTCCAGACCAACTCCGTTGAATTGACTTATTCTCATCGCTTTGGATAATTTTCGGTTATGGCACTGGCTAAATTTTTCGCGAGACAATTGATATTAGGGAGAAATCCCTATAATAATGATTCCTGGAATCCTAACCCCCACCTTTCAAAATGCTAGAGCTATCAGGCATTCATAATCTTTTAAGATTAAACCGCCTAAATAAAATCTGGTTATATTTTGCAAAAAAATAAAAAAAATAAATAAATAAAAAAAGAAGCTCCTTATGCCAGCAATCACTACCAGTGGCACAAAAATAAAACTGAAGTATTACAGGGCAGTGAAGGGTGTGTCCCACACTAAGGCCAACTTGAACAGTAAGTGAGCCTAACTTTGAAGTTACAAATACGCAACCACATTATATATATATATATATATATATATATATATATATATATATATATATATATATATATATATATATATATATATATATATATATATATATATTTCAGAATTAGAAGGGCCACTTGTCACAAAAACAATTTTTGGGTTATAAGCCATCAGAGTTTTGGAAATTTAACCTGCTCTAATTTCTTTATTTTTCAAGATAATAAGTTGAAATTCGTATGAGATGAAGTATTTGCGATCAGGAGTAGAATAGTATGCATTGAAAAATTATAGTTCAACCCCACCCCCTTTCGGGAAAAAAAAAATAGGGGATTATTTTAAAGCTAATCAGGCGAAAAACGCCATTTTCAAATGTTGGGGAGGAGGCCTTTCTAATACTGAACGCCTGATTTTATATATTTTATATATATATATATATATATATATATATATATATATATATATATATATATATATATATATATATATATATATATATATATATATATATATATATATATATATATATATATATATATATATATGTATGTATGTATGTATGTGTACATATAATTATTTATCTATATCCATATTATCTATTTTTATCTATGTTATCTATGTTTAGACTCCGCCATTCCACTAGTTCGGCCTCTTTTACAATTAAAAAAATAACAATCCTACACAGCAAAATGGCATTTCAAATGTTAGGCTTGTTTTGTTAATATTGACAAAGCGTTTGATTCCATTAATTGCTATATTATTACGATCTAATTATCAGGAT